>NC_134693.1:101017787-101348620 GCF_050947455.1 Rhinoderma darwinii
GGCATCAGAAGCTCAGTCAAATGAAAAGATGATTATATAATGCATGGACGGACCAGCTTTTCCAGAGCAAGAGCCCATCTGCTCTGATTCATTAAAGGGAGGCCCCAAGTGGATAAATTATTTTCTATGACTTCATGAGACAACCCATTTAAACAAACTGCCTGCTCTGGCCAGCCCTCTTAGATTAAATAATTTAGCAGCTTCTCCAACTGCTCACTGGTCTGTCATGTGACCTCACACCCACAGCTGAGCAATATTTAATGTGATTGGTCAAAGCCCTCATTGAACAAGTCTAAATGCTTCACCCCATAGATGTCTTTAGGGATAGGTGTAAACGAGTCTAAGAGTTTCACCTATTTAAAATTTTCAGGATTAGCAATAAAGTAAAAGACATTTAAGGAAATACCCCTTAGACAATATATCATAAGATAACATTGATTGTAACAAAAAAAAAAAAAAGATGCTCTTTAAAGTTTGAAGTCTATTCTACACAGAACGTTTTCAAGGTATGACCTCCAAATATTAGATACATACAGACTTTGATTAAAGCTATAAATGGAGCACATGTGGTGAGCAACATGTAATAACTAGCAACAGTCACCATCAATGATGATGAGGTGGAGCGGAGAAGAAGGTAAACTAGAAACATTCGATTTCCAAAAATCTTTAATCAAATACTGTAATTAATTCCAGAAAACAGACGGTTCTCTTTCAAGTTTACTAGGGTATACTAAAATACATTTGATGTCTTCTCATAAAACCCATCCACAAAACTTTCAGCCAGTCCAGGCCACGTTAAGAACATTACCTAAGTGCAGCCATTAAGAGTAGATACATACGCCATTACCCTTGACTTGAACCGTCAGTATCACTTTAAAGAGAAGTCCAGACTTAACAAACTAGTGCTGGTAAAGCTGAAATACTTACATCTTACGAAAATGACATTAAAAAAAAACGTTTGAAACAGCACTCCAAGTGATGAAGATGAAAAAAGCGTTTAATCACCAATGTAGTGATGTTTCAGCCCCCACAATTGTTCTTTTTTTCAAGCAGTGAATCAGTATGTAACATAGTATATTTATACATCAGTGATCAATAATAGTATAATTACATACGTAATCTTTTTTTTAAATCGTATATACAAAATATTTTTTTTATAAATTCTTTTATTTTGTTTTTAAAGCATAAAGAAAAACAGACAATATACTCAGTACACACCAAGTCAGTATTGACATCGGCCTCAGGCCAGTAACTTGCATAACAAAAGTGCATAACATTACAATGGAAGGCAGTATATCGCTCAGAATGTTATTGGAAGAAAGGCAGATATGCACCCTGAACCCGCAGCGATGCATAATACTCCGTAGTCGAGCAGAGATACAGTAAGAGAAAGAAGGAAAGAACGGGGACAGAAGGGGAAAGAGAGAGTGAGAGGAACGCACCTGACATAATTGGGCCTATAGAAGAGGTCAAGAGGCCATGATGGCCTTGTATTCCACAGAGGATTGAAAACGGATCCATTCACGCCAAGTTCTGAGGAAGGCTGCATGGGACCCTTTCATTGATGCCGTGAGGTCCTCCATTCTCATAATCTCCTGGATCTTGCCACACCACATGCCCACGGATGGGGGACAGGTTTGTCTCCACAACGCGGGAATACATGCTCTAGCCGCATTCACCAAGTGGCGAACAACTGAGCGCCTATATATGGACAAGGGCATCTCACACAGATGGAGCAGCAAAAGGTCTGGCGACCTCGGGAGGGGGAAATCCGTGAATTTCGAGGAAATGCGCCACACCTCGGACCAGAAATCAGGGTGAAACCGCCGGAATCAATGCATGCAATCTGGAAGGCACCCTATACCAACGAGACAGAATCTTGAACCCTGCCTCCTGATATCTACTGGCCATTGAGGACTTATGTGTCATGGTAAACAAACGCTCTCGTTGTTCGGGAGTGAATGATAGACCCAAATCCCTTTCCCAACTGCGCAGATAAGATGGAGAGGACGAGATCAGAAGAGCGTAGAGTTTAGACAGTGAATGGCGCACCGTGCCCGTGCCTGTGCATAAAAGTTCAAATGGGGAGCCCTCCCGCGAGTACGCCGCCGGATTAGCTATGGACGCCAGGTAATGTCGTAGCTGGGTGGCCTGTGATGCAGAAAAGGGGACAGGGTCTGACAGAGACTGTAACTGCGAGCCTGACATCCATCTCTCCTCCTGCAAAAAGTGTACCGCACGTCCCTTACCTGCCCTCAACCAAAGCAGGAAAGGACCACCTTCCCACCCTGGTGGAAATGCAGGGTTGCCCAAAATCGGGTACAGAGGGGAGGGGGACGGGGAGATCTCTGTCCTAGGAAAGAGCCGTGCCGCAACTACCAGGGTGGGCCCAATCGTCTGGTGGGACCGCGCAGCCAAGGGAGTATGTCTACCCAACCACGGTAAGGCCAGCAGAGGGACTGCCAGAAAAGTCTGTTCCATGGACACCCACTCCTTAATCTCGCTGTGTCTAAACCAGTCTAGAATTCGTGTCAAGTGGGAGGCATGGTGGTATGAAACAAAGTCCGGAAGACCATCATCCCGCTCGCACTTCGCACGAAAAAGCATGGAACGGGCAATACGCGCAGGTTTCCCCGCCCAGATAAATTTGTGTAGAAGAGACAGCAGAGATTGAAAGAACGGGCGTGGGACATGTATCGGGAGGGCCTGAAAGTGATACAGAATCCGCGGCAGAATATTCATTTTAAATATGGCGCACCTTCCAAACCAGGTGAAGGTACCCGACGTCCAAGAATCCAAGTCGCTCTTTACACGTTGAAGAAGCGAAGGGAAGTTCACCGCGTAAAGGCGAGAGAGATCACCGGGAAGCCGCACCCCCAAGTATTTAAGTGAGTCCCTCACCCATTTAAAAGGAAAGGACTCGGACAGGTCATCGACCAGGGTCTGTGGCAATGAGATGTTAAGTGCCTCAGACTTCTGGTAGTTGATCTTGAAGTTGGATAATTTTGAGTATCTACTCAACTCCGCCATCAGGTTGGGCAAGGAAATCCTGGGAGCCGTGAGAAAAAAGAGCAAATCATCCGCATAGGCAGCGATCTTATGGACCCTACCGCCCAGGGCTATGCCCGCAATGTCTGGATTGGAGCGAATATGGCACAGGAAGGGCTCCAGACATAAAATGAAAATTAATGGGGACAAGGGGCAGTAGAGACCCGAGATCCATTTCATCATGTGAGCCCCCAAGCCCACGTGTCGCAGGGTTGCCAGCATGAAATCCCGGTTGACTCTATCGAAGGCCTTCTCTGCGTCCGTCGACAGAAAACAAGTGGGAGGGGTCGCAATAGCTGCTTGGTACATTAAGTTAATCGCTCGTGTGGTATTGTCACGAGCCTCACGGGAGGACATAAAGCCCACCTGGTCGTTGTGTATCACGTTGTGTAGGAGTGGAGTAATCCTTTGTGCCAGGATCTTGGCAAATAGCTTTAAATCCACGTTAAGTAGAGAAATGGGACGGTAATTCTGGCACAAGGATGAACCCTTCCCCTCTTTGGGTATGACCGTGATATGGGCCCTCAATGTGTCTCGGTGTATGGAGCCCCCCTCAGTAATAGAATTGAATGCCTGGAGGAAGTGGGGCGAGAGCAAGTCCGGATAGGCCTTGTAGTATTGTAGGGGCAGACCATCCGGGCCCGGTGCCTTCCCCGTGGGCGAATCCTTCAGTGCCCATGACAGTTCTTCCGGGGAGATGGGTGCCTCCAAGGTCGCTATAGCCTCAGGAGGGATACATTTCATCCCTGATGACCGAAGATACTGCTCGATCTTCTCAAGGTGACCCCCGCCTTCTGAAGAAGAATGGGATGCCCGTGGAAGATTGTAGAGAGTGTGGTAATAGGCACGGAAGGCTTCTGAGATGTCTTGTGGAAGTTGGAGGCGATTGTTGTGTGAACCCAGGACATAGGGGACATAGGTACGTGAGCGGGTCTTCCTAAGTGCTCGGGCTAAGGTCCTACCCGGTTTATTACTAAATTCATAGAAGTGTCGTCTGAAGTTAACTAGGGAGGCCCTCGCCTTTGCAAGTCAGAGTGAACGCACCTGATCTCTCAACTGTCCCAGCTCCGCCCCCACTACCCGCTCCTGAGATGCCTTATGTGATTGTTCCAGACGATGTATCCGAGTCAGTATGTCCCGGAGGTGTGCCGACCGTTCTTTTTTAAGCTTGGTGCCCACACGGATAAAGGCGACGCGCACCACGCATTTGTGTGCCTCCCAGATACAAAAAGGGTCTACCCCTGGTGTGGCATTTATTGCAAAGTACTCCACCAGATCCCTGCGTATATCCGAGACCACCGTCGGATCCAGTAGGAGCGATTCATTCAATCGCCACTGCCAAGAACGAGGGTGGGCAGACGGGCGGGAAAGAGTGAGAGTAATAAGGGCATGATCAGACAGTGTAATGTCGTCAATGGAGGCCGATGTAAGGCTAGGGAGGTGTGAATGACGCAGAAAAAAATAATCGAGTCTGGAGTAGGAGTTGTGGGGAGCCGAGTAAAACGTGTAGTCTCTGGTCGAAGGATGCAAAACCCGCCATGTGTCCACTAGTTGGTGTTCGTGCAACAATCGTCTTATACGACGGTGTGCCGCCCTGGGTAGAGAGGAGTGCCCTCTCGAGGAGTCTAACATGGGGTCCAATGTGAAATTCAAATCCCCCCTCAGTACTAGAGTGCCTTCCCGAAAGCCATCCAACGCCCCAAGAACTCTTTCCAGGAAGGCTACTTGACCAGTGTTAGGGAGATAGTATGAGGCCAGTGTGTACAGTGTGTTGTCCAGCTTACCCTTCACGAAGAGGTACCGGCCCGCTCCATCTGTGCAAGTCTCCACATGTTCCCAGTGCAAAGAGCGTGAAATCAGGATAGAGACCCCCTTAGTCTTGGATTCAGGGGACGTACTATGATACACGTCCGGGTAGTTGAAGTCTGTGAGCCTCTGTATACAGTCAGCCCGAAAGTGGGTTTCCTGTAGGAATGCCACGTGTGCTTTTCTTTTCCACAGCAGACGGAGAATGGAGGACCTCTTCTCGGCGATGTTCAGTCCCTGTGCGTTCAGAGAAATAACAGTTATGTCAGACATGATGGCGGACAGAGGAATTGACAGAGGGGGGAAGAGAGGGTTAAGAAGAGAAAGAAGAAGAAGAGGAAAAGCTCCTACACAGATGCCGCTGAACAGTGGCGATAGGAAACATAATCAATCTAAGGTCGGAGTACCAAATCCCTCCAATACTCAACGAGAGCTATGCCGTCCCGGAGGAAAACCTCCCACCACGACACAGCGCTCGGAACCCTAATGGGGAGCGAGAAAAGACAGCAGGGCGGGAAAACAGTGTCTCACGAGTACAGTAAACACAAAGATGTCTCCAAAAAGAAAAATTTACATCAAAGCCCCGGACTCACCGGGTTATCTACCAAATGGGCCCACCTTCCCCTTTGTAGCTAAACAGTGGAAACATCCCCAACCTTTGTAAAACATCCCCCCAACCCGCAGCAAGTACAAACGTCTCTGGAGCAATCCCTTCAACGCCATCTGTCGCCGCCCGCAGAGAACCCTGTGGGAAAGAAAGGAGGGAGTAAAGTGCAATTAACTGTCCACATGTGGAAGCTGAAGTTCAATCAATCCCTTCGAGGAGAGCGCCGTCCTGGGGGCCGAGGATCAACGGGCCCGACTCGTGCGGAGATCCTGTGGATAGGGGATACATGTGATTTATGGCAAACCCCTTTAACTAGTTAAATGCCGTTGTCAATAGTGACCGAGTCATTTATAGGGGTTTTTCTATGAAGGACATTTATGATATATCCACAGGATATTTCATAAATGTCATATAGATGCAGGTCCCACCTCTGGGAGCCGCACCTATCTCTGGAATGGGGCCCCCCTGAACCCCGTTCTAGCTTTCCGTGCTCTCACAGTCACTTGATTGCATGTGGAGTTACTGAAACAGCGTAACTCGCATGCTATGCTGCTTCCGTAACTGCCATTCACTACTACGGGAGTTAGGGAAACAGTGTAGCTCAGCGAGTTACGCTGTTTAAGTAACTCCACATGCAACCAAGTGGCCGCTGGTTCAAGTTCCCTAGGGGAACTAATAAAATGTGTAAAAAAATAAAAAATGTTACATACATTTTCAGGAGTGTAAAAAAAAAGAAATATTAAAAGTTAAGAAAAAAGAACCTTTTCCCATTTTTCCCCAAGCACAATGTAAAAAATAAAATAATTTAGTATCGCTGCGTCCGTAAAAGTCTGATTTATTACAATATACCATTATTTAACTCGCACGGTGAATTTAAAAATTGAAAACCTCAAAATAGTTTTTTGGTCACCTTAGCGCTTAAAAAATTAAATAAATAAAAAAGTGATCAAAAAAATCGCTTGTACCAAAAAATGGTGGCAATAAAACTACAGCTCGTGCCGCAAAAAATAAGCCCTCACACCGCTCAATCGATGAAAAAATATATAAAAAAAAGTTTTCGCTCTCAGAATGTGGTGAAACAGAATAAATTATTTTTTAACAAATATTTTTTTCCCTATTTTCTGTTGTCTAAAACCTGGGTGCGTCTTATGGTCCGAAAAATACGGTACATAGACCGACGACTTCTCCAAAGTCGCAATGAGTATATTTGTGTAAGTGTTGGACACATTGCCCCATTTGACGTACGCCGTAATCATCTTGGAAAATAAAATACACGTTAGTACAAATTCCAACAGGTCTATAAAAAAACTTTTACATTCTGAGGTGTAATGTGTCTTAACGGTTTTGTTTTCAACTGTCCTCAGGCCCATTTCATGATCTACAGATGTGTACAAGCGCACTACATCAACCGACACCAACCATGTGCCTTCCAGTGTACTGAGCTATTCCACTTTCTTCAGTAAATCAAATGTGTCTATCAGATAAGATCTAGAATTTACTGCAAAACTTTGCAACACTTTATACACAAAAATCACCAAAGGATTTAATATCGATTGCTGGGGCAGGGGATCATTATTTTATTTTATTCACAAAAATGACATATCCTGCCAGTGTGCATATATCAGTGAGATAGAGTGTTTCATATTATATAAGGTTTTGGAAACGCCACCATGTTTTCCGCTTTCATTGTGCCACATTAGTAGGTAAAGTAAACAATATATTGTTGTGTTGTTTTGACTCACACAATTTCAAATTAGGCAAGGACCAAGCTAGGCTTTATTACACACGGGGCAAATATTCCGTTTGGTTCCCCTCTCCCACAAAGTAATTCATACAAATCACTGTATGCAGACTGGCACACATTAATTTGTATATCAGCAGGCAAATTATTAACATGCCGTGGCACTGCTGCTGGGTGGTAGCATGCCCTGCTCCCCTCCAACATCCAAAGTGAGTCTGTTGTATGTATCCTGGCACACTTCACTTCCAGCACCTGGGGCACATATCCCGTCAGCCCCCTTTCTCTAGCTATGCCTGTGATTTAGGTGCCAACTAGCTTTTAATAAAACTGATTATGATACCGAATATAAAAATAAGAAAAACTGAGGGACACATGGTAAAATCTGTGTCTTATGTATAGTAAATTAATTTGGGACTATTTCCTATTCTTGTAATTTAGAGCAACAGCTAATGTAAACATGGGCGCTGTTCTATATTTACAGGAGTGAATTTAATAAGACTGTCAGTCTTAATATAAAGTCCGCTGGAGTAAAATGTTCCTATAACGTATTAAGAGACGAATCGCTTCTTAATAAGTTAGACGCAACTCTGGCCGTCCGTGCATCAGAAAGGGAAATTTACGCCAGATACCAGTTTCTGGAATAAATTATTGGAAATGTTTCGGTCCCACTCTTCAAAAAAAAATAAAAAAAATCGTGGCTGAGGTGGCATAAAATGGCACAAAGTCACTAATTATTATGCAAATATGTAGTGCACCATAATTGGCTACTTTTTATTCACTCCATAATACTGGCATTTAGCCATTGATCTATCTATCTGAATTTAGTGGGAGTAAAATGGGAGCCCTATTTAAAAGGCTCCTAAATGAAAGAATTCGGGTGTATTCACACAGTGCAGTTTTGTGGCGCATTTTTTTTAAACCAAAACCAGGAGTGGATTAAAAAAAAGAGAAGTGGAATACTTTCCATATACTTTCCCTTCTTTTAAAAACCACTCCGGGTTTGGGCTTCAAAATCTGCACAAAAGAACTGCATCAAAACTGTACTATGTGGATAAGGCCAAAGAAAGGAAGGTTTTTTTTTGTTTTTTTTAAAGCCCAGCTTCATCCCTGCCTAACAAAGTGTGTGGGTCATAACAACATTTAGGCCTCATTTACACGAGCGTATTATACGCGCGTGCGACGCGCGTGCTTTTCACGCGTGTCGTACGCACCTATAATAGTCTATGGGGCTGTTTAGACGATGCGTGAATTTTGCGCTGCGTGAGTGCGTTGCGTAAAACTCACGACATGTTCTATATTCTTGCGTTTTTCACGCAACACGCACCCATTGACTTCAATGGGTGCGTGAAAACAACGCATGCCACACGGACGGTCCTGCGTTGCATGCGCGAAAATCACGCAAGAGCTGTCAAACTCCTGAATGTAAACAGAAAAGCACCACGTGCTTTTCTGTTTACAAACATCCAAACGGAGTGTCAAATTCGAGATGAGCGCACCGAACTTCACCGGGTTCGGCCAAACTCGTTTTGACCGAAACCGGTAAAAAATGTTCGGGTACGCGACGTCAGGAGACAGTCACTGTCCACGGTGCTGAAAGCGTTAAACTGGTTCAGCACCATGGACAGTGACTTCCGCTCCGAAAATCCATGAACCTGTAAAAAAAAAAAAGACGTTCTGACTTACCGATAACTCCGGTCCGACCTCCCGGGATGACAGTTTAGTCCAAGTGACAGCTGCAGCCAATCACAGGCCAAGCACAGGCTGCAGCCAATCACAGGCCAAGCACAGGCTGCAGCCAATCACAGGCTGCAGCGGTCTCATGGACTGCGGCGTCATCCTGGGAGGTGGGGCCGGATGACAAGAGAGGGACGCGTCACCAAGGCAACGGCCGGGAGCCCGGACTGGGGGAAGCAGGAAGTTCTTGGTAAGTATGAAATTTTTTTTTTATTCACAGGTTGGTGTATATTGTGTTCGGCATTCACTGTCGAGGGTGCTGAAAGAGTTACTGCCGATCAGTTAGCTCTTTCAGCACCTTGGACAGTGACGGGCGTCGACTAGCCTCATCTCTATGATGGCGGCTGCGCGAAAATCACGCAGCCGCGCATCATACACGGATGACACACGGAGCTGCCAAGTGCCTTTTGCGCGCGCAAAACGCAGCGTTTTTTGCGCGCGCAAAACGCACACGCTCGTGTAAATGAGGCCTTATAGTAAATGTGCAACTGATCATCTTGACATGTTTGGGAGTTTAGGCACTGGGCACTCACTGATACCATCTTCTGACCTGTGTAGCCCTACAGGAGAATTGTATAGCTGCTGGTATCGCAGCTGTACCCGCTGATCTGTGGGCCGGCTTTAATCTGATGAGACAGCCCCTCATATGGATTTAGCACAATAGTTATGGACCAGATACATTAATAGGAGACAGAAAATCAACATCAATAATACAAAAGTAACATCTATTGGACTGCTTTTCCCCCCCAAACATAAACTGCGCCAAAAATTATTGCAAAACTTCGTGTGTCAAAATTGTACAAAAAATGACACTTTTTACACTGCACTCACCAAAAGTTGAAAATGTAGGAGTGGTCTTTATGATAAAGACAAATTTATTAAGGTAAAAGATAGAAAATGGCAACGTTCTGACTGGAATCTACGCATTCTCATAGCAGGTATAGATTTCATTTTTGGACTTTCAGGCCTTCCAAAATGCGCCAAATTCTTAAGAGGCCTTTTTATGAAATTTTGCACAATTCAATCAAACCCGTTTTTTTTTAGACTGGAGTATGAAATGAAACGCCAGTCTTAATACATCCGTCCCATTGTGGTTTTTCTTTGTGTTTTTGTTGTTACTTGTTCAAACACATTGCTGTTTCCAGTGAGCTGCGCACAATTACCTGTTGATTGATCAACACAATGATAGAACGTATAACATCCCTGGAGGGGATATTATAACTGGCAATATAACGTCATACTGTAGGTGTACATCTGTGTAAATGCTCAAAGCAGAATTCTTCAGCGGTTACCAAAAAACACATTGTTTCTGTCTGACAATTAGGTCAACTCTATGAATAGTTATCTGTGACGAGGCTATAGTGCCACCTAGTGTAACTGTACAATACTGCATGTAAAATGAACTTACAGATGTTTTGGTGAAAAGTCAACATTAATTTATAAATATTTTACAAAAAGAAGTAATTATGTATTAAGTTCATGCATACCAATAGGGCTGGGTTCACGCTGCATTTCCCCCCTTTGACATCAGGAGAGCTCACAGCATACACGCTAAATGTCCCGATTAGTCCGCATTACACGCTAAACGTCTATTAGTCAGACGGAGGCCAAAATAAATGTCCTTTTGGACACCGTCTGGCCAGTATAGTGACAAAAATTACTACGCTTTTCCATACTGTGTTATCCTGTAAAGTACAAGTATCCCTTAAACGGGTACTATATTTTCCTATGGGTGACTGTATGGCATACATCATCCCTCCCACAGAGGTGGAGAATCATACAGAGTCTTACCTATACATATAATGTTGCGATCCTCTTTTCTCCAGACCCCCAGTATTACAAAATAACTGTCATTAACTTTAGTTTATTCAGTAATTTCTCTCATTATGATGCTAATTCTACAAATGATCCAATGCTATGCAATATTTTTAGTCAGATATACACATATATATCCATTTTGCTTCGAAAGAAGATTTCACTTTTTTTATGGCCCTTTTACACAAGGTGATGAACACCCGATCATTGCCCAGTATAAACATGCCCAGCGATCAAATGATAAAACGCTTGTTTGTTGTTGTGAATGAGCACCAATCAACTTCCTGTCTCCATGATCGCCAATTATTATGGGACATTTATCTGCCCGTGTCAAAGGACCCTCAGGTCCCCTGCACATGGGTGTTACAGCCCCGTACAAGTAATAACAGATTCCTGAAAATTATATTTCATCTACCACTGACAATTTTTACAGTGAAGAGGAGTGATCCTTCTTGTATTCGCTTATTGAAACCGTATTCTGTATTTCTTTTCAGGACAAATACCCACTTGCTGTTGGACTTCCACTGGGATCTTCAGCCGATTACATGGTTCTGATGAACCCAGATCTCCCCGGGTATGTAAAATAAGTATATTGTTTTTTTTCTTAGGGGCCGTTCACATATGTCAATTGCCCGTTCGTTTCCCTCGGGCGCGTTGCAGGAAAGCCGGAGGGAAACTGATGCTAGAACGGATCCTATAGCTTTCAAAAAGATCTGTTCTGGCACATAGGACATATGTTGTGCCGCGGTACGGCACTGGACCTGCAGTGTTTTTGTGTCCAGCTCCCCGGCGCGGCATCCTTTTTAGTGTGCTGCCGCATCCACCTTCCGGCAGCACCCGCGTGGGAATCCCCTGCCAGAGCATTTAGTGCCTGCCATGCCCCCCTGTAGATAGCTCCACCCCCTGTATATAGTGCCACTGTAGCTCCCTCTAGGAGCGGAATCCCCGGCCAGAGCATTGCCGACGCTGTGGCTGGGGATTCTGCTCCAGGAGGAGCGGAATATACAGAGGGCACTATCTACAGAGGGCACTGTGGAATTATCTACAGGAGGTGTGTGGCACAATCTATAGGGGCGAAGGGGTGGCGCAATCTCCTGGAGTGGCATGAGTGGAGCTATATACAGGGGCCATGAGTGGCGCTATCTCCAGGGGGGCATAAGTGGCGCTATCTACAAGGGGCGTGGGTGGCGCTATATCCAGGGGGCATAATTGGCACGATCTACAGGGGGCATAAGTGGCGCGATCTACAGCGGGCACTGTGGAATTATCTACAGGAGGTGTGTGGCACAATCTATAGGGGCGAAGGGGTGGCGCAATCTCCTGGAGTGGCATGAGTGGAGCTATATACAGGGGCCATGAGTGGCGCTATCTCCAGGGGGGCATAAGTGGCGCTATCTACAAGGGGCGTGGGTGGCGCTATATCCAGGGGGCATAATTGGCACGATCTACAGGGGGCATAAGTGGCGCGATCTACAGCGGGCTGTGTGGTGTTATCTACAGAGGGCACTGCGCCACTATCTAAAGGGGGTGTGTGGCACTATCTACAGGAGGTGTGTGGCATTATCTACAGAGGGCACTGCAGCATTATCTACAGGGGGCACTGGCATTATCTACAGAGGGCACTGTGGCATTATCTACTCATGAAATTCATCCATTTTTAAAATGGACAGTGAGACAGATGCAAAACGGGTCACAATCGGCCATCAAAAACGGAAACGCGGAACGTATACAAAACAAATGCAAAACGTCCGTCAAAAGCAGACCGAGACAGCTGTTTGTAACGCGCGACACCCAGACCCTGTCGTTTGAATAGAAACCGCTATCCCGGCATGGTGTGAGGTGGTTAGGAGATGTTTAATTGGATTGGGTAGCTGTAAAGGCGCCAAAAACTAGCTACTTCCTGAAGTTAGGGCTAGTGTTTGGCGCCTTTGCAGGTTCACAAGTCTGCTTCGAAGATCTGACGTGAGGTCAGTGGACAGCAGCTCTGGGCTCTCCCACTCGGCGCAGGCCTTGGCGTGGCGCTGCAGTGAATATGACACACGTGACATTACAATGTGTGTGTCAGACTTCAGTGTAGAGTCGAGGCCGGAACAGAGGAGAACCTTGACATGGTAGACAACATGTATCTAATCTATCATGTATCACAAACTATGCACCACTCTGATAAAATTGGAACACTTTATGATGGACCACTGTGAAAAACTGATGTTAAAAACGGATGGTAAAAAGTGATGACAACTGATGTTTTATCATAAAAATTGAGAAAAAGTCTGATGGGAACTGATACATTTTTGCATCAGGTTTTTCATCAGTTGTAATCACTTGAGAGACAAAAAAAACCTGTTGCTGATATATGTGAATGCACCCTTACAAGTGTTTCTCACACCTAAATAGATCTATTTAGTTTAGGTAAATTTTTCTTAAAGGGGTTTTTCAGGATCGAACATTGAAGGCTTGTAATAGACCACCAGTGTGTGAAGGTCCGTGGTCCAAACACCAGGGCAGTCAGCGGAATGAAAGAGTGCTGCAGCCCCGCTGTGCAGCAGTGTCTGGTCCTGCATCTCAGCCCGATTCAGTTTTATGGCAGCTGAATCTTTCCCTATCTTTCGGTTGACCAGCGGGGGTCCCAGGAATCCAAACCCTATCGATCACACAATAATAGCCTATCCTAAGAATAGGGCATCCATGTTAAATAATGAAAAACCCCTTTGTCCTTGTTTCTTCCATCAGTGTAACATGTCATTTATTTATTTATATATTTATTTCTGTTACTTATATAGTGCCAACATATTCCGCAGCGCTGTACAGAAGTCCTTACTTACTGTCCCCATTGGGGCTCACAATCTAAATGTGATTGCAAATTTGGTATGGCCGGACTCTAGAAAAAGAGGCTGATATATAATCAACCAAGCCCCAATTACCATGCTACCTCAAGTTACATAGTTAGTACGGTTGAAAAAAGACACCTGTACATCAAGTTCAACCAAGGGATGGGGGAAAAAAAGAAGGGATGAATCATAAATTCTACACATTCATATAGGAGCTGATATGTTTTCATACTAGGAAATTATCTAATCCTTTTTTAAAGCCATCTACTGTCCCTGCTGTGACGGCTCCTGCGTTGACTATTCCATAAATTCACAGTTCTCACAGTAAAGAAGGCTTGTCACATCTAGAGATTGAACCTTTTTTTTTCTCCAGACGGAGGGAGTGCCCCCTTGTTTTTTGAGGGGGTTTTACATGGAACAGGATTTCACCATATTTTTTGTATGTGCCATTAATATATTTATATAAGTTAATCATGTCCCCCCTTAGTCGTCTTTTTTCAAGGCTAAATAGGTTTAATTCTTTTAATCTTTCCTCATAACTTAGATTCTCCATGCCCCTTATTAGCTTCGTTGCTCTTCTTTGTATTTTTTCCAACTCCAGGGCATCCTTTCTATGAACCGGAGCCTAGAACTGAACTGCATATTCTAGATGAGGTCTCACTAATGCTTTGTAAAGTGGTAATATTATATCCCTGTCCCACGAGTCCATGCCTCTATTAATACACGAAAATATTTTGCTGGCCTTTGAAGCAGCTGATTGACATTGCATGCTGTTATTTAGTTTATGATTTACATGTATACCCAGATCCTTCTCAACAAGTGACTCCCCCAGTGTAACTCCCCCTAGGACATATGATACATGCAGATTGTTGGTACCCAGGTGCATAACTTTACATTTATCTACATTAAACTTAATTTGCAAATTGGATGCCCAAACACTGTGTGTCCAAATCAGCTTGTAATTTCTGAACATCTTCCATAGTCTGAACTATATTACATAGCTTGGTGTCATCTGCAAAAATAGAAATAGTGCTATTAATCCCATCCTCTATATCTTTAATAAATAAGTTGAATAATAGTGGTCCCAGCACTGAACCCTGGGGTACACCACTTATAACCGGTGACCATTCAGAGTAGGAATCATTGACCACAACTCTCTGGATATGGTCCTTGAGACAATTCTCAATCCAATTACAAACTATACTTTATAAACCTATAGTCCTTAATTTACCCATTAGGCGTCTATGAGGGACAGTGTCAAATGCTTTTGCAAAGTCCAAAAACACTATATCCACAGTGGCCCCTCTGTCTAGGCTTCTGCTCACCTCTTCATAAAAACAAATCAGGTTGGTTTGACAACTTCCGTCCTTAGTAAAACCGTGCTGTCTGTCACTTGTAATACTATTTTTTGTCACATACACCTGTATATAGTCCCTCAATAGACCCTCAAACATTTTTCCCACGATGGATGTTAAAGAGGCTCTGTCACCAGATTATCAAATCCCTATCTCCTATTGAATGTGATCGGCACTGCAATGTAGATAACAGCAAAGTTGTTTTTTGTCTGTTTTTTGAAAAACGATAATTTTTGCCCAAGTTATGAGCAATTTTATATTTATGCAAATGAGCTTTTCAATGGACAACTGGGTGTGTTTTCTCGTTTTACCAACTGGGCGTGTATTGTGTTTTTACCAACTGGGCGTGTATTGTGAATAGAAGTGTATGACGCTGACAAATCAGCATCATACACTTCTCATCGTTCCCACCCAGCTTCTTTCACTGCAGACACACAGCGTGACGTCACCCACAGGTCCTTCAACCTTGGCGTCGGACAAAGAAGATACATCGGCTCCAGGCGTCCAAAAGGTTAATATGCTCGTCTCTAGGGAGTTTGCTATGCTTACCTGCACATGGAGATGCTGCAGCTGATTCAACTATGTCACGGTGCGGGGTGTGGACCCACTGGGCTGTACCGCACATCGGGGATGGCAGCTGGCCAAACCGGAAAGTACACAGTTCAATGGTTCAGCAAGAGTACCTGAGGCAATCGTAGGCAGTGGCGAGGCGGACACGTCCAGAACCAGGCGGTGGGAAGTCGTTCGGTGAGGTGTAGCAGGGTAGCGTAGACTGTAGCACAGCACGGTAGGTAGCACAGCACGGCAATAGCACGAGTAGCACGGAAACAGGATACGGAATACAGTGGCAAGGTACACTGGGAGGCTGGAAGACACTGGGAGACCATAAGAAAGACGAACAACGGGAAAACTAACAACGCTCTGGCAAAGGGCAAGAGGGCAGAGCCCTTTTTATAGCCCAGGGCATCCTGGGCCAGATTACAGTTTTTACAAAAACGCGCGCACTGGCCCTTTAAGGCCGTGCACGAGCGGGCGCACGCACCCGCCGGAGACACTCGGAATCCGGAAGAGAGTGCCGGGGCCTGACTGGGGGACGACGCTGCAGGCAGGTAAGCTGTCCATGGCCACGGCCGTCGGGGTTAACGACCAATCGACGGGCCGTGGCCATAGACGTTACAAACTATACCCTCTGACGCCTGGAGCTGATGTGTCTTCTCTCTTCCGACGCCAAGGTTGAAGGACCTGTGGGTGACCTCATCGTTCCCACCCAGCTTCTTTCTCTGCAGACACACAGCGTGACGTCACCCACAGGTCCTTCAAACCATGGGAGATCCCAGGATCATGTAAGTGTATTTAACCCCTTATAGACTTTTGCATCGGTGAATGATTGAAACATTTAACATAAAAACATGCAACATAGTTAAATAAAGAGAAGAGAAATAATACGTTGGTGACTTGAATATACAAGTATTGACAGAAACATTAGTGATGGTAATATATGTGAATAACAATTTGGTAGTGGTGTATTAAAAACAATAGTAGGAACATATATTCGTAAGAATACCTCTAATATTATTTGTTTATAATATTATATCGCTATATTATACAGATGTTTTTGGAGAACAAGCCTCCATATCAATAGTATGTTGCGATATAAAATATAGATTGTTTATATGAATATCTTTGAGATATTTATGTCATAGAATAGTATATTGAGATGAAATGCACATTGGTCTTTATGTTTGTATATTAAATAATTGATGAAGCTGAAGGAGATAAAAAACCTTCGATGTAATGATTACGAATTGGTTTAATTATGACAACAAGTTTGTGTAATCATGATGACACACATCAGGGTCTATATAATCATGATAATACACATCTGAGGTGAAAGATTTGTTTTTGTGTATAAATACTGGAAACTTGAAGATCCTACCCTAGATGTCAAATAGTTTGCTGTTTTCTGGTTTATTTCCCAAGATATATGTGAATGCCGAAAATGGCAATAATTGAAGGAATTATGAATCGGGTACTCTAATATAAGAACATAAGTTCTTTTATCAAGTTAAAGCCAAGGGGAAATCTTATTTTTAGATTATATATCCAAAAAGCTTCCCTAGTTTGGAGCATATGTTTCAGCTCTCCTCCTCTGGCAGAGCCTTTGATTTTTTCAATTGCATAGGTTTTAAAAGAGGTTATATTTCTGTCATGGCATGTAATAAAATGTCGCGCTGCATTCGATATGTTTGTGATTGCCGGATTCCTAATATAACCTAAGTGTCCGAGGATTCTAATTTTAAGTTTCCTGGTGGTACAGCCTACATATTTGAGATTGCAGCAAGTACACTCAATAATATATACTACAAAATCACTATTGCAGTTAATGTATGATTTGATAGGAAAATTTAGTTGGCCACTGGAATCTTCAAATTTTTTGATTGTTTTAGTGAGTGTACACACCTTGCAGGGGTAGGAACCGCATTTGTAGAAGCCATATTGTTGAAGCCATGTTGTACCAATTTTATTGGACGAAAATAATGAGGGAGACAAAGTGTTGCAGGTGGATAGTATCAACTTTTTGGACTTAAAACTTACTGGTGTAGCAGGAAAACTAATACTCTCTGAAATCTATCAAAACCCAATATCTGGCAATACTATCCTTCATGCCAGTTCCAACCATCCAAAGCATACAATTTCATCTATACCAATAGGGGAATTTACACGAGCAAAAAGAAATTGCAGTTCAAACCAGGGTTTTAAGAGGGAACAATCTAAAATGTGTCAAAAGCGGAGTAAAAGAGGATACAAAAACTGGATGTTAAATAGGGCCAAAGCAATTGTTGATGTCAAAGAAAGAGATGATCTGCTATACAATAAAACCATCAAAGATGCTATCAAAACACCCTACAAACAAGTAAACGATATACCAACACTTTGTTTACAGTACAGTAATAAATTTATAGACATCAAAAACATGATTAATAAGTATATTCCGTTATTATATGACGATGTCAAATTGGAAAACATTCTAAAATCTGGGTGCAGAATAGTGGCGCGTAGGGCGCCTACAATAGGCAACACTTTGTCTCCCTCATTATTTTCGTATTGGTTTTTGATAGATTTCAGAGAGTATTAGTTTTCCTGCTACACCAGTAAGTTTTAAGTCCAAAAAGTTGATACTATCCACCTGCAACACTTTGTCTCCCTCATTATTTTCGTCCAATAAAATTGGTACAACATGGCTTCAACAATATGGCTTCTACAAATGCGGTTCCTACCCCTGCAAGGTGTATACACTCACTAAAACAATCAAAAAATTTGAAGATTCCAGTGGCCAACTAAATTTTCCTATCAAATCATACATTAACTGCAATAGTGATTTTGTAGTATATATTATTGAGTGTACTTGCTGCAATCTCAAATATGTAGGCTGTACCACCAGGAAACTTAAAATTAGAATCCTCGAACACTTAGGTTATATTAGGAATCCGGCAATCACAAACATATCGAATGCAGCGCGACATTTTATTACATGCCATGACAGAAATATAACCTCTTTTAAAACCTATACAATTGAAAAAATCAAAGGCTCTGCCAGAGGAGGAGAGCTGAAACATATGCTCCAAACTAGGGAAGCTTTTTGGATATATAATCTAAAAACAGATTTCCCCTTGGCCTTAACTTGAAAAAATAACTTATGTTCTTATATTAGAGTACCCGATTCATAATTCCTTCAATTATTGCCATTTTCGGCATTCACATATATCTTGGGAAATAAACCAGAAAACAGCAAACTATTTGGCATCTAGGGTAGGATCTTCAAGTTTACAGTATTTATACACAAAAACAAATCTTTCACCTCAGATGTGTATTATCATGATTATATAGACCCTGATGTGTGTCATCATGATTACACAAACTTGTTGTCATAATTAAACCAATTCGTAATCATTACATCGAAGGTTTTTTATCTCCTTCAGCTTCATCAATTATTTAATATACAAACATAAAGACCAATGTGCATTTCATCTCAATATACCATTCTAAGACATAAATATCTCAAAGATATTCATATAAACAATCTATATTTTATATCGCAACATACTATTGATATGGAGGCTTGTTCTCCAAAAACATCTGTATAATATAGCGATATAATATTATAAACAAATAATATTAGAGGTATTCTTACGAATATATGTTCCTACTATTGTTTTTAATACACCACTACCAAATTGTTATTCACATATATTACCATCACTAATGTTTCTGTCAATACTTGTATATTCAAGTCACCAACGTATTATTTCTCTTCTCTTTATTTAACTATGTTGCATGTTTTTATGTTAAATGTTTCAATCATTCACCGATGCAAAAGTCTATAAGGCCTCATTCACACGGCAGGGTTTCCCGGCCGGGTGCCGGCCGTTCATAAATCGGCCGGCACCCGGCTGCATTAGGAATAATAGACCCCTAATGGGGCTATTCACACGACCGATTTTTTGACGGCCGGGAAAACCGCCCGTCAAAAAATAGGACATGCTCTATTTTCGCCCGGGTACCCGGCCGCCCGGCTCCCATAGAAGTCTATGGGGCCGGGTAATACCCGGCCATCACCGGGATGTGTCCCGAGTGACGGCCGGGTTTTCCGGCTCTTGCGCTCTATCTCCTCCTCCTCACAGCGCAGAGTGTATGTGAGGAGGAGGAGTTGATGCCATTCTGACGAATGGCATCGCTGTACACGGTGTGGCAGGGCCGGGGTGTACAGCAGGTGGAAGGGAGCGCTGTGCTGGCTCCCTTCTCCTGCTTGTTTTAAAAGCGCCCTGGCCCGGCGACACCTTTGATGGCGCCGCTAGCAGCTGCAGCAGCTGCTGCTGCTACTACTGCAGCGACGCCACTATAGCAGAGCGGGGAGGTATCTCCCCGCTCTGCTATGTGCTAGCCGCACTTTAGCTCCTTGAAGGAGCGGAATCCCCGTGTGTTCGGGGATTCCGCTCCTGGACAGAGCGCTTGATGTCTCTGTCCATATCTGGGCAGTGACATCAGGGGAAACTCCTGAAGCGGAATCCCCGAACAAATGGGGATTCCCCTTCAGGAGTTGCCGCTGATGTCACTGTCCGGATCTGCCCGGCCCGGCCCGGATGCATAACTTTATGCAAACCGGCCGGGCAGAATGGCCGATTTTACCGGCCGGCACTCGGGCTCGGACGCGACCCGTTCGTGTGAATCCCGCCTTAGGGTTTAAATACACTTACATGATCCTGGGATCTCTCATGGTTTTACTTATATAATGTACTTGTATAATACAAATTCAACATATTTAGACACTGCACATACTCAACTTACCTGTTGACATCAAAGGGTTACTTTTTCACCTGGAGGTCAAAATACTCCAGCTCCTATTGGGGCACACACCGCCCTACCCACATAGCCACATTACATAAACCCGCTGACTAGTAGCATCGGTGAACGATAGCTATGATTAAGAACACCGCAAGTGTTCGAAACACGTAGGCTCCGAATACCTACCTGAAATTGCCTTGTCACCACGCCTGTTTGTCCGTCCGATTTAAAATTTTCATACCTAATAAATATAGGAACATGATTCCTTTTTAAATACAACAGCAGTGCTGGATCAACTTTCTTTGTCTTCTACTACTGTACAATGGTCTCGGTTTCTTCTGGGTCACTGTAAGTTAATGGGTAACTAAACTTTCAAAAAACTTTTGACGTCATAGTGACATGTCAGAATTTATGAACAGTGGGTGTCTGAGCAGTGAGACTCCCAACGATAGCTAAAACGAAGCGGCAGAAGGGCTCAGGTGAGCACCTGATCGGATATCCTCGGAAAGCTGAGCATTTGGTGTACGGACTCATAGACATTCTATGGAGCACGCACACCACTTGATCGACTTTCCGAGAAAAGGCGTTCAGAAACAAAGCAGCACAGCGCTCGCCCAAGCGTTTCTGTCACTTTGTTTTATTTGTATTGTCGATGGGGGTCTCAAAAGATTGATTAGTGAGGGTCCGAGCACTGACATGTGAAAAGTTCTTTGAAAGTTTAGTTACCCTTTAAAACCATTTTCAAAAGACAATGCCACAGACAGTTCAGATCTAGCCAGTGAGCATGGGCATTTTACTGGCAAAACACCTGTGTAACTGAAGTGCATTTGCTGATTGGCTGTCTAGTAATGCCTCTCTACAGTGCAGTACAGTACGGTATTACATGTCCAGTACTGCTCTTTACCTGTGTCAAGATGAGCCAGTGCTGTTAATACGTCAATTAATATAGTTAATTGGCTGAATGTAGATATGGTCCAAGCTAAATTAAAGAAAATAAATGTGCACAAGGCCTCGGGACCAGATGCGTTACAGCCTAGAGTTCTTAAAGAACTTAGTTCAGTTATTTCTGTCCTCCTTTCTCATAATATTCAGAGATTCTCTAGTGACTGGTATAGTGCCAAGGGACTGGCGCAGGACAATTGTGGTTCCTATTTTCAAAAAGGCCTCTAGGTCTTCCCCGGGTAATTATAGCCCAGTAAGCTTAACATCCATCGTGGGGAAAATGTTTGATGGGCTATTGAGGGACAATATACAGGATTGTGTGACAAAAAATAGTATTACAAGTGACAGCCAGCACGGTTTTACTGAGGACAGAAGTTGTCAAACCAACCTGATTTGTTTTTATGAAGAGGTGAGTGGAAGCCTAGACAGAGGAGCCGCTGTGGATATAGTGTTTTTGTACTTTGAGGGACAGTGTCAAATGCCTTTGCATAGACGTCTAATGGGTAAATTAAGGACTATAGGTTTAGAAAGTATACTTTATAATTGGATTAAAAATTGGCTCAAGGACCGTATCCAGAGAGTTGTGGTAAATGATTCCTACTCTGAATGGTCCCCGGTTATAAGTGGTGTACCCCAGGGTTCAGTGCTGGGACCACTATTATTCAACTTATGTATTAATGATATAGAGGATGGGATTAATAGCACTATTTCTATATTTATATTTTTGCAGATGACACCAAGCTATGTATAGTTCAGTCTATGGAAGATGTTTGTAAATTACAAGCTGTTTTGGACACACTAAGTGTTTGGCCGTCCACTTGGCAAATGAGGTTTAATGTAGATAAATGTAAAGTTATGCACCTGGGCAGGGCCGGACTGGGACTTAAAATCATCCCTGGCATTTTTAAGCACACAGGCCCACCGCAGGCCATACGCAGCCGCCAGTTTTGGGCTGGAGTACATGGGACCACCTTTCAGCTATACAAGACATGGGGAGATTTATTAAAACAGGTGTAAATGAAAAGAGGAAAAGTTCCTGATAGCTCCAACTCCAAAGAATCCACTGCTTTTCCACGAGAATAATGAACATTCTCATTTATGCTAGAGGATTTTTTTGCGGAGCGGAAAGAAATGCAAGCAGACGGCTGCATGTGAATGGAGTATAAAATAGCCCATTCACTTGTAATGGATGCAGAATGTTAGTGGATTTGAAAGGGATTTAGGTGTGGAATCAGGGACTTAGTCCTAATCAAATCCTGATTGCGTGATCATTGTCTAATACTGACATATAAAGATTGCATATTATACCGTTATACAATGCTAAAATATCACCATACTGTAACTAAAAATATGATTTCAATTTTATATTCAGCCATATACACACACACTCACATGCTGGACACATGATGCACAGATGCAACCCAGAAGCTGAACACATGCTGCATTTGTGCCACTCACACCTAGGACACATGCGCACGCACACCACTCACAGCTAGGACACATGCGCACTCACACCTAGGACACATGCGCACGCACACCACTCACACCTAGGACACATTCGGACACATGCGCACGCACACCACTCACACCTAGGACACATGCGCACGCACACCACTCACACCTAGGACACATGCGCACGCACACCACTCACACCTAGGACACATGCGCACGCACACCACTCACACCTAGGACACATGCGGACACATACCACTTACACCTAGAACACATCCCCCACTAACACCTAGGACATATGCCGCACATGCACCACTCACACCTAGGATTAATCCTCCACTCTCGCAACTCACACCTGAGACATATGCCGCAGTTTGTCTACCCACACCAAGGACACATGTTGAACAAGCACTACTCACATGCTGCACACCCCACTCACATACTAGACACATACCACTCACACACTAGACACGTACCACACACTAGACACATACAGCACACACTACTTACACTAGACATACACCGCACACACCACACAAATGCTAAACACATACCTCACATAAGACTTACACACTAGACTTATACCACACATAACACTCACACCCACATTGAAAACAATATGCACACAAATGGCACTAATACATTAGAAGAAGACACAAATCTCACAGAAATTGCATATTCACTCATACACCATTAACACTACATCGACCAGTCACACTACAAAAATCATTCCAACACTTCACTCACATTGCTATATTTATCTGCTTTCTTTTGTAGACTGCTGATTCTTGGGCACTGGCTTGCAGGATCCTGGCAGTACATGGGCATCTGTACCTGAGATGCCCCCTCTACCACTAATCCCTGTCCATGTGCCTACGTAGAGACGCTACATTTACAACGCTCCTCCCATATGTGGCTTACAGCTTACATGAAGCTGAAGCAGATCAAGAAATAAACCTGCTGGCGCTTCAGCCATCAGCAACATACCTGGCAGGGGCTGGAGTCTCCTTCTTCTCGGCAGCCAGACTGAAGCTGTGCTCAGGGGACAGTAGAAAGAGCAAGCCCATCACTGATTGGCTTATGCTCAGCCAACCAGCATTAGGTTTGATTTGTACTTGCAGACTGGGCAGGTACTGATTCTCCTTTTCCTCTGCGGCACCAGAGATGTGCCATAATGAGCGAGGCATCAGTGCAGAAAACAAGTCCCAGAGCTGATTAGCTGTGGCTCGGCCAACAAGCACTACACTTCATTTCTGCAGTGCTCCTTCCCATCATTGCAGAGTACACAGAAATAAATCTCGGAAAGATGTGGTTTTAAACACCAGGAGGCAGCAGTTATTGTAATTTTGGCGCTTGTGTTCATCACTGTCCCCAGGGCAGATTCTAGCTTTTCTGCTGCCTGAGGCGAAAATTGAAATAACGCCCCCCAGATTTTGATTGACATCCCCCTTGCTATTCTACATCACTAACAGCCTCCTCCAACTCTTATGGATGCGCTGTTGCCTTGTACTGGCATGAACGGTTCAGCCAGGCAGAGTACACCTCGCTGCACGGTGTGTGCCCAATTAGTACAAGGCAATGGCGCATCTGAGAAAGTTGGAGGAGGCTGGTAGTGATGTATAACAGCTAGAGGGATGTCAATCAAACATGAAAAGGTGGGTTTGGAGGCAGGACTATGTGACTCTTCAGCATAGCGGCACCGCCCCATGACCCTTTAATGAGTAATTAGCATATAGTGTGCGCCGTTTTAAAAGTTAATTTTATAGATTTTTCCTGCATCTGAAAACAACATACAGGAGAATGTTTGGAAATTTTGTCAGGTCATGTATTACTGTATGGTGGTGGTTCAAGGGGTTAAAAATACCTGACAGGTGCCCATTAAATATACAGTGAATTGAAAATAATTCCATCTGCCCTGTAGTTTTGTTATTATAAATATATTCTATATAATTACATCTCCAGAACCAAGCTCAATACATATATACAGTTCGAGAACAAAGCTCAATACATATATATAACACCAGAACCAAGCTCAATACCTATATACAACACTAGAACCAAGCTCAATACATATATACAGTTCGAGAACAAAGCTCAAAACATATATATAACACCAGAACCAAGCTCAATACCTATATACAACACTAGAACCAAGCTCAATACATATATAGCACCAGAACCAAGCTCATATATATATATATATATATAAATATATATAGCACCAGAACCAAGCTCAGTACATAAATACAGCGCCAGAACAAAGCTCAGTACATATATACGGCACCAGAACAAGCTCAGACATATATATAGCACCAGAACCAAGCTCAGTACATAAATACAGCGCCAGAACTAAGCTCAGTACATATATACAGCACCCGAACAAAGCTCATACATATATATAGCACCAGAACCAAGCTCAGTACATAAATACAGCGCCAGAACAAAGCTCAGTACATATATACGGCACCAGAACAAGCTCAGACATATATATAGCACCAGAACCAAGCTCAGTACATAAATACAGCGCCAGAACTAAGCTCAGTACATATATACAGCACCAGAACAAAGCTCACATATATATAGCACCAGAACCAAGCTCAGTACATATATATATGTATATATATATATATATAGCACCAGAACCAAGCTCCGTACATATATATATATATATATATATATATATATATATATACATAGCACCAGAACCAAGCTCAGTACATCAATACAGCGCATTAGAGATCTGGAGGAGCAGAATGCAACACTGAGGAGGATAGACAATTTTGAGCGGAGCTTGCTGCTCACAGAGCATGCAGTTAGTGGGTTACAACTGGAGGGTGAAGACATGGGTGAGCAGGATCAGGTAAGTAGCTGGGTTAATGTAGTTAGGGGCAGTAGAAAGGGGTCAAAGACAAGGAAGGCCGATCCGGTTTCTGACATTCCAGGCAAAATTGCCAAGTTGGGTGATGATGCGGGGGTGTCAGTCTCAGAAATGGCAGCCCTACTGGATACTGATCTCCCTAACAGCCGGGAGAACAGCCCAGCTAGTAGTCGGTGGGATGGTAATGCAGGTAAGCCAAGACAATTGATAGTCGTAGGGGATTCTATAATCAGGAAGACGGATAGAATAATTTGTCGCCAAGACCACCTCAACCGAATGGTTTGCTGTCTCCCTGGTGCCAGGGTTCGGCATGTGGTGGAACGGGTGGACAAATTGCTGGGAGGGGCTGGTGATGATCCAGCTGTCGTGGTCCATGTCGGTACCAACGACAGAATAAATGGTAGGTGGAGGAGCCTTAAGAATAATTTTAAAGAACTAGGCTACAAGCTGAAGGGAAGGACCTCCAAAGTAGTATTCTCAGGAATACTGCCTGTGCCATGCGCATCACAGGAAAGACAGCGGGAGCTCAGGGAGTTAAATGCATGGCTGAAGTCTTGGTGTAGAGGAGAAGGATTTGGGTTCCTAGAGCACTGGGCTGACTTTTCATTGGGGTACAAACTGTATTCTGCAGATGATTTGCACCTAAATGGAAGGGGGTCCGCTGTGCTGGGGGAGAGAATTCTAGCTGGGGTGGCGGAGTATTTAAACTAGGGCTGAGGAGGGAGGTCAATGTAGAAAAAAAAGGGGTAGCCAGGTTAGAGAGGGGTCAGACTATATTGGTGGGGGGAGAAACAGAATGTGGGGAGAGGACTAGACAACAGGATAAGGAGATCCTTTCGTTACAAAACATCAGTGTAAATAAAAAGGCCCGATTAATGTCAAATCACATTTCTGATAATAAAAGTGAAAAACTGACAGGCAAGTTAAAGTGTATGTTCACAAATGCCAGAAGTCTAGCAAGCAAAATGGGGGAGCTGGAGGCCTTGATACTGGAAGAAAATATAGATATAGTTGGTGTTGCTGAAACATGGCTGGACTCTTCACATGACTGGGCTGTAAATCTACAGGGTTTTACACTTTTTCGGAAAGACAGGACAAATAGGAAAGGTGGTGGTGTATGTCTGTATGTGAGAAATGATATGAAGGCGAGTGTGAAAGAGACAATAGTGGGTGAATACTGTGAGGAGGTTGAAACCTTGTGGGTGGAACTAGAAAGGGAGGTAAACACTGAAAAAATTACTTTTGGTGTAATCTATAGACCCCCCAATATAACTGAGGAGATGGAAGTTCAGCTATATAAACAGATGGAGCGGGCTGCACAGGCGGGTACTGTAGTGATAATGGGAGATTTTAATTTCCGGGATATTAATTGGTGTCATGGTTCGGCTTCAACTGCAAAGGGGAGACATTTCCTCAACCTGTTGCAGGAAAATTTTCTGGGCCAGTTTGTGGAAGACCCGACTAGAGGTGAAGCTCTGTTGGATCTGGTCATTTCTAATAATGCAGATCTTGTTGGGAATGTCAATGTTCGTGAAAACCTCGGTAACAGTGATCATAATATAGTTACATTTTACCTATACTGTAAAAAACAAACGCAGGCTGGGAGGGCAAAAACATTTAATTTTAAGAAAGCCAATTTCCCCAGGATGAGGGCTGCAATTCAGGATATGGACTGGGAAGAACTAATGTCAAATAATGGAACAAATGATAAATGGGAGATTTTCAAATCTACTTTGAGTTATTATAGTGCAAAATTTATTCCTACAGGTAACAAGTATAAACGACTCAAATTAAACCCCACATGGCTTACACATTCTGTGAAAGGGGCAATACATGACAAAAAAAGGGCATTTAAAAAATACAAATCTGAGGGTACAGCTGTAGCCTTTGTAAAATATAAGGAGCTTAATAAAATCTGTAAAAATGTAATAAAATCTGTAAAAATGTAATAAAATTAGCAAAAATACAAAATGAAAGGCAGGTGGCCAAGGATAGTAAAACAAATCCCAAAAAATTCTTCAAGCATATAAATGCAAAAAAGCCCAGGTCTGAACATGTGGGACCCCTAGATAATGGTAATGGGGAGTTGATCACAGGGGATCAAGAGAAGGCAGAGTTACTAAATGGGTTCTTTAGCTCTGTATATACAACTGAAGAAGTAGCAGCTGATGTAGCCGGTGCCAGTGCTGTTAATATATCAGTTGATATACTGAATTGGATGAATGTAGAGATGGTCCAAGCTAAATTAAATAAAATAAATGTGCACAAGGCCCCGGGACCAGATGGGTTACACCCTAGAATTCTTAAAGAGCTTAGTTCAGTTATTTCTGTCCCCCTTTTCATAATATTCAGAGAATCTCTAGTGACTGGTATAGTGCCAAGGGACTGGCGCAGGGCAAATGTGGTGCCTATTTTCAAAAAGGGCTCTATGTCTTCCCCGGGTAATTATAGACCAGTAAGCTTAACATCCATCGTGGGGAAAATGTTTGAGGGGCTATTGAGGGACTATATACAGGATTATGTGACAATAAATAGCATTATAAGTGACAGCCAGCACGGTTTTACTAAGGACAGAAGTTGTCAAACTAACCTAATCTGTTTTTATGAAGAGGTGAGCAGAAGTCTAGACAGAGGGGCCGCTGTGGATTTAGTGTTTTTGGACTTTGCAAAGGCATTTGACACTGTCCCCCATAGACGCCTAATGGGTAAATTACGGACTATAGGTTTAGAAAATATAGTTTGTAATTGGATTGAGAATTGGCTCAAGGACCGTATCCAGAGAGTTGTGGTCAATGATTCCTACTCTGAATGGTCACCGGTTATAAGTGGTGTACCCCAGGGTTCAGTGCTGGGACCCCTATTATTCAACTTATTTATTAATGATATAGAGGATGGGATTAATAGCACTATTTCTATTTTTGCAGATGACACCAAGCTATGCAATATAGTTCAGACTATGGAAGATGTTCATGAATTACAGGCAGATTTAAACAAACAAAGTGTTTGGGCGTCCACTTGGCAGATGAAGTTTAATGTAGATAAATGTAAAGTTATGCATCTGGGTACCAACAACCTGCATGCATCATATGTCCTAGGGGGAGCTACACTGGCGGATTCACTTGTTGAGAAGGATCTGGGTGTACTTGTAAATCATAAACTCAATAACAGCATGCAGTGTCAATCAGATGCTTCAAAGGCCAGCAGGATATTGTCGTGTATTAAAAGAGGCATGGACTCGCGGGACAGGGATGTAATATTACCACTTTACAAAGCATTAGTGAGGCCTCATCTAGAATATGCAGTCCAGTTCTGGGCTCCAGTTCATAGAAAGGATGCCCTGGAGTTGGAAAAAATACAAAGAAGAGCAACGAAGCTAATTAGGGGCATGGAGAATTTAAGTTATGAGGAAAGATTGAAAGAATTAAACCTATTTAGCCTTGAAAAAAGACGACTAAGGGGGGACATGATTAACTTATATAAATATATTAATGGCACATACAAAAAATATGGTGAAATCCTGTTCCTTGTAAAACCCCCTCAAAAAACAAGGGGGCACTCCCTCCGTCTGGAGAAAAAAAGGTTCAAGCTGCAGAGGTGACAAGGCTTCTTTACAGTGAGAACTGTGAATCTATGGAATAGTCTACCGCAGGAGCTGGTCACAGCAGGGACAGTAGATGGCTTTAAAAAAGGGTTAGATAATTTCCTAGAACAAAAAAATATTAGCTCCTATGTGTAGAAATTTTTCCTTCCCTTTTCCCTTCCCTTGGTTGAACTTGATGGACATGTGTCTTTTTTCAGCCGTACTAACTATGTAACTATGTAACTATGTAACTGAGCTCAGTACATATATACAGCACCAGAACCAAGCTCATACATATATACAGCACCAGCACAAATACAGCTCAATTTAGTGCAACCCCTGTCGTATAGGTTTGTACTGCATAAAACTACAGCTCCCAGCATGGACCGAACAATGGTTAGGAGATGCTGTGGTGGTGGCTGGTTTCAGAGGCGCTGCTGCCCCCTCAGAGAGGCAGCAGGCCGTCGACACCGATTGTTTGTGCGGCCAGCAGGCGGCCCACTGTTAGCCGGCCCATCATTTGGGTACCAACAATTTGCATGCATTATATGTCCTAGGGGGAGCTATACTGGGAGAGTCATTTGTTGAGAAGAATCTGGGTGTACTTATAGATCATAGACTTAATAACAGCATGCAATCAGCTGCTTCAAAGGGCAGCAAGATATTGTCGTGTATTAGAGGCATGGACTCGCGGGACAGGGATGTAATATTACCACTTTACAAAGTATTAGTGAGGCCTCATCTAGAATATGCAGTTCAGTGTTGGGCTCCAGTTCATAGAAAGGATGCCCTGGAGTTGGAAAAAATACAAAGAAGAGCAACGAAGCTAATAAGTGGCATGGAGAATCTAAGTTATGAGGAAAGATTAAAATAATTAAACCTTTTTAGCCTTGAAAAGAGACGACTAAGGGGGACATGATTAACTTATATAAATATATGAATGACACATACAAAAAATATGGTGAAATCCTGTTCCATGTAAAACCCCCTCAAAAGACAAGGGGGTACTCCCTCCGTCTGGAGAAAAACAAGATTCAATCTCCAGAGGCGACAAGCCTTTACTGTGAATCTGTGGAATAGTCTACCGCAGGAGCTGGTCACAGTAGCTACAGTAGATGGCTTTAAAAAAAAGTCTTGGATAATTTCCTAGAACGAAAAAATATCAGCTCCTATGTCATATGTCTTTTTTCAACCGTACTAACTATATAACTATGTATGCTCCTTTGGAGACCAGGTGAAGGGCGGCCCCCACATTATTTTTTCTGGTACACTGTACAGGATTCTGAAGAAGCTCCTGTGCTCATCATAGACCAGGGGTCTCAAACACGAGGCTCGCGGGCCGCATGCGGCCCCTGAAGCTGTCATCTGTGGCCCGCGGGGCACCTCGGAAGAGTGCAGGCCAAAGGAGGAGTGCGCCGGCAAATGACGAAGCCCCTGACTTCACTGTCCGTATATGGACAGTAATGTCAGGGACTTCCCCAGATTCGGAGTCCCATAGCAGAGTTTATACTAGCGCTCTGCTCCGGGACTCCTGCTTTGAGGAAGCCCCTGACATCACTGTCCATATATGGACAGTGATGTCAGGAGCAGACATGTAGTCCCAGGCAGAACGCTAGTAGCGCTCTGCCCTGGGTGGTGGTGGTGGTGGTTATTTACAGAGGGCACTGTGACATTATTTACAGAGGGCACTGTGACATTATTTACAGAGGGCACTGTGACATTATTTATAGAGGGCACTGTGACATTATTTACAGAGGGCACTGTGACATTATTTACAGAGGGCACTGTGACATTATCTATGGGTGAATTGGTGGCAGTATCCACAGAGGGCACTGTGGCATTATCTACGGGGGGGGGGGGGGGTATCTACAGAGGGCACTGTGGCATTATCTACGGGGGGGAGTATCTACAGAGGGCACTGTGGCATTATCTACAGAGGGCACTATGGCATTATCTACTGGGGGCACTATGGCATTATCTACTGGGGGTAATATCTACAGAGGGCACTGTGGCACTATCTAAAAAAGGGGCTGCCCTATCTTCATATTCTTGTGTCTGCCAAACGCTGCCAACTGGTTTGTTAAAATAAGCACGTGGAGTAAACGCGCATATTTCTATTAAGTTTACACCTAGCGGTATTATTATAGTAATGTAGTATTGTTATTATAGTAATGTAGTATTGTTCTAGTAATGTACAGTAGTATTGTTATTATAGTAATGTACTGTTATAGTAATGTAGTATTGTTATTATAGTAATGTAGTATTATTATTATAGTAATGTAGTGTTCTTATAGTAATGTAGTGTTCTTATAGTAATGTAGTATTGTTATAGTAATGTAGTATTGTTATTATAGTAATGTAGTATTGTTCTAGTAATGTACAGTAGTATTGTTATTATAGTAATGTAGTATCATTATAGTAATGTACTGTTATAGTAATGTAGTATTGTTATTATAGTAATGTAGTATTATTATTATAGTAATGTAGTGTTCTTATAGTAATGTAGTGTTCTTATAGTAATGTAGTATTGTTTATAGTAATGTAGTATTGTTATTATAGTAATGTAGTGTTCTTATAGTAATGTAGTGTTATAGTAATGTAGTATTATTATAGTAATGTAGTATTATTATAGTAATGTAGTGTTCTTATAGTAATGTAGTGTTATAGTAATGTAGTATTGTTATAGTAATGTAGTATTGTTATTATAGTAATGTAGTATTATTATTATAGTAATGTAGTATTATTATAGTAATGTAGTATTGTTATAGTAATGTAGTATTGTTATTATAGTAATGTAGTGTTCTTATAGTAATGTAGTGTTATAGTAATGTAGTATTATTATAGTAATGTAGTATTATTATAGTAATGTAGTATTGTTATTATAGTAATGTAGTATTATAGTAATGTGGTATTATTATAGTAATGTAGTATTGTTATAGTAATGTAGTATTGTTATTATAGTAATGTAGTGTTCTTATAGTAATGTAGTATTGTTATTATAGTAATGTAGTATTATTGTTATAGTAATGTAGTGTTATAGTAATGTAGTATTATTATAGTAATGTAGTATTATTATAGTAATGTAGTATTGTTATTATAGTAATGTAGTATTATAGTAATGTGGTATTATTATAGTAATGTAGTATTGTTATAGTAATGTAGTATTGTTATTATAGTAATGTAGTGTTCTTATAGTAATGTAGTATTGTTATTATAGTAATGTAGTATTATTGTTATAGTAATGTAGTGTTATAGTAATGTAGTATTGTTATTATAGTAATGTAGTATTATTGTTATAGTAATGTAGTGTTCTTATAGTAATGTAGTATTGTTATTATAGTAATGTAGTATTATAGTAATGTAGTATTGTTATAGTAATGTAGTATTGTTATTATAGTAATGTAGTGTTCTTATAGTAATGTAGTATTGTTATTATAGTAATGTAGTATTATTGTTATAGTAATGTAGTGTTATAGTAATGTAGTATTGTTATTATAGTAATGTAGTATTATTGTTATAGTAATGTAGTGTTCTTATAGTAATGTAGTATTGTTATTATAGTAATGTAGTGTTATAGTAATGTAGTATTGTTATTATAGTAATGTAGTGTTCTTATAGTAATGTAGTATTATTGTTATAGTAATGTAGTGTTCTTATAGTAATGTAGTATTGTTATTATAGTAATGTAGTATTATAGTAATGTAGTATTGTTATTATAGTAATGTAGTGTTCTTATAGTAATGTAGTGTTATAGTAATGTAGTATTGTTCAAATAACTAATTGATAAACGATCATTTTGTATTGTATCAAATTTGAAAGTAATACGGCCGGTCAACTTCACATTTTTTCTATGTGCGGTCCATTTACCCGGCCGAGTTTGAGACCCCTGTCATAGACAATGGTTTACAGCTTCCAGCAGCTATTTCTGACTTGTATATGTAAGGATTGACCTTATCTGGATTAATTATCTGCTTAATTCTTTATTTTTGGTTGACATTTTGGGGGTTTTGAAACCCATTAGTAGTTTTTTTTATAGAGTAAGGCCGGATTCACACGAGCGTGTGCGTTTTGCGCGCGCAAAAGGTCCGTGTGGCATCAGCATATGGTGCGCGAAAATCACGCAGCCGGCATCATTATGACACTCTGTTTTTATGTTAACAAACAGAAAAGCACGTGGTGCTTTTCTGCTTTCATTCATAGTTTTTACTACTATAGCGCGCATCACGCGTGGCACCCGGAAGTGCTACCGTGTGCCTAGCGCGATTTGCACGCACCCATTGACTTCAAATATAGGACATGTCGTGAGTTTTACGCAGCGCGCATACGCTGCGTGAAAATCACTGACTGTCTGAACGGCCCCATTCATTAACATAGCATATATCACGTGCGTGTGAATAAGCCCTAAAGGTATGTTCATACGCTAAACAAAAAACGGACGTAAAATACGGACCTGTTTTCAACGGAAAACAGCCTCTGATTTTCAGCGATTTTTTTTTTTTTTTTTTTTTTTTTTTTAAGCATCAAGTTTTTTTATGTTATTTTTACAGCCGTTTTTGGAGCTGTTTTTCTAATGACCCAATGAAAAACGGCTACAAAAATGGCTCAAGAAGTGACATGCACTTCTTTTTATGGGGCATTCTTTAACGCACCATTTTTTTCAATTGTGCGCGTAAGAAACTCCCCGTTGGAACAAAACGCAGTTTTTCTCATTGAAATCAATGGGCAGTTGTTCGGAGGTGTTCAGCTTCCGTTTTTTAAACCGAAAATAAGCCGTGTGAACATACCCTCAGGCCTTATTCACACGGATGTGTCCGTTTTGCGTGGCTGCTGGATCCTACCATCCCCAGGTATATATGTAGGCTTAGTCCCAGTTCTGGGTGTATGTGCAGCGTAGGTTCCCACCTTACAGAGGTCGCCTTGTCGTGGCAGGTGGGCTAACACTTTTTGATCAAAATGTGCACTAAGAACCTCCCTATTTGTAGGTAGATTTAGCTTTAGTGCATATCTATTTATATTTAGTGGTTTAGGTGGCATTAGTGTCGCAGTGTGCTGTCGCCATTTTTTTATATCTGCTGTATATCTGCAGTCATAGGTGTTCTTGCACCTGCGTATTTTGTATCATTTAGTTAGATAGATAGATAGATAGATAGATAGATAGATAGATAGATAGATAGATAGATAGATAGATAGATAGATAGATAGATAGATAAAGAAAATGGCAGTCGCATCTGCCGAAACGCTTATGGAATAACGTTCACTTGATTTTTTCACTTGGAGATCCAGGAGTGCTGCCTATTTTTTTGTAGACTATATAAATATATATACACACATGCACACAAAGTGCTGCTTCTTTGATTGTGAGGAAGAGGGTCGTTCCCCTGATACACCAACCGTGAGGTCTTTCCTGCTACTGTGCTGCTCCATTCTGCTTCGTTATATATATATATATATATATATATACACATACATATATAAAAACAGTGTGTAAGCAATGTATGCGTGCAGTATAGTTATACTATAAGTTTTACTGTGGCTCCATATTGTAACCTTTTCAGTGTAACTTTGCATTAACACACTCAGTCTGTTCAGGCCATAAGGGTCAGTTCACACAGAGTTTTTTGGTGCTGATTCTGACACGGAAGGCATGTCGGAATCAACTCCAAAAAGCGGCCCAATTCGCCCCCCATTGATTCAACAGGAGGCAGAGGTAGTTTTTCTCCCCCCGTGCGGCTTCTGGCTGCTCGTGGAAAAAAGCCCAAAAACGCATGTTCTTTTTTCCCGCGATTTCCGCTTCTGACTTCCCATTTCAATCAATAAGTGACAGAAAACACCTGCGGTGCTAGTTTCTGAGCATTTTTTTGCTGCGTATTTTGCCCGCTGTCCTTGCATTAGATTCAACCACTGCAGACACAAAACACAGAAAAAAAAGCACTGGTAGTTCAAAATCTGCCTCAAAATTCCTGAAGGTATTTTGAGTCAGGTTTTTTCTGCCTAGAAAAAGTGTAGCCGGCCTTATTCACACGAAAGTGTTATACGTCCGTGCTAGGCGCGTGATTTGCGCAGCACTCCCCCATTGAAGTCAATGGGTGAATGAAAATCACGCACGGCACACAGAAGCACCTCCGGGTGCCGCGCGTGATTCGCGCAACAGTAGTAAAAAGAATGAATGAAAAAAAGAAAAGCACCACGTGTTTTTCTGTTTGTAAACATAAAACCAGAGTGTCATAATGATGCACTCCTCCCACTCTGCCCTGGGTGATTTTAATCAGTTCAATGCTGGATCCTACCATCCCCAGGTATATATGTAGGCTTAGTCCCAGTTCTGGGTGTATGTGCAGCGTAGGTTCCCACCTTACAGAGGTCGCCTTGTCGTGGCAGGTGGGCAAACACTTTTTGATCAAAATGTGCACTAAGAACCTCCCTATTTGTAGGTAGATTTAGCTTTAGTGCATATTTATTTATATTTAGTGGTTTAGGTGGCATTAGTGTTGCAGGGTGCTGTCGCCATTTTTTTATATCTGCTATCTATCTATCTATCTATCTATCTATCTATCTATCTATCTATCTAATCGCCCTCTTCTGCAGTAAAGAGGGAGCCGTGATGAGCAGAGGACTTAGCCTGCTGCCTGCCTAAACTGCTCTCTGCACTCCATCGCCCTCCTGTCCGTACCAACAGAACCACTGCTGCTAAGAGGCCCTGGCTGTCGTAGAACAGGCAGGAGTAGTAGGGGAAGGAAGAATTTACATAGACCCACGTCCAGCACCGCTTTCCATATCCCTATCTAACTGAACCTGAAGAAAGTGCCTGCCATTCCTTCCCCATCTACATTCCTGGTTTAACTGGTTCCCGACCGCTGGCCATAGACTTTTTACGGCTCGGGTTTTAACTTGCTGCCCGCACGATCGGGCAGCTGAATGTCGGGTCTCCGGCTGTCAGTGACTGCCAGGGACCCTGAGGAGAGGATAGAAGCAGCTTTCGCTGCTTCTGTCTTCTCTGATGAGTTGTACACAGCGCTCAATGAACGCTGTGTATATGAATAGAGGCAGCGGCCGCGCCACTGTCTCTAATCCTCCCGGTGTTCACATGACTGGTCACATGATCGCCGGGTGCCGTTACTGAGAGACTGCTGCTGGGTCTTACTAGACCCAGCACAGCCTTATTAGTGACAATCGTCACTATGAGAGGGCTGATCTCCCCTGTAACTGGGGCTGCAGTGCTAAAAGGCCTAAATGGTGTCTGGTCCTGAGGGTGCAAAATAGCCCGGTCCTGAACTGGTTAAAGAGAACCTTTCATCTGCCATTACATGTGCAGCTGATTGCAGCATGTATTGGGCATGGCTGCACAAACCCTGGGGTACTTTACATTTTCTTTCTACCCTCCTCCGTTAATTAGATATCGGTGCCGTTATATTTGGTGCCTGATATTTAAATAACCCCATGAACTGTCAATGGGGCGTGTAATGGCAAGGGGGCATGTTACTTTGGCTGTGACACTGTCCAATCAGCTACGGACAGTTACAGCAAAAGCTGGAGAGAGAAGAGCGTGTGCGTGTGCACGCACGCTCTCACTCTTCAGCTGTCGGCAGACAAGACAGATCTCTCGCGAGAGATCACACAATCTTGTCCTTGTCTGCCGAGTGCTGAAGAGTGAGAGCGTGCGCGCTCACCCCTCTCCAGCTCTTGCACTGTCCCCATTAGACACGCCCCCTTGCCAGTTCAGCAGACAAGTACACAACTGTGTGATCTCTTGCGGGAGATGTCTTGTCCTTGTCTGCCGACAGCTGAAGGGTGAGAGCGTGCGCGCGCACACGGTCTCCAGCTCTTGATGTAACTGTCCGTAGCAGATTGGACAGTGTCACAGCAATGTTACATGCCACATTGATAGTTCAGGGGGTTATTTAAATATCGAGCGCCAAATGTAACAGCACCGATATCTAAATAACGGAGGGTATAAAAAAATAATTATTGTAAAGTGCCCCAGAGTTTGTGCAGCGCTGCACATGTATGGGCAGGTGAAAGGTTCCCTTTAAGTACCCAATGAATTATTAAAATTAGAAACTTTTTACTGGAGTTTTCCTATGTTTTTTTCGGGTTATCATTTAATCCATGGTAACGGAGTTCTGCCATGTTCAGCTTTCTCCTCTCTTCTGTCTTAATCACACGCAGTAGACATGATGATGGGTTGATCTGGAACATCATTGCTGTTTTTTTTTGTTGGTACAGGTGTGAATGGATACTTGTATGGAAAATAACTATAAATGAAGAAGGAGCAGTGACACCAGTCTTGGATTTATTACCAAAGATACCAGTACAAGGTAGAGGCAATGAATTTCTGCAAATCTTTTATGATGTTGAGTAGTTTATATAGAAATACAGTGTAATTCAATGCAACACGTGACAGAGGATAATGGGAAAAAAAAAAAAAAAAAGACGCTCTTTAGATGGAACACGTTGCATTTTCAGGGCTGAACGCGCCGGTGTGCAGCTGGTATTGGTGGGGCTATACTGGACAGCAATGATTGCAATGCATGGCCGTGATCCTGCATAACAGAGTGCTGGGCTTGATACAGCTCTTACATTTATCTCAGGGTTGTCTGAAGCAAACTACCTTTTTAAAAAGGCCCATTGCCACATTCACATGGAGTCCCCCGCACTTGTGTTTTGGCATTAAGCAGTCTTTATGGTGCCTCCGAGGGTTGCTTCTATGGGAGAATGGGTGACACTCTCGTGTTGATTTGCAAAGCAAACACAATGTATGCAAGTCACTGTACATGTTCACCCCCACACTATTCATGGAACTACAAGTATCATACAGTTTATAGAGAGCTCCTGGTCCTGCTAGGAATAGAAGCTGGTGTTAACAGCTGTACGCTCCAGCCATGTTCACACCATGAATCTAAATTAAGCCTGCTGTGCACTAGCGCAATGAAAAAGAGGACGGCACCTGCTGTCATTTCCATACATGTGAAAATGTCTAGAACATAAAGGGTTATTTCCATCTAAGACATATATGGCATATCCACACTCTCCTCAAGCGGTCTTTGCTGTTTTGCATAACCATAGGAATCAATAGAAACAGCCACGCAGCCTCATCTCCACTGTTTCTGCACCTGGATACGGCAGCTGTTGGGTGACACCAATTCGAGATAGGTGTGGTTTCTAGAGCTAGGACCCACACCTAATAAACAATTATGACATATCCCAATTCGCAAGCAGAAATGCATCAAAACCGCACTGAAAAACGCATGATTAGGTGAAGTTTTAACCTGCAGTTTTGGTGCTTATTTTCCACAGAATACGCAACGTGTGCATGTAGCCTTATGGGAAAGTTCAGATGTCCAAAGTTTGGTGGCAAATTAAAGTACAATGCTAGTAAATTGTTTTTTTTAAAAAAAAACAAAAACATTCACACGTTGTCACATGCTGCTGGGTTTCCCCACAGATTACAGCTGATGGCTTCATTCCAAAAGGAGAAATCTGCAAAATCATAGGCATTCTACAGATTTTAAAACATCCAGACCATGCCCTTAAGGCCTTATTTACACAAGCGTATTTAATGTCTGTATTTTATTTAACGGACCTATGTAACTCAATGGGGCCGTTCACAGTCCGTGATTTTCACGCAGCGTATGTCCGCTGCGTAAAACTCACGACATGTCCTATACTTGAAGTCAATGGGTGCGTGAAAATCACGTGCGGCACACGGACGCACTTCCATGTGCTGCGCGTGATTCGCGCAACAGTTCAAGAAATGAAGGGACAAAAAACCACCTCCATTTCTGTTTATTAACATAAAAACAGAGTGTCATAACGATGCCATATGCACGAAAATCACGCAGCCACGTACCAAAATACAGATGACACACGGTACTGCAACGCACAAAAAATGCTGCGTTTTTTGCGCACACAAAACGCACACGTTCGTGTAAATAAGGTCTAAGTAGGTGTCGATTTTTTTCCTTTACATATGAAAGGGATCTCGGAAATCCCATCCACTAGCATTGTACTGTAATTTGTCTGAGCGTGGCCTAAAGCCTCAACCACTGGCTTCCATTCTTAGTGAACCATGACAGATTTTCATTAAGAAAGCACGGCCATTGTAATGAGGGGGCAGAAACGATCGTGTGGTCAGAAAACTCACTGATGGATTTATCTTGTATTTTCACCCTCTGTTCTGGGCTGCTGTATGGTCATGTGACACCTGACCCGACTAACTTGAGATCCTACAGCATCTGCCGTGTGGACTGGAAGCCATTCTCTCTATTCATTCCCATGAGACTCACATGGACGATGTCATAGGAATGAATAGAGACGGAATTCTGCTCAGCAGACACGAAGATTTTGTTAGACAGATCAGAGTCACGTGACCGAACAGCAGGGATTAAAATACAAAATAAAGCCATCAGTAAATTTTCTAACCACACTAATGCTTATGCCACCTCAATGTAAGACAAGGGGGGGGAGTCGTGGCATTTTCGCCTCCTTAAGCGGTTTCACACACAGCATTTTAAGCTATAAACCATGTTGTGTGAACCTAGCCTTACATGCAGTAAATTCAGAGCTGGCGTCAGAGGATTTGTGGAGACTGTACAATGCTCAGTAAGATTTATCCAATCTATTTTACAGCTGCAGCGTTTGATAGAACAGGAATACTTAAGAGCGCGGCTGTGCGCTTCAAAACTCTGCTTCGAGCACTTGGACTTCAAGCAACCATCGAGAACATCATTCAGTCATTTTGCATGAAGAGAGGCAGCAACTAGAAGAAAGGTCTTCCAATGTTTTATTGAAAATAAACCTTGTAGTTGCATCCGGTTCATAGACCATATACACAAGTCATGCTCTATGTACAGTAAATATGGCACATTGTACATCGTATAGCAAGACATGGAAATAAATACAATCTTTAAATATTAAAATAAGATACAGAAAAGCTAAATCCAAATAAACTTTACATGGTTGAGATGTCCAGAGTCAGCAGAACATGTCATCTCCAAACACATTTCTGGTAACTAATCACATTAGGGGTATGGTTACTTATGGGATGTGTTATACAAGTACATACAGGCAGTGGGGCATAAAAAAGGGTTAAGGAGTTACACCATGGAAAACCAGTCAGTCAGTCTTTAATGGTGGAATTCCTCCAGCGTCCTCTCCTATAAAACTAATGATACAAATATTATACATAAAGTTTTTTTTTTCCATCTTGGACATTTATAGCACGTTTGCAGGATATACCACTGTATACCAATGTCCAATATGTGCAGGTCCCACACCTACCTCTAGAACGTGGCACCCTAAACCCTGTTCTACCTTGCTCGGCTCCCACTGCTTTGTTGAGGTGGTTGGGAGTTAAGGAAACCGCGTAGAACAGCAAGCTCGACTGTTTCTGTAACTCCCATCGACTTCTATAACATAATAGTTTTATAGTTCGGGCTGTTACGGACACGGCAATACCAATTATGTGTAGGGTTTTTCCCCCCATAATAAAGCATTTTTCATTCTTTTTTTATTACTTTATTAAACGATTAACTTTTTTTTTTTTGTCCCTGTATGGGACTTCACTATGCGATCGCTTTTATAATACACTGTAATATTTCTGTATTGCAGTGTATTATGCCTGTCAGTGTAAAACTGACAAGCATTCTATTAGTCCTTGCCCTGCAATTGCATCCCAGAGTTGCTGATGGGGAAACAGAGGGAGTGGCCTCCCTCCGAAACCACTTTGATGTCGTAGTCAATAGCGGTAGCAGCATCTAAGGGATTAAACAGCCGGGATCGGAGGTAACTCTGATCCCGGCCGTTAAAGCAGGAGCCTTGGCTGTCTTTAGACAGCCCGACATCCGTGCCAGGCTTATGACAGAGCGCAGTGGCATAAGAACCCTTAGGGCAAAGCCACACGTGGCGGAATTGCTCTTAAATTCCGCTGCGGACACTCCGCAGCGGAGCCGTTTCTCCATTGCCTTCCACTTCTTTTTAGTAGGCTTCGTTTAGACGAGGCAGAAAATTCCGCTGCGGAGCATAGGCTGCGGAGCGGAATTTGGTGTCCGCAGCATGCAATGGCTGTTTGCGGAGTTGTGGCGGACTGGTTGCGGACTCATGGCGGAATTTCTCCATTGACTTCATTGCGGAATTTAGAATCTCCATTGAAGTCCGCAGCTGTCATGAAAATGTTATATGTGCTGCGGATGCGTCTTGCTTTTTTGACATGACATTTCTTCCTCAGTCTGGCTGTAGACCTAGAAATACATACGTCCAGCCAAAATGAAGTCAATGGGGCTCCCGTAATTACGGGAGCGTTGCTAGGAGACGTCAGTAAATAGTCACTGTCCAGTTACCCTGGACAGTGACTACCGATCCCAATATACAGCAACCTGTCAAAAAAATAGAAGTTCATACTTACCGAGAACTCCCTGCTTCTGTCTCCAGTCCGGCTTCCCAGGATGACGTTTCAGTCTAAGTGACGGCTGCAGCCAATCACAGGCTGCAGCGGTCACATGGACTGCCGCGTCATCCAGGGAGGTCGGGCTGGATGCCGAAAGAGGGACGCGTCACCAAGACAACGGCCGGTAAGTATGAAATTCGTTTACTTTCACTAGGGAAAGTGCTGGCCCTTCTCTCTATCCTGCACTGATAGAGAGAAGGGAAGCACTTTTCCCGCAGTCCGCAGCAGCTAGTCCGCATCAATTTACTGCACATTTTGGGCAGATCCGCCGCAGAATCCGCAACGCAGATTCTGTGCGGCATTGATGAGGACAGTTGCGGAGGAAATCCGCCACGTGTGGGCATGCCCTTAATGCCCGCTGTGAAAAAGGCATATGGGCGATCATTAAAGGGTTTAAAATTGTGTTCCATGGGTTTATTTGTTGTCTGGCTTAGAAAACCCATTTTCCATTATTATTAGCCAGAGCAGAGGGCAGCTACAAAAAGTGTCTCTCTCTTTTTATGAACACCCATCTGAGCATTAAAAAAACAAACTGCCAATTGATTTCAATGAGAATTGTGTAATGCTTCATTTCCCCTGCAGGGGTAAAAGACACTTGCAGTTAGGTTTCCCCACAGGTCACAATTGAGTGCTGGTAGTTTCAGCAGCAGTACACCCTTGGATCAGCTTATCGTTGGTAGACCGTTTTAACAAAAATGTATTGGCCAAAGTGGACAACCACTTTAAAGAGCATGAATAACTTTGCAACCTATTTCTTAATGTTCCTACAAAGTTTGCAGTCTGGTACCATGGAAACAGGTCTGCATAGGGGCGGTAGTCAGGATTTCAAGAGGGTCAGGCAGCACTCTCCGAAGAGAAATTGTTATGATGGGTTCACAAACCCCAGTTCCGCAACCTCCTATTCACCAGTGGAATATGCAAAATTCTAGAAAATGTAGGCACTCCAATATAAATTTTCATTTTTAACATTACTCTTCATTAGTTGTCCACGGTGGACTAGACACCACTGTGTAGCATGAAAACTTGTACATACCAACGTTTCGGGTGAATACCCTTCATCAGGCTCAGTAGCACAAATTATGGAGTGGGTTATGCGACACACCTCACCATGATCCCACTTGTGTTTCTGAACGTTTCAGTTAAATACCCTTCATCAGGCTGTTACATACAAGTTTTTATGCCACACAGTGGTGTTTACTCCAACATGGACAACCAACAAAGATTAATGTGAAAAATAACAGGTACAATTAAAGTGCTGGCCTTTTCTTAAATTTTACACAGGACATGTATACACAAATGTTTAATTGTTACAAAGTTGTTTTCCCTTTAGATGCATTAGAACAATTACATAAGGGACAATATTTACATAGCCTTTTTAAAATGACATCATCCTTTATGCTAAAGGCCTGTTCACACAGTTTTTTTTTAACGTGGAAACCGCGTCGGAAAACAGCGCCAAAGAACTGCTGAAAATGCCTCCCATTGATTTCAATGGGAGGCGGAAGTTTTTTCCCACGAGCGGAAAAACAGCCTCGCGGGAAAAAGAAGTGACATGCCCTATCTTCAGGCGTTTACGTCTCTGAGCTCCCATTAACGACAAGGGGAGGCAGAGAAAGCGCATTTCGCTGTGTTTCTGCCCACGGCACTCAATGGCAACAGGCGAAAAACGCCACGAAAATCTCGGCAAACGGCATGCAGGCAGATCAAAAACTCTGCCTCAAAATTCCAGATGGAATTTTGAGGCAGAATTTTCTGCCTGCAAAAAACTCTGTGTGAACAGTGCCTTAGTCTGCTGACTCAAAACCACTACACAAACCACTAAAGATGGCCATGCACATTAAATGACTGTTAGCTGCACACTCAACCGTCCGTGATTTCTCTCGGGGGGAAAAAAAAAAAAAAGGAACATCTGTTGAGTGGACTCCATACATAGACAGAACTTAGCTGAACCCGCTGTAATGTGCATATACAACCAGATGTAACAATAGATTTTATACTCTGAGGTCATGTTAAGCAGGTGAGAACAGGAACCCCACATAGATAAACTAATTTTTCTCAATTAGTCTTTTTACAATACATGGAGACAATACATGAACAAAAACGATAAAGATCTGATAAAACTATTTTCGACATTCATATAAAGCACTTGTCTCTTGCATTTCAAAATCCAAACCAAGTGGAAATGGCGCATATACAAAAGTAAAATTATAAGTGATAAAAAACACTTTATAAATATATGTTTAGTTAAGCCATTCTCTGAAAATATATTACATGGTGACACGAGACCTAACTACATATTATACATGTATTAAAAGGAACAGTAACTGAAAAGCAAGTGGTAAGAACATTTTACCTATTATACAATATTTACGTCTAAATCATTCCCTAGAGACATAGGCAATGGGTACAGAGATGTTTTTGTGAATTCAATTTTTATCCATAAATTGAGTAAAACAGCAGTCCTTCATTTAGTGATATTCCAAAAAAAGAAAACAAACCATACTTTCTCTACAGAATTGTGCACGACATGGTCAAAAGTTAGTGGACACCCTTCTATTTAGTGGTTTTGTTCCTTTTCAGCCATGCCCAATGCTAGCTGCAGCATAAAATCAAGCATATAGCCATGCATTCTATTGCTATCGTTAGCATTTATTTCTGTAACAAAAAACATGCGCAAAAATAGAGCAGTAGACTACACTACTGATTCCGTCAAAACAACGGAAATCTTACAGAGCGGTGACAAATGGAAACCATTTGCAACAAATGCGTAAGGGTATGTGCACACACACTAATTACGTCCGTAATTGACGGACGTATTTCGGCCGCAAGTCCCGGACCGAACACAGTGCAGGGAGCCGGGCTCCTAGCATCATACTTATGTACGATGCTAGGAGTCCCTGCCTCGCTGCAAGACAACTGTCTCGTACTGAAAACATACAGTACGGGACAGTTGTCCGGCAGCGAGGCAGGGACTCCTAGCATCGTACATAAGTATGATGCTAGGAGCCCGGCTCCCTGCACTGTGTTCGGTCCGGGACTTGCGGCCGAAATACGTCCGTCAATTACGGACGTAATTAGTGTGTGTGCACATACCCTTACCATTGAAATCAATGGTAATGCAAACGGAAAGCTACGGTTTCAGTTTGTTTGAGTTTGGTTACCGTTCATGGGTTCCCCTGATGGAAAGGTCCGGCGGACCCCATAAACGGAGCCCCGACGCAGATGTGAACAGTTTATTACAATATAGTATTAAATTAGTCAGTATAGTGTTTTTTGTTTTTTTTGTTATGGAAATCATTCAATGCATGAACATACAGAATTTCTTAAATACATACATTTCTGTACTACAAGGTTGCCACTAAGAGGCGCAAACTGAATACAGATTTGTACAGCTGCAATTGAGTTTAATAAGGATACAGTCTTTCCAACAAGTCTGGCATCATGAACACCGCAGGAGTCCCTGCAGCTCTTTACTATGGAGCTGTAGAGTCTCCATGCACTTATGTATGGAACCATGTTACCTCTAACACAGAAATAAAAGTCATGGCATGCTTCATCAGATGCTACAGAACTATGTATGAAATTGGAGATGTACAAAAATGTACATGGACTACTATGGCGGCTGTATCATGGCTCCCTACAACTCAGTGGTTATACTGAGCCATCATACGTATGTGTGCATGATCTCGTGCGGAACCCAAGTTCACAGATCCCTCATAGACATGAGTCTATTAAGGGATCCATGAAATGTGGCAAAAATAGGACGTGTCCTATTTCTTCACGGGCCGTTCACATGGTCCGTTAAAAAAACTAAACGGCCGCGTGAATAGCCCCATAGAAGTGCATTCATTTTAATGCAGCCGTGTGACAGCCGTTAAAAAAAAAAGTGTCCGTCACATGGCCAATCATCCCGTTCGTGTAGATAAGCCCTGAATCTTCTTACAGATGTGATCAACTGTGTGATTATTGTAAATTAAAAATGTCTTGAAACAACCGCCGCACAGCTTGAACTCTACATAATCTCCTAGAATTGTAACAGAACATGCTGAAGACTCAGTACAAAGTTCCAAACAGCCGCTGTAAGCACGTCACCGTTCTGCGATGCCCACTGCTTCTGGGGTGAGGCGTTACCTTTACATCTGCTTGTTTGGCGTATGCTAGGACACTTGTGTACATTGTGTAGTAAAGTTTGGTGGAAGAGATGTAATATTCTGGACTCCGTTCCATTGAAGGGAAATCTTAATACAGTGTACAATGACATACTAGAGACCTATGTGCCTCCAACGTGTTCTTAAAGTGAGGTACATGATGATCTGGTCTGCACAGTTACGTATGTAAAAACTTGACTCATTTAAACACCTTTATCAGTGTCCAATCTCACATCTGCTATTGTGGCTGAATGAATCCCCCCCCCCCCCCCCCCTCAAGTTACAAATATGTCCTCCAACCTTTGACCATGTAGTGCATGATTTCTATATCACCACTTATATACAACATCAATCATAAAACATGCAGAATTTAAAATAAGGTACACTTTCTCTTACATACAGATCTCCCTCATAATGCATTGTTTAACCCTTATCGTCACAGGATAGACATAAACTCTTGTTACTTTATGGCAGAAAACTGGATACAGATGGACCATTTCCTTTCTCAGACATCAATACTTGTGTGCTTGCCTTATGAAAGAACTTCAAGATTTTTCTTCGGGAGACCACGGTGCTTAGTGACACACTGGAAACCCTGCAGTAAATATTCAGTGAACTGAACAGAATTTACTGATTGTGTCTTAACTATGCAGAAAAGTACTGTAGCAGCATGCAGTGAACGAAAGGTATCATGCCATGTGACCCTAGAAAGCAGATTGAGCACCAATTACAAGTTTAAGTACCTATGTGGAAATACGTTACGCTGTCATTCACCAATTCACTCATTGCCAGCAGAAGCAATCCAAACAGTGAAGGGCCATATGAAGTTCAGATGTCCAGTGGCCGCAGCAATAAGAGCCTATCGGAGGTAGCTGGCTGCAGACAATCCTGCTGCTGCCCTGCCTTAGATTCACATCACTTCTGCTTATCTATTGCAGTTTCTCGAATTGTTGCTCCGGTTCTAAATGTTTTGGCTAAAGTAATAAAATATATGGCGATTTGCGAAAATGTAAGAACCCCCTTAAAGAGTGGACATCCTGCTTTTTCTCCTACGAGGGAGATAAAAGCCCCATCTTCCAGCTATACATACAACGGCACCACCACGAAGCAGGTGTAGTAGCAGTAGTTTATTTGAAGTGACCATCTACAAACCATTAAAGAGGATTTCCATCCAAAACTTAAAATTGGCCATATATTAGTAAATCAGGAGTTAGAGCAGCCGCCAAAGTTTTCTTATTATGATTTATTTACCTATGTTCTGTTCACATCTGCATTCAAAACTTCTCCATCACAGATTCAGTCAAATTGGATATAAAAATAATGCTGCAAGCCAATTTTAGTCAATGAGATCCATCCAGGACCACTGGAATAAGTCGTGAAGCGGACATGGCTATGTGTTGTGGCTTCTGTTGCGGGGTGGTTTACAATAAGTGTGAACAGTAGCAGAGGCCATTTTTCTGTAAACTATCAGTTTGAAAATGACAATACAGCAGTTTCTCAGAAGCCAACTTAAAGGCGATAATCAATATGCCTGTACTTCCTGCTGTCATGTTTACAAAAACGGCTGCCGCAACAAAACGGAGAACTGCAATTGAAAAACATAATTACCAAACATTCTCTCTCATGTCCGATTTGCTAATATATGGCCAAGAAAATGTCAGGTGTCACTGTTCTTTTTAGGCCTCGTTCACATCTGTGTTGGAGGCTCCATTAGAGGCCTCCATCGCAGATCCGGGTGACAATGCCGGAAGAAATAGCGCAGCATGCTGCACTATTGTTTCCGGTAAAACCACAGAGACCCCCGACAAAACGCATTAAAGTCAAGGGATTCAGTTGGCTGTCAACAACGCAACCGGCACTTCCAGTATTTCCGTTGTTCTGTAATGAAGCAGGACAATGGGAACCTGAACACAGGTATGAACCCAGTCTTAGGGTATGTGCACACACACTAATTACGTCCGTAATTGACGGACGTAATTCTGCCGCAAGTACCGGACCGAACACAGTGCAGGGAGCCGGGCTCCTAGCATCATAGTTATGTACGATGCTAGGAGTCCCTGCCTCTCCGTGGAACTACTGTCCCATACTGAAAACATGATTACAGTACGTGACAGTTGTCCTGCAGCGAGGCAGGGACTCCTAGCATCGTACATAAGTATGATGTTAGGAGCCCGGCTCCCTGCACTGTGTTCGGTCCGGGACTTGCGGCCGAAATACGTCCGTCAATTACGGACGTAATTAGTGTGTGTGCACATACCCTTAGGCTTACATAGATTATCCGCTACTTCGTGAACAATATTAGTAAGATTTAATTTTTTTTACACTCGTTCAAGTTAGTGGTTCTTTAATGGCAAACTATGAAAAATACAGACGAGTGCAGCTAAATAGCTTCTTGATTCACCAAGCAAATGAAGGCTATCATTTATGTGTTACCCTGGTGCCTAATGTGTAGACAAAGCAGGGATTAAAAATGGCTTCAAATAGCTACAGATCTATGTATAATACACAGGTGTTATATGAGCAGTCCTCAGGCATTAAAGGGTTTGTCCAAGATTAGAATTTTTTTTCTTTTTTTTTTTTTTTTTAGAAACAGCGCCATGCTTGTCCATGGGCTGTTCCTGGTATTACAGCTTAGCTCTATACACCTCAACGGGGTTAAGCTGCAATAGCAACCATAACCAATGGACAAGAGTGGTGCGGTTTCTAATCCTTGACTAACCCTTTAATATTAGAACCAATGAGCTAAAAATTCAAGTCTTAAAATACAGTTAGCACCTTATTGGGGGCGGCGAGATACAGCACAGATCTATGTTGCATCATGTGAGACTATTTTATGGGTACAGGGATGACGATCAGCAACTACTACAAAGCTCCTTGCTGCCTCCAACATCACATGATCTCAATAGAACATTGCGTAAATGTATTGTTACCACTAACAGCTCACTGATGGGGGGGGGGGGGGGGGGGTTGGGGTTCGGGTTCGAAACTTGAACATTACCTCAGGCTGTTACAAATCTAGGGACTTTCCCGTACACTTTAAAACAGAGGCACCTAATGAATTGTTACACATAGAGAAGGTAAATGAGGACAATTCTCAAGAACAAAACACTTATTGGGACAAGAAGAACAATGGAAGAAGTTATTGGACGCAGTTCTGCTCCTTCACATAATTTATAGGACATCAGCAGACAACCGACCATCTCTGGAACGGATATTAGAAACAATAATGGCTTCTATGGCCTAGAAACATTTCGGAAATCAAACCTGTTTGCATTGCACATTATATAAAACCACAGCCTGTAAAGAGATTCATACACGTCCTTACCCTGATACAGCACAGACCTTTGCATAAGGCTCAGTTAGAGCCTGGACCTCCCCTTAGGCACTCTATATAAAAGCAGCAGAATGAATGCAAAGGACCAGGGTTCGTCTCATTAACGGCAGCTTGTCATTTCTCAGTATACAAAGGTTTGGTAATCTTAAAAAAAATGTATATACAAATATCTTGTAGTTTGTCTTCATGTATCGAACCAACAAGAGAAGCAAAGGCATTATTTACAGTTCACCTCATGCAGCAATGAGTCATTCCCTTATCTGGTTATGGTTCTCAAAAATTCACATGTCAAAATGAATAATCGTTGGTCTCTGCGTTACAAGAATAACGTGTGGTGCTCTGCATGCTGGATCAGCGAGACAAAGTGACAGGATGCGCAACCGCATTCACTGCGAATAAAAAAATCTATCTCTTTAAGCTATACTTGGTGCAGGAGCAGGGTACAGTCTTCACTCTCCGGAAAGATGAGGGACGTACTTGGCTCCTCCCGAGTCTGAATGCTTTTAAGGTAATGGTTAACAATTTTACTGTCCCGCTTGTACTGGTAGGGTATGTTCTCATAGGGCTTTAAGTCCAAGTCCAGGATGGAAACGGAATACATGAAGCTGGATCTTGAGGCTTTTATTATGGGTTTTGAATCAAAGCTGAAACAAGAGACAAGAGATAGAAGTAATACAAGCAGATGAGGGCTTTGTGCTAACAAATACCAATTCAGACATCAAGTATCTGCACACAGTCCAATACACAAGTGCGAGACGTCATTACAGCATTATCTCCCATCGAGCTGCAACCTTCCCAGTACTGCGTTATTCAGACTCCGGTCCAGCCTTTACCATCAGCTTCAGTGTTTTCCATTAAAGGTCTACTGAATGTAACGCTTGACCAGAGGGGATTGGTCCATTTCCACTGCTGTTATCAATAAACCAAGGCCATAAAAACAGCCACTCATACTGTAGGTGAGACAGCCAAAGTGAACCCGACCACTCGAATCTGCTATGCTACCTGTCAGTGGGCAGCTCTCCTGCATCTTATAGGATACCAGTATATAAAGTGCCACTCTCATGACAGGCATTTCCTGCCTATATACACCTTTACCACATGACGTTAAACATCTCATAAAAGCCTGATCGAGTGATTTGACAGCTAAAAACCTTAGCGATCCTAGGATAGGAACCAGATGCAGAAAAGAGTCAAGTGTTTAGTAACTTCTTTATTTTAGTCGGATAATGATATTCAATATGAATCTACTAGACAATTCGCAGTACACTTCCTAAATACGCAGAGAGATTTGACATACGAACAATATTCTGGTAAATCTGTACTATTGTCTACCCAGGTTGACATGGTAATTCTTTGCACCATGGTTAAAAAGGGAATCCGATGTTGTCTTGTATGGTGCTGGCGGTGTAATGTTCACAAGATTTGCCTACTATTTTGCGGCAGATTTTTTTGCGCTAAGGAGAAGTAAAAGTTCACTTCTGGCTTTGGCTCAAAAAATTGCATAAAAACCTGCAACGAATACGCAAGGTGTGAAGCCTAAGGCTGGGTTCACATGGGTCGGATACTCTGCGTAAAAGCCTGCAGCGTATCCAAACTAAAACTCGCAGATTTTTTTATTTATTTTTTCCAAATTTGCGATTTTTGTGTTGGAGTCATAGAGTTTCCATCGCACAAATCACAACATATGCTTTTTGTTGAGGTTTTTACCTCCACATTAAATACAATGGAGAAAATCTGCAACAAAAGAGCAACATTTCTGCAGCATAAATTGACCTGCTGCAGATTTAAAAACCGCACCGCAGGTCAATTTCTGATCATTTGTGCCGCATATTTTTTTTGCAGTGTGTGCATGCTGCCTCTGTAAATGCTGCAGAATTTACGCTACGTGGGAACCCCGCCTTCAGGTAGAGGCACATATGGCAGATTTTACAGACTTTTCTGCTACTGAAAATCTTTTCCATTCATTGGACTGTGGTTGTTTCCTCAACAGGTGCATGGATTTCTGCAAGTTACATTCAGAAGAATAGAACAGATTTCCAGTTGCAGAAAATTCTGCAACAAAATTTGCTTTGTGCAAGTCACTCACATCTTCTGGAAACGTTTATCACAGACGTACTACTGCCCACACAAAAGTGAGAGTAACCAGCTCTGCTATACAACCATGTGGCCTCAGCTAAGCATTAATCTGACTGTCTGTCAAAATGTGAATGCTCCGCTCTTACCATTCTCCCTGAACGGTGGGGGAAAGGGCGATCATTATGGAACAATCCTTGGCTGTCATAGATACTCTGTACTGTTGAATCTGAAAAAAAAAACAAAACAATTTTTGGGTAAAAACAGCTTTATGGGCATGTGCACACAGGTTCACAAAGCACTCTAGTTTTTTTACAATGTTTTTAAGTCCCCCTATCTCAAACTAAAGTACCTCCAAGGCTGTGATCATACACTGTGCTGCACCATCACAGCATGAGCACAGTAGTATAATGTAAGAATTGTAGAGTAGTGGTTGTTAGAGCTTATTCAAGCCGTGTGTCAAAACGGCCGTGAAAAACTGACACTTTGCACACGTGCGGGACCAGTTTTTATGGATCCTTATAGACTGGAGTCTATTGATGGATCTGGGAAAAACGGGCAAACAAAGGACATGTCGTATTTTTTCCCGGTCCGTTAACAAAAACGGCTGTGTGAATAGCCCCATAGACATGCATTCATTTTAATTCAGCCGTGTGACGGCTGTTTAAAAAAAAAGTCTGTCACACAGCAGACTATCCCGGTCGTCTGAATAGGGCCTTAGTCCAACAAATTTAGGGACCTGAAATGCAGACCTTAAAACATGCCCATACATAGATAGGGGCTCTGCACATCAGACACGAGGGCTGTGAGTTGGGCATAACTGTTCTAGAGCCATGGCCTGTACCCTTTTGAGTATATGTGCCACAGGTTGAGAACTGCTTTATAGTAAATTGTTAACACATAGGAAAAGCATGCCCATTACTAGCCATGTATAAAGTCAGATTTTATCTTCTTCCCCCATTAAAAGGGTTTTTCATTCATGGAAGAGATCAATAATACTGATGACTAGCCTCGTAGAGGATGATGCCATTTCCAGTCTAGATTTGAATGCACATACGATATTGTGTTACCTTAGTCACTGCATACTCCACACTGCCATTGTCTTCCAGTGACAGATCCTTTAGCCTCTCAAAGAAGGTTTCATCATAAGGTCCGTCCAGGAGTAGAGTACTTCTGAAAATGAATGCATGGAACAGATTAAAAAAACAAAAAAACTGATGCTCATTCACATGAAGGAGGTTTCAATCTTAACAATGTTTAAAGTCTACCTCGTTGCAGGGCTTACATTGAGCTTTAGGGTGTATTCACACGGTGCATATGTGCCGCAGGGCCAAAAACTGCACTGCAAAGCCACATGTGTTTTTTGCCACAGTTTTCATGGCAACTTCAAAACCAGGGCAAAATCGGTGTAAAAAGACATTCCTTTTTGCAGAGTGTTTTTTAGCCGCGTCGCAAAAAAAAAAGTAGTATAATCGCACCATGTAATTACATCCTAAATGTTGTCTCACGAAGACGATAATCTTATAAAATGAAGCCTGCTTCTTTAACCCCTGGCTAGAAGCCGTTATCGCCAGGGTAGGCCGCCTCAGGCTATACATTTTCCCTGCAGGGAAGATGTAGCATTTTCTGTAGGACGCTGTCCAATCAGCATACAGCTTCTCTGCCCAGCAACACCGCGTGATCATATAGTATACATCTTCCATTCCCGACTGTGTTTTCAACTGGTGATACCTCTGGTTGTGTCACAGTTAGAACTGCGATCCTGGTGTCATATGAAAGATTAGAATCTCCTCTTTCATATGACACCAGTTCTAGGTGGTTATTGTTCTAGGTGGTCCACAGCCGGAGATATGGCTGTTTGAAGTGATCCCCCTTCCCTCGCACTGTGTGATGCAGCTTCATGCTGATAGGACAGCGTCAGAGGCTGTGAGGAGGCGCCACCTCAGGAGAGTCGCTGGTGTTGATACCCACTTGTCTAGTATAGCCGCATTTGCATATTTAGAAAAAAAAGCTCATAACTTTTAATATAATAAATGTTTAGGGAAACAAATTTCACCAGCATTATCAGTGTGACGGCGCCTATTAGATTAGCTAGGAGATGGGGCATTACTAAACTAGTGAGGTTTGAAATGGACACCTGGGCGTGTTTTTTTCCGTATATCCAACTGGGCGTGTATTGTGTTTTTAACTGGGCGTGTTTACTTGTTTTACTAACTGGGCGTTGTGAATAGAAGTGTATGATCCTGACGAATCAGTGACCAATCAGCATCATGCACTCCTCTCCATTCATTTACACAGCAGCATCACGTTCTTGCTAGAACACGATGTGCAGCCACATACACAGACATTAACGTTAATCAAGTGTCCTGATAATGAATACACATGACCTCCAGCCTGGACGTCAGAAAAGATTCAGAAGTGTCAGGAATCTGAATAGACATGACGTCCAGGCTGGAGGTCATGTATATTCATTATCAGAACACTTGTGTATGTGGCTGCACATCGTTCTAGTAAGAACGTGATGCTGCTGTGTAAATGAATGGAGAGAAGTGCATGATGCTGATTGGTCACGGATTCGTCAGCATCATACACTTCTATTCACAACGCCCAGTTAGTAAAACAAGTAAACACGCCCAGTTAAAAATACAATACACGCCCAGTTGGACATACGAAAAAAAACACGCCCAGTTGTCCATTTCAAAGCTCATTTGCATATATATAAAATAGCTCATAACTTGGCCAAAAATTAAAGTTTTTAAAAAAACAAAAACGTTACTGTTATCTACATTGCAGCGCCTATCACATGCAATAGGAGATAGGATGGGGGTTGTCATGGTAAGAAAACACCTTTAAGATAACTTTGTTTGAGAGGTAGAGCAGCAGGACTATTTTACATATTGTAATGGGAAAGGTTTGCCCAGCATTCCCATAGAGCTGTAATTGGCCAGCGTGAATAATGCATTAGGTTTTATTAAAAACGAGATTACCTAGCACTGTTTATACATAACTTCAGGATCTTAATGGTGTCCTCCTTGTTAAAGAGACTCTGTCATCAGTTTATAACTTCCCTATCTCCTACCTAATCTAATAGGCACTTTAACAAAAAAAACGTAATCTACATTAAACTTTTATTTTTGACCAAGTTATGAACATTTTAAGATTTATGCAAATTTGTTCTTAATGCCCAACTGGTCACGCTGTGACGTCACTTCATCCCGTGAGTCCTTCACTGGAGTGATGGAAGACTGAACAGACATCGGCTCCAGCCATGCCAGGACGTTTATCCAAATCTGCAGTGGCTGGAGGCGAAGTCTGTACAGTAGTCTTCCATCGCTCTGGTGAAGGGCTCACGGGATGAAGTGACGTCACAGCATGATCCCGCGAGATCACGCTGTGCTGTGGATCAAGCTGGGCTGGAATGAAGAGAAGTGTATGACGCTGATTGGTCAGCGTTACACATTTTTCTTTACAACGCCAACTTGGTGAAAAGTTAAAAAAAAAAAAACAACACCCAGTTGGGCATTAAGAACAAATTTGCATAAATCTTAACATGTTCATAACTTGGTCAAAAATAAAAGTTTAATGTAGATTACTGTTTTTTTGTTAAAGTGCCTATTAGATTAGGTAGGAGATAGGGAAGTTATAAACTGGTGACAGAGACTCTTTAAGTCTCTCTACCTCCATAGCTTTTCGTATACTTTATTAGACCATGTCGGGTAAAATCATCCAAGCACACCCGAAAGTTTATAGCCTAAATTGATTGGGCTATTTTGGGGGGTGGGTTTTGTTTTTCATACTTTGCCTTGCTTTTCTTAGTCAAGATGGTAAAAAGCTTGTTGTAAAACGATGCTGCGCTGCCATCTTGTGGAAACCTTCATAACTGAAAAGATTTTATATGTGAACTATAAAACTAGTGTATATAGTGTGTACAGTGAAAATATAGGAAAATCCACAAAACATCACAAATATAACCAGATTCCTAGGCAGAAAATATCTAAAAGATATACAGTATGTACTAGATATATAAATCAGACTTGGGAGGTTGAGCGTGTAATGCGTCTGTCAGGCGCCTGCGTATGTGCAATAAGGGTCTATTGACACCTCCGACGTATGCTACTATATAGGCATGCAGTGGCATATGTCACCCTTAAACTTCCATTGTAAAAAATAAATATAGCGCGGTATACATTTTTTTTTTTTTTCACTACTGGATACCTCTGTGGAATAGCGCAGTCGCCTATTATATTCCATACAGAATAAAGAGAAGCTATACAGACATGTCAAATGGACACACTTTGCATCCGGCGGATGAATGAACACTGCAAATGCAGTCTGAATAGGCCCTAATAGATTCACATCTGTTATTCCAGGTTCATTGCTCTTTCCTGCTCTGCTAGGAAAATCCCACACCCATCACTCTCCCATAAACACTGTTGTCTCTCGTCCAAACTCGAATGGGTGTGACAACAAAGGACAAGAAAACTATGCGGCTTTGTCCTGGGAAAAAAATCTTCTGGGTAATCCTTTGAAAGCTATGATGACAATACACACAAGCCAGATCCGGATGATACTCAGACGCCCTCTCCGGAGGACACAAATACTGGAACCATCATCATGAAAAGGATGAGCAGTGAACCTGCCCATTTAACCCCTTCTGTATCGTTTTATTCAACGGTTTCATTGCTGTGTATATGAGGTCCCAGCTCAGGTTAACCCCATCTCCTTTCCATAAAGGTTGTGTGACTGCACAGGGGCTCTATCACTCAACATTTCAAACAAATTTAACAAGTGAAGGGGAAACCACCCTCCTACAAGGGAAGGAGCAAAAAAATCTATGGCTCCTCCTGTCATGAGATGATGAGGCGTGACGCCATAAAACGCGTGCGCACAATATATCATACACACACACACACAATACTTAAAAGTCCTATCTAAATCAATGGTGCTCAGAATAGTGCCACCATTTATTCATTTGTATAGTATATACAAATGAATGAGTATATGGCTGGTTACTCTCCATGTCAGAAATGAGTGCATTTCCCCAAAGGTTTGCTACCCAATCAAGATAATAAAAAAATGTTCCCCAACCAATGACTCAAAAGACATGTGGCATGTGACTCCCCAGCTGTTGGCACTAGTGACACCAATGATGTCACAGCATTACTAGAACTTGGCATTTAGGTCGCTCGTAGTACTTGGTCTTATGTTTAATAGGTTGTTTTTTTTCCCCCCCGTTTTGGGGCCCCATTCACATATTGTTTTTTGGCCAACATTTAACGTATACGCCAAGATAAGCTCTCGACATATATGTTAAATGTAGGCTGTGACGGATGCCCAACAGTGGCATCCATCACCCATAGGCTATAAATCGTATCTATTTAATGGATATGTCCTGAAAAGGTTCATGAGAGTTGAGGTTTACGTTAAACTGACACAATTATAGCCTATGGGTGATGGATGCCACTGATTGGCATCTATCCCCCATAAAATATTATGGTATTCGTTTAACATATGAAAGCCATTGGAAATGCCCATGACGTATAAGTTTAAGAGATGCCTGTGACGTATGCCATACAGTGGCATACACCATCCATAGGACCCCATGTTTAAAGAAAAAGTGTGCAAGATACATTTAGCAGGATCCCCTAAGATGGACGAATTTGGGCCAGTTAGTGGAAGACCCGACTAGAGGTGAAGCTCTGTTGGATCTGGTAATTTCTAATAATGCAGATCTTGTTGGGAATGTCGATGTTCATGAAAACCTCGGTAACAGTGATCACAATATAGTTATATTTTACATATACTGTAAAAAACAAACACTGGCTGGGAGGGCAAAAACACTTAATTTTAAGAAGGCAAGTTTCCCCAGGATGAGGGCTGCAATTCAGGATATAGACTGGGAAGAACCAATGTCGAATAATGGGACAAATGATAAATGGGAGATATTCAAATCTACTTTGGGTAATTATACTGAAAAATGTATTCCTACAGGTAACAAGTATAAACGACTTAAATTAAACCCCACATGGCTTACACCTTCTGTAAAAAGGTCAATACAGGACAAAAAGGGGATTTAAAAATACAAATCTGAGGGTACAGCTGCAGCCTCTGTAAAATATAAAGAGCTTAATAAAATCTGTAAAATGGTAATAAAATCAGCAAAAATACAAAATGAAAGGCAGGTGGCCAAGGATAGTAAAACAAATACCAAAAAATTGATTTGAGTATATAAATGCAAAAAAGCCAAGGTCTGAACATGTAGGACCCCTAGATAGTGGTAATGGGTAGTTGGTCACAGGGGATCAAGGGAAGGCAGAGTTACTAAATTGGTTCTTTAGCTCTGTATATACAACAGAAGAAGAGCAGCTGATGTAGCCGGTGCCAGTGCTGTAAATATATCAGTTGATCTACTGAATTGGATGAATGTAGATATGGTCAAAGCTAAATAAAATAAAAGTGCACAAGGCCCCGGGACCAGATGGGATACACCCTAGAGTTCTTAAAGAGCTTAGTTCAGTTATTTCTGTCCCCCTCTTCATAATATTCAGAGATTCTCTAGTGACTGGTATAGTGCCAAGGGACTGACGCAGGGCAAATGTGGTGCCTAATTTTCAAAAAGGGCTCTAGGTCTTCCCTGGGTAATTATAGACCAGTAAGCTTAACATCCATTGTGGGGAAATGTTTGAGGGGCTATTGAGGGACTATATACAGGATTGTGTGACAAAAAAATAGTATTATAAGTGACAGCCAGCACGGTTTTAGTAAGGACAGAAGCTGTCAAACCAACCTGATTTGTTTTTATGAAGAGGTGAGCAGAAGCCTAGACAGAGGGGCCGCTGTGGATATAGTGGTTTTGGACTTTGCAAAGGCATTTGACACTGTCCCTCATAGACGTCTAATTCCTACTCTGAATGGTCCTCGGTTATAAGTGGTGTACACATGATTAACTTATATAAATATATTAATGGCACATACAAAAAATATGGTGAAATCCTGTTCCATGTAAAACCCCCTCAAAAAACAAGGGCGCGCTCCCTCCGTCTGGAGAAATAAAGGTTCAACCTGCAGAGGCGACAAGCCTTCTTTACTGTGACTCTATGGAATAGCCTACCGCAGGAGCTGGTCACAGCAGGGACAGTGGATGGCTTTAAAAAAGGGTTAGATAATTTCCTAGAACAAAAAAAATATTAGCTCCTATGTGTAGAAATGTTTCCCTTCCCTTTTCCCGTCCCTTGGTTGAACTTGATGGACATGTGTCTTTTTTTCAACCATACTAACAATGTAACAGTCTACTAATGGAGTCTTAAGGAAAAGTTCAGCATGTACTTCGGGAACTTTCCCAAACATACATGGTAAAACGTAGAGTATACTAAAGTGTGGCTCAACATCATCTATAGTATTTGAAAATGGCTCAAGACCTACAAAAAGGTTGGGGACCTCTGATTTATGTGATCTGTATATCACACACCAGCAGATGTTAAAACTTAAGAATCCTAGTTATCATGGCTGCACAAAAGGATTCTGTATTTAAAAGCAAAACAGGTTCCATAAGCCACCTCTATACAGTTATAAGGGCTGCAATGAAATGTGAATTTCACCAACATTCACAATCAGGTCTGACAGGTAATCCGGAGCTCAGTCACCCCACAATACCATCTGATATGACCGGATACGGGTACATTAATTAGGACTGTTCGTTCTATATATTGAAAAGTCTCCTCTTTCAGACACTACTCAATAACGGATTTTTCTAGGCCTGGGGTAGTTTTAATGTCTAGTATTTTTTTTTCCATTTGGCAAATTTGCTTTTATCTACAAAAATGTAAAGACTGTAAGGAACCCAAAACGCAGAACAAAGATGATAGATGAAGGTGAGGAACAATTCTTACCTGTCCTCTGGGCATTCCTCCAGATACTTCTCTACCCTCTTATACAAAGGGTGAAGTCCTTCAATGTCCAGCATGTCCAGCATCTGAGCCTGGAGCATCTTATACAAGATGCATCCTTTAGGCAATCCCGTGCTCTCCGTCTTGTGTTTACCTGCCAGAAAACATTCAATGGTCTCACTCCACAGTAAACCACCTAAATTGCCAACACAAGTGATGGTACATTGCTCTAGGCAGAGGAGAAGTTAGTTGGACAATTTATTGAAGGCTTGGCTCCTTTCTCCTTAGATTACACCCAGTTAACTCCATGGATCGTTTAGCTTTACTGATCTACTAAAAAAGTAAAAAACTGGGACATCTTCTTAGTTTCAATGAAACAGAACCCTGCAAAAATGTTAAAAGGTTCCTGGTTAAACCCTCACGTGACTTACAAGGTCATGAAAATGCCTTGCGAATGTGGAAATATTTAATGCTAATAATTCATATTGAGTCTGCAGATAAACTGCATGCAGATTCCAAGATGGAAACAGCAGTCATTTTTAAGTCCACTTTGGAGGTGAATGGAGAAGAAAATGACATAACTGTCAGTAAGGAAAGTAGTGTTTACAACGATCTGTAGATTTTAACTAAGAATGTTGTCAGGAAGCGTCAGCAGTTCCCTAATAACGTTATAACCTGCAGGGTGTTATTAGAACTGCTGCAAAGAGCATGCAAATCCCAGAATACATATCAAATCAACCTACAACCTGCTGCCTCTTCCTTTTTGTCCCCCACGGAGATCCTTCCATTTTTAATGACTGACGCGTCACATGGTTTAATCACGTTCTGGCCTCTGGGGGAGGAGGTTACGTACTCCCGAGCGCTGGTAACAGCAGCCATGCGCCTTCATATCATCGTCATGATCCAGGTAACTTTACAACAACTTTGATTGGTCGCCCTCCTTTTTTAATACCCCAATTCTTTTTTTATTACGAAGTACGTGTCAGACTGTTTTGTTGGTTCCTGCATTTGGATTAAAATGGCATTAATGGGATTACTTAAACCCCTTACTCTTTCTATTTGTGCAATATTTTTATATGCACTAATGTGAACTTTGGCCTAAAAAAAAAAATAATTCTTTATCCCCACCGATCTAACATTATCACCTAACCAGTGGATGGGGGAACATTTATTTTCCAGAATACCCCTCTGAGCAATTTTCTAATACAGATGACTACATTTTATATTTCATAAATCGCCCACCCTTTCTGACAATAAAAGTTTTACAACATCTCAAAACTGCTCAGTTTAGAGAAAATCGTACTACAGACAGGTTACCTGCTCTAGTCTTACAAGTTTGTTCTTACGACTAAACAGTTCATAAGGGCAAGGAACAGTGCGGATGCAGCAAGACTGCTCCCCCAACTCTAAAGATGGCTGCACACCTTAGATAGCCGAGTGCATAGTTGGCAGATAACTCCCTTCAGATATAGATGGTTGGATCATGGTGGTTTACTGCCATAGGGAGAAAAGGATAAGCCACTGACAGTTGGGCTGCCCCCATACACATTAGATCTTCGGCCAATTTTCTACGACTTGGTTAAAGATGATCGGGTCTTCCCCTCTTTGGGTACCCTCGGCACTTGTACTGGTCCTATTCAGTGTCAGAAAACGAGTTCCAGAACTATTGTAGACATTTATAGACCTGCTAGTCTGTATTTTCTTACACATGTAATAGGACATATTCCATCACTTTTCTGCCGCAACCTCCAACAGTGAGCAGAAACCCCATCATTAAGGGGGAGCCCTTGTAAGAATAGCTTCTGGTACAAGTTTTCCAACTTCTGGCCAATGTATTGAGCCACATTGCTCAATACTAGTACATGACCCCAGCTTTCGTTCTTACCACTTCTCAGATACTCTGCGCAGAAGTGACTAGCCTCGCAATAATTCCTTCCCTGTGATATAGGGATCGGCTTCATGTTTCCAGCTCTTCCAGCGTCTGTGTTGGTACTTAGTAGCGTTGTTGTCAGCACATGAATAAGTTCCTTCAGGACATTTTTTGTGCACGGTGGTCCACCAACCAATCCATTCCCAGGGAAGAAAAATGGCTTCAGCTGGAGAGCGAGCTCATTCAGGTCCGAGAGGTACTCCTGGTCATCCCGACAACCATATATTAATTCTCCATTCTAAAAAAATGTGACAAAACATGGAGGAGAGGGATGAAAACTCATTTTCGAATTCAAATCAAGCAACAATTGTACACAGACCTGGAATAAATGGACTCGTACCTTAAAGACTTTTAAGTTGTTCTGTGACTCCTGAAGTAAACTCATCAAGGCAAAATGCATTCTCTGTTTATGTCTAAACAAAGAAAATTCTTATTATCCTTTAAAGTAAAGATTTAGGTTTTTTTTTCACAGATTGTTATTACAATTGTGGCCTCTACTACTAGAACCAGAAGTCTACTCGGAAAATTTATTGAACTTCAAAACTTTATCCCTAAAAGGCTAGGTACACTTTTGTAAAGAAAAAAAATTGTAATTACTCCTGGAAATGTATGAATAAATTGACAACTGGGCGTCACCATTCCCCTTTTCAATAGCGTTTGTAATGATCATCACTGTGCAGTTTCCCACTGTACAAAGGCTCTGGTAGTAGTGTCAAGGACAACAGAAATGTTGCACCAGATTTCTATCAACTGGAATGGATTGTTTTGGTGTCATAGATAAAAAGATTTCGATTAACAAGAAGGATGACTGATTGTAGCACAAATTAAAATTGGATCTGTTAAGCTGGCAATATATGTAACAGTGATTCATGAATCTTCTGAAACCTATAGGGGGTCTAGTACAGACAACACATTATAAATGCCCTATTAGGGCATTGTGATCTAATAGGAGGGGGAGTCGCTTGGTCGTAAACCCTGCCCCCCCTTTTATTAGTCACAGAGAGCGCTGCTGCAAAGACCGGCCTTCACTCTGGACTACTGCGGTCATTCATTTAACTCATTGATCTCTCTTGCCGACATAAAAAGCTTCACATACGAGCATCAGGCAAGAAGTTCTCAATTCGATAATGCAACGGGTGGCGGAGGCTAAAGCTACCGTTTTACCATAACTTGTCAAAGTAAAGAGAAAAAAAAAATAAATTTAACCATTGTGATGCTGCTGGTGCTAGAATGTCATTAAGTTAAAAAACAGAAAATTAGTTTCAGCTTAAAATCAATAAAAATGGACAAGTACCCAGAGAAAAGATCCAAAGGGCAGTATTTGCTAATTCGCTTCCATTTTCCTTTGGCAACCTATAAAAAGGAAAAGATAGAATTACAAACCAGGTTCTGATCCACTCAAACAATGCCCAGGCTAAATATGTAAGGCTTCGTTCACATCCGCGCTAGGGTCCCGTTTCGATGGAGCTTTCCGCCGGAACGGGACCCAGACTGACACAAACGGAAACAAAAGGTTTCCGTTTCCATCACCATTGATTTCAATGGTGACGGATCCAGTGCCAATGGTTTCTGTTTGTCTCAGTTGTGCAAGGGTTCCCGTCGTTTTGACGGAATAGCGTAGTCGACTAACGAATAGCATAGTTGCACATCGGAGACAAATGGAAACCATTGGCACCGGATCGGTCACCATTGAAATCAATGGCGATAGAAAAGGAAACCTATAACATGCAAAACAAGGTGCCTTTCTGTGCTGCAAACATTTGGCTGTGACAGAACGTGATATTGCTATGTGATGACATCAAATCCTGTGTCGCCATCTAATTCTAGCCTTATTCAATGGTCCAAAGTAATGACCACTCTTGAACACCGTTTTTATTTTATTTTTTTCAAACTAAACTCTGTAGGTCCAAAATTCTGTGTTTGCAAATCAACCCTTTCGCTGCTGCATCAATTTTCACACTCTACATGAACAAATAAAACCTGAATTCCAGAATTTAAAAATAAAAAAAACATATATAAAATATTTTCAAAAATTCCATTTTAGAAATTGTCTAAAAAAATGTAAGAAATAATAATTACTAGATGTATCCTCTATTCATGAGGGGAGAGCAAAACCAGGAAGTAAAACCTTTCATCCTGCTCCCTGACTTTAAACAAGTGCTGGCCCTGAATATCACAGGATATTTTGCAAATAGACCCTGGTATGTTTGAAAGCTCCAATCTGGCCTTTAACCCCTTCCCGCTTTGGTCACTTTTGACCTTCCTGACAGAGCCTCATTTTTCAAATCTGACATGTTTCACTTTATGTGGAAATAATGCTTTTACCTATCCAAGCGATTCTGGGATTGTTTTCTCGTGACACATTGGACTTTATGTTACTGTTAAAATTTGCTTGGTACATTTAGTATTTAAAGGGAAGGTGTCATGATTTTTTTTCATCTCTGTATGTGTCGATTAACGACACATGCAGAGATGGAATACGGCACATACAACCCCATAGAGACTGCGAACGGGAGCCGTTCCATTCTCTGAAGCGTACGCCGTCTGTGTGGGAACTCCCAAACACACCAAAACGAAGCCCGTTTGCAGAGCGAAATCCGGCGCCATTTTCATGTGGACCCGAAGTTGCTGCCGGACAGTAAGACGACAACTTCCAGCCGCAGCTTCTGGCCATATGTTCAAGGAAGCAAAGGCGCAAGGAATGGGAGCGTAGGCGGTGGCAGGAGAAGGTAATTTATGTTTGTGTATGTGATGTGTGTATTATGTTCGTGTGATACTGTCTGCTGAGCCCTGTATCTAATCCTCCTACACTGTGCAGTCGCTCAGAAAATGGCAGCGCTCAGAAAATTGTGTGAGGACACTAGAGAGAGTGTGTCCACCCCAAATTTGCAGCATAAATCAATGACCATGCTGCAATCAATTTTGGGAACGGCTCCCTCTAGTACCCAGCACATGGAAATTTTATAAATTAGAATCTAATTTATAATATTTCCGGACTTGTGAAAAAATTCAAACAATGTGTAATCACTCAAATACTAATTGTTTAACTGAAAAAAAAAACAACATTTCTAGCGACACATTCCCTTTAATTGTGAAAAACACCAACATTTAGTAAAAAATGTCAAAAATTAGCATTTTGTCTAAATTTAAATGTATCTGCTTGTAAGTTAGGCAGTTATACCACACAAAATTGTTACTAATTAACATCCCCTATATGTCTACTTTCGATTGGCATCGTTTTTTTTTTTTAAACATCCTTTTATTTTTCTAGGACGTTACAAGGCTTAGAAACTTAGCAGCAATTTCTTATATTTTCAAGAAAATATCAAAAGGCTATTTTTTAAGGGACCAGTTCAGTTGTGAAGTGGCTTTTAGGACCTTATATATTAGAAACCCCCAATAAGTCACCCCATTGTAAAACCTGCACCACTCAAAGTATTCAAAACAGCATTTAGAAAGTTTATTAACCCTTTAGACGTTTCACAGGAATGAAAGCAATGTAGAGGTGAAATTTACAAATTACATTATTTTTTTTGCAGAAATTAGCTTTTCATTTATTTTTTTTGTAACACAAAGTTTTACCAGAGAAATGCAGCTCAATATTTATTGCCCAGGTTCTGCAGTTTTATGAAATATCCCACATGTGGCCCTAGTGTGGTAATGTACTGAAGCACCGGCCTCAGAAGCAAAAGGAGAAACTAATGGATTTCAAGCCTCTTTTTTATTAGAATATATTTTATATGTCAGGTTTGAAGAGCTCTTGCGGTGCCAAAACAGTGAAAATCCCCGAAAAGTGACCCCATTTGTGAAACTGCACCCACAAGGAAATTATCTAGGGGTATAGTGAACATTTTGACCCTACAGGTTTATTGCAGAAATTATTGGAAGTAGGCCGTGAAAATGAAATCTACACATTCTTTCAAAGAAAATGTAGGTTTAGCTAATATTTTCTCATTTCCACAAGGACTAAAAGGAGAAAAAGAACCACAACATTTGTAAAGCAATTTCTCCCGAGTAAAACAATACCCCACGTGTGGTAATAAACGGCTGTTTGGACACACGGCAGGGCTTAGAAGAAGGGAAAGAGCGCCATTTGGCTTTTGGAGCTCAAATTTAGCAGGAATGGTTTGTGGAGGCCATGTCGCATTTGCAAAGCCCCTGAGGGACCAAGACAGAAAACGCCAAAAAAGTGACTCCATTTAGGAAACTACACCCCTTGCGGAATTAATCTAGGGGAGTGTAGTGAGCATTTTGACCCCACAGGTCAGAGATTTTATTTGAATTGGGCAGTGAAAATAAAAAAAATCCTTCTTCAATAAGACGTAGCTTTAGCTCAAAATTTTTCATTTTCTCAACAAATAAAGGAAAAAAAGAACCACAGCAATTGTAAAGCAACTTTTCTGGAGTACGGCAATACCCCATATGTGGTCATAAACTGCTTTTTGGGAAGACGGCAGGGCTCAGAAGGGAAGGAGCGCCATTTGGCGTGCAGATTTTGCTGGATTGGTTTCTGGTCACTATGTAGCATTTGCAAAGCCCCTGTAGGACCAAAACAGTGGAAACCCCCCAGAAGTGACCCCATTTTGGAAACTACACCCCTCAAGGTTTTCACCTATGGGTGTAGTGAGCATGTTAACCCCACAGGTGTTTTGCAGAAAGGAGTGTGCACTCGATATTGTAGAGTGAAAATGTGATTTTTTTTTTCTATAGATATGCCAATATGTGGTGCCCAGCTTGTGCCACCATAAGACAGCTCTCTAATTATTATGCTGTGCTTCCTGGTTTTGGAATCACTCTACATGGGGCACTAATCTTTTGCCTGGACATTCGACAGGGCTCAGGCGTGAAAGAGTACCATGCGAAATTGAGGCCTAATTTGGCGACTCACAAAGTATTGGTTCACAATTGCAGAGGCTCTGATAGGAAATAATAAAGAGAAACCCCTGAGAAGTGACCCCATTTTGGAAACTACACCCCAAGGCATTTATTAAGGGGCCTCTTGAGCATTTTCACCCCACAGGTCTTTTCCATAAATTAATGCGCTGCAGATGGTGCAAATTAAAAATGACAGTTTTTCCCCAGATATGTAAATTCAGTGGCAAATATGTCGTGCCCAGCTTATGCCACTGGAGACACAAACCCCAAAAATAGTTAAAAGGGTTCTCCTGGGTATAGCGGTGCCATATATGTGGAAGTAAACTGCTGTTTGGGCACGCTGTAGGGTTCAGAGGGAGGGAGCACCATTTGGCTTTTGGAGCGTGGATTTTGCTTGGTAGTAGTTTTCTTTGGAGCATTGCTGGTATTGCAGTTTATAATGTGGGGGCACATGTGAGCTGGGCAGATTACATCAGGGGCATAGTCAGGTGGTATAATAATGGGGTAAACAATAAAATAATCCATAGATGTGTGTTACACTGTGACACAATCCTTTCTGCACAGGCCAGTGTCGCACTGATAAATGGTGTAGTCTCTTATCCCCCTTTTGGTCCACACACCGCACCTTTGCAGTTTGGGGAATTTTGATGGGAAAGTGTTGTCCTGGTATAATACGAGCGCCCTCGCTTCCAGCAGATATGTTTAGACTTTGCCCTTCCTGGTTCCCTAATTTTAGGGCCCCGAAAGAGAATAAATGTTCCCCTCGGGCCTGCACAACCGCATATTTTTATTTCCTGACTTATTGGAGCCTTAAAGAGAACCTTTCACCTCCCCATACATGTGCAACATGTAATGGGCAGGGCTGCACAAACCCTGGGGCACTTTACATTTTTTTTCTACCTCCCACCGTTATTTAGTTATCGGTGCCGTTATATTTGGCGCCCGATATTTAAATAACCCCCTGAACAGTAAACGGGGCGTGTTACTATGGCTGTGACACTGTCCAATCAGATATGAACAGTGCCACAGCATGAGAGAATGTGCGATTGCAGTCTTTTCATCCGAACAGGCAAGGGGGCGTGTCAGTGCTATGGACAGAGCTGTGGAGAACTCATCTCCAGCTCTTGTGAGAGATCAGTCTTGTACTTTGTCTGACGAACTGGCAAGGGTGGCGTGTCACTGTCCGTAGCACTGACACGCCCCCTATAACGGCACCGATATCTAAATAACAGTGGGAGGTAAAAAAATGTAAAGTGCCCCAGGGTTTATGCAGCCCTACCCATTACATGCTGCACATGTATGGGGATGTGAAAGGTTCTCTTTAACTAATTTTATTTTTTCATAGACATAGTGGTATGAGGACTGTTTTTTTTGCGGGACGCGCTGTAGTTTTTATTGGTACCATTTTGGGGTACACGTGACCTTTTTGATCACTTTTTATCCTATTTTTTGAGAGGCAAGGTGACCAAAAAAACAGCAATTCTGGGTTAGTTTTTTAATACAGCGTTAACCATGCGTTATAAATTACATGTTAACTTTATTCTGCGGGTCAGTCCGATTCTAGCGATACAGAATTTATAGCACTTTTTTATGTTTTACAACTTTTTGCACAATAAAATTACTTTTGTAAAAAGAATGTATTTTTTCTGTCGCCATGTTGTGAGAACCATAACTTTTTAAGTCTTTCGTCGATGGAGCTGTAGGGCTTGTTTTTTGCGAGACGAGCTATAGTTTCTATAGGTACCATTTTTGGAAACGTGACTTTTTGATCACTTTTTAAATACATTTTTGTAGGGCAAAGTGACCAAAAAACAGACATTCTGGAATTATTTTTTAAGTTTTTTTTTTACTTTATAGTTTTGGCTGTTACGGTCGTGGCGATACCAAATATGTATGGTTTATTTATTTTTTTCAATAATAAAGGACTTGATAAGGGAAAAAGGGCGATAGTGTTTTATTTTATTACTTGAAAGTTTTATTGTATTTTTTACAACTTTTATTTTTCACTTTCCTTTAGTCCCACTAGGGGACTTGAAGGTCCAACTGTCAGATTTTTTTTCTAATGAATTGCACTACCTATGTAGTGCAATGTATTAGATCTGTCAGTGATTCCTGATAGGCTTCGCCTCCGGGTCGGGCCTAATAGGCTTCCGTAATGGCAGAGCAGGAGGCCATTGTTAGGTCTTCTGTTGTCATAGTAGCAGTTAGCAGCCATGCGATTGCAGGGCACAGCTGCCGATGTGCTGACAACCACAAAGATGCAGCGATCGCGTTCGATCGCTGCATCTAAGGGGTTAATGGCAGGGATCGGAGCTCGCTCCGGTTCCTGCCATTACAGGTGGATGTCAGCTGTAACAAACAGCTGACATCCATCTCTTGAGCCGGCGCCATCTTGCCTGTGACTACGGAAGCCGTTCAGGCCCCGCCTCCGGGCGGGGGCTGTATGTTTTCCGTACTAGGCAGACCGGGAGGCCACTATTAGGCCTCTGGTTGCCATTGCAGCCACCGACAGCCCGGTGATTTCATTGCTGGGTGTCGATGAGCTGCAAACACCTTAAACGCAACGATCACTTTTGACTGCTTTAGTTAAAGGGTTAATGGCGGGGATCGAAGCGAACTGCGGTCCCCGCCATTACAGCAGGGTGTAAGCTGTAAGATACAGTCGACATCCGGGGATGATGGCAGCGACTCAGCTTCTGAGCCGGTGCCTTCAATTTGTCGCAAGTATACGACATTTTGCGGGAAGCACTGGCTTTCCATGATGTATGCTTACGACAAATGTCGGGAAGGGGTTAATATAATACAACACTCTAGCCTTCACATTCTTGTCACGGCAAGTGTTTATAGTCAGGCAAGTGATAAAAAAAAAAAGGGCAGACTACCTGCAGCCACCACTAGGGGGAGCCTAGGAACTTGCTGCATAACGTTATTAACTAGTTCAATGAATAGTTACATATTTAGTACGGCTGAAAAAAGACATGTCCATCAAGTTCAACCAAGGGACGGGAAAAGGGAAGGGAAAAATTTCTACACATAGGAGCTAATATATTTTTTTTATAGGAAATTATCTAAGCCTTTTTTAAAGCCATCTATTGTATCTACTGTAACCAGCTCCTGCGGTGACTATTCCATAGATTCACAGTTCTGACAGTAAAGAAGGCTTGTCGCCTCTGCAGATAGAACCTTTTTTTCTCCTGACGGAGGGAGTGCCCCCTTGTTTTTTGAGGAGGTTTTAAATTTCACCATATTTTTTGTATGTGCCATTAATATATTTATATAAATTAATCATGTCCCCCCTTAGTCGTCTTCTTTCAAAGCTAAATAGGTTTAATTCTTTTAATCTTTCCTCATAACTTAGATTCTCCATGCCCCTTATTCGCTTCGTTGCTCTTCTTTGTATTTTTTCCAACTCCAGGGCATCCTTTTTATGAACTGGAGCCCAGAACTGGACTGCATATTCTAGATGATGCCTCAATAATGCTTTGTAAAGTGGTAATATTACATCCCTGTCCCGTGAGTCCATGCCTCTATTAATACACGACAATATCTTGCTGGCCTTTGAAGCAGCTGATTGACACTGCATGCTGTTATTTAGTTTATGATTTACAAGTACACCCAGATCCTTCTCAACAAGTGACTCCCCCAGTATAGCTCCCCCTAGGACATATGATGCATGCAGATTGTTGGTACCCAGATGCATAACTTTCCATTTATCTACATTAAATTTAATTTGCCAACTGGACGTCCAAACACTTAGTTTGTTTAAATCCTCTTAAATTCACGAACATCTTCCATAGACTGAACTATATTACATAGCTTGGCGTCATCTGTAAAAATAGAAATAGTGCTATTAATCTCATCCTCTATATCATTAATAAATAAGTTGAATAATAGTGGTCCCAGCACTGAACCCTGGGGTACACCACTTATTACCGGGGACCATTCAGAGTAGGAATCATTGACCACAACTCTCTGGATACGGTCCTTGAGCCAATTCTCAATCCAATTACAAACGATACTTTCTAAACCTATAGTCCTTAATTTACCAATTAGACGTCTTTGAGGGACAGTGTCAAATGCCTTTGCAAAGTCCAAAAACACTATATCCACAGCGGCCCCTCTGTCTAGGCTTCTGCTCACCTCTTCATAAAAACAGATCAGGTTGGTTTGACATCTGTCCTTAGTAAAACCGTGCTGGCTGTCACTTATAATACTATTTTTTGTCACATATTCCTGTATATAGTCCCTCAAACATTTTCCCCACGATGGATGTTAAGCTATAATTACCTGGGGAAGACCTAGAGCCCTTTTTTAAAATAGGCACCACATTTGCCCTGCGCCAGTCCCTTGGCACTATACCAGTCACGAGAGAATCTCTGAATATTATGAAAAGGGGGACAGAAATAACTGAACTAAGCTCTTTAAGAACTCTAGGGTGTAACCCATCTGGTCCCGGGGCCTTGTGTACGTTTATATTATTTAGCTTGGACCATATCTACATTCATCCAATTCAGTATATCACCTAATGTGTTAACAGAATTGGCACCGGCTACATCAGCTGCTCTTTCTTCTGTTGTATATACAGAGCTAAAGAACCTAGTGGTGCCAGGTATCCAGGCATACTATTTAAGCAAATTACTCAAATACTTGTATTCATCAAAAGTGATCCTACACTTTAAGTATCTCAGGGTCATCAGTAGTTCAAGTAAAAGTAACTTGGTCGCTTTCATTTCAAGTGCAACAACTAGCAAAATAAAGCTGGGAAATAAAATGCAAATGATCAAAAAGATCCCTTTCCTGTTTGTTAGGAAAATATTTTTGCTCTGCCAAAATATATCTGAGCAAATGAAAATATTTTTTTTCCCTAGGAGCCATTGCCAAACAGTCTGAAAGGATCGTCCACAGTAAGATTAGTAGCGCTGTATCTATTATAGGTCCTTTAGGTTTTGTGACGGATAATAAAGCGGTGTATGGTGTAGAAGCTACTCACCTTCAGGTGCTGGTGCATACAGAACCGACACACCTTCTTCTTAATCTCCTTCGTGATATGTGCGGAGGATGGGATAAATCCACATTTGGGCTAAATGTTAAAGTAAAAAAAAAAAATTGTAAAATTTCAAAATGTGCTTTAGCACAAAGTAAAGACTTAGAAAACATGGTTTTACATTGCACAGAACATGAAAGAGTTAAACACATGTCTGTCTGAGTCTAATGCTGGACGCAGATGAAACAGGAACAGAAATACAGTGCAGCCTATTCAAGGTAACAAACTCAGACGCCTCCAAGTCAGATCACTGTATCACTAGAACATGATACCACTGCGAAGACCTTCACAACGCCATGCTCACTGTATGGGATGAATGCATGTAGTATAAGCTCGTGTTCACATGTAGTATGTTGTGTGTGTATTGAACACCTCCATGCTTCATGACACCTCTGGAAATACTTTTTTTTGTGCTAAACAGAATTATGTGAACTCCATGTTTATTAAACTAAAAGATTTGAAAGAAAACCCGATGCTATGACAGGCCTACTAAAATAAGGCCATTGGTGTAATAAAAAGTGTAGGTCTGTTAAAGAGACTGTCACCACATTATAAGTGCCCTATCTCCTACATAAGGAGATGGGCGCTATATTGTAGGTGACAGCAGTGCTCTTTATTTAAAAAAACGATCTGTTTTCACCACTTTATTAGAGATTTTAGATTTATGCTAATGAGCTGCTTAATGCCCAAGTGGGCGTGTTTTTACTTTGGACCAAGTGGGCATTGTACAGAGGAGTGTATGATGCTGACCAATCAGCGTCATGCACTCCTCTCCATTCATTTCCTCAGCACATAGGGATCCTTTTAGATCCTTATGTGCTGTTTTATACTAACACATTAACAATACTGAAGTGCTTAGACATTCCACAGTGAATAGACATTCCACGGGATGTCTATTCACAATCTCTGCACTTCGCTACTGTTTCTATGGTAGTTACAGCAGAGGAAGCGTAATCTCATTGTAACCTGTCATCAACTGCGCAATCTGGCGAGATTACGGTTCCTCTGCTGTAATTACCACAGAAACAGTAACGAAGTGCAGGGATTGTGAATAGACATCCCGTGGAATGTCTATTCACTGTCTAAACACTTCAGTATTGTTAATGTGTTAGTATAAGACAGCACATAATATCTAAAAGGATCCCTATGCGCTGACTAAATGAATGGAGAAGAGTGCATGACGCTGATTGGTCAGCGTCATACACTCCTCTGTACAACGCCCATTTGGTCTAAAGTAAAAACACGCCCACTTGGCCATTAAGCAACTCATTAGCATAAATCTAAAATCGCTAATAAAGTGGTGAAAACAGATTGTTTTTTTTAAATAAAAAGCACTGCTGTCACCTACATTATAGCGCCCATCTCCTTATGTAGGAGTAGGGCACTTATAATGTGGTGACAGAGTCTATTTAAGTCGGTGTGACTGTACCCAAAGTGCCAACTGCGGGGAGTCACATGGTGTAATCAGGGACACACTGTCCATGAGGTGAGGTGAGCCTCTCGCCTCAGGCGGCGGCCTGCTACCTGAGGGAGCGGCGGCTCCACTGAAACCAACCGCTGCCACCCCGTAACGCCCTAGAATTGTATCTATCGTATGCAGATACAATCACTAGCGCTGGCAGGGCAAGGAACATTAGTCCCTTGCTCTGCCATTCAGTGCCTTTAAATGACGTCATCACGCCGCTTGCGTCGTTCAGCTCCAGTGCACCTGCTCAGGAGAGAGCAGGCCTGCGTTACTAGGACGGTGTAAGAATGGGATCAGGTGAGTATGTCAAGTTTATTTTTTTGGTTAACAGTGTGAGTGGCATTATCTACAGGGGGCTCTATCTATAGGGGGTCCTATATACAGAGGACTCTGGGGGGCAGTATCTTTAGGGGGCTGTTTGTGGGGCACTATCCACAGGGGGATCTATGGGGCCACGATCTACAGGAGGAACTGTGTGGGTGGGACACATTGTATGGTGCTATTATATTCAGAGGTGCAGTGTATAGTTATATTATATTTAGGGGCGGAGCGTGTGGCACCATGAGAATCTTATCTTTGTTTATAGGTGGGGAAATGTTTGAAAAGTAAGAAACTGAAGACATCTGAGCGGCAAACTGAAAAAATGGACCGTGGCCGGGAGCAGTCGGACCGGAAAGAGAAGAAGAAAAAAAAAAGAACGAGTAGAATGTGAGATGTCGTCACTTGTGAGTCACTGAATGTAAATGTTTATTCTGCCTCTAGTCCTAGTCATTATATGATCTGCCGCGAGATGGGTGGTATGTTTTTTTTTTCTAGACAGCAACACCCTGCATATCCTTACCATTGTTCAGGCCATACTGGGAGCTGTAGTTTTACACCGTACATACCCATATGGCAGGGGTAAACAGAATTTGCAAATGATCTCTGTACAGAGCTGTATTTGTGCTGGTGCTGTATAGATCTACTGAGCTTTGTTCGGTTATTGTATTTATTTACGGAGCTTGGTTCTGGTGCTGTATATATGTACTGAGTTTAGTTCTGGCGGCGTCTATATACGTATTGAGCTTTGTTCTGGTGCTGCATTTATGTACTGAGCTTCGTTCTAGTGCTGTATATATGTAGGAGCTTGGTTCTTGTGCTGTAAATATATAGAATATATTTATAATAACAATATTGTAGGACAGATGGAATTATTGCAATTCATTGTATATTTAATGGGAACCGGTCAGGTAGTTTTAACCCCTGGAACCACCCCCATACAGTAATACATAGCCTGACAATATTTCCAAACAATCCCCTGTATGTTTTTTTCAGATGCAGAAAAATCTATAAAATCAACTTGAACAAAACAGTGCACGCTATATGCTAATTTCTCTTTAAAGCCAGGGGAGTGCAAGGCAACGGAGCATCCGCAAGAGTTTGAGGAGGCTGGTGGTGATGTAGAACAGCCAAAGGGATGTCAATTAAGATCTGGGGGCGACATTTAAACTTACGCCTCAGGCAGCAGAAAAGCTAGAATTGCTCCTGGCTGTAATACATGATCTCTCTCTCTGAAAAGGATCATGTGACATATTCCACAATGTATTACAAAACATTACACGTCTGTTCACCTTAATCTCTATGCAAAATATAGGCCTGTGCTCAACGAAAGGGAAAGTCTGCAAACGGGTGAGGTTTGGAAGGCACATGGCATACCCGCTGACATCCATCTCTTTCTCACAACGAGACTCTGCAAGAAAAGGGAAGAAATGTTGTGAGGAATACACATGAAAATCCCACAATATAAACCATTTGCGTAGCTTAAAAGTACAAAAATCACTTTGGAAAGGCTTCATAAAAAAAACAGATCAACAAACCCCCTGGGGAAGCAGGAGGGGCCAACTGTTGTGGCTAATGAGAAAATGAGAGGGGGCACCTATTGCAACTAGTGAGCAAATGGGGGACCTGCTAAGTCTACTGAGAAAGTGAGGCATAGTAAAAAAAACATTGCTGCCACCAGTGGTGTAGCTATAGGGGTCGCAAGAGCAACCGCGCCGAAGCCAGGGGGCCCCGGTCTATTCAGTGTTACTATAATAACTGGGGCCTATGTAATAAACTACACGGGCCCCTGCTACGGTCTGTGGACCCTGTATCTAAGCCTCTCCAGTGGCACAGCTTTAGGGGTCCTAATATATATCTCTATCCATACATATGGGGGGAAAAAATTATAGATTTTTTTTTTTTGGGCTATTGCCCCTGAAATTTTGAGACCTCAGAAATCTGTGGGACGTCGACTATGAAGAGAAGTAAGGGGGGGGCAAGAAGGACTATTACACGGGCCCATGAGCCTTTAGCAACGCCCGTCTGTGACTAGCTCTATTCTGACTACCGGGTGGGGGGATGATTGTGTCAAGACCTCAAGTGACATGTAAGGCACGGCTCAAACATTCCTGGTTGCAGTGCGCTTGCTTGGAAAATAATTTTTCCTAACTTTTTACATTGCCATAAATGGCTCCTCAACCATACTGTGTGGACCCTACAGAGTGTTGTTACTGGCTTTTAAAAGCGGTTGTCCAGTCCCTAAAAATTGATGCCCTATCCTCAGGATATGCCATCAATATCTGATCGATTGGGGTCCGACTGCTGGGACCCCCACCATCAGCTGTTTTGAAGGGGCCACAGCGCTCGTACGAGCGCTGCTTCTCCTTCATTCTGGTCACTGCTCACACTGTGAATCGCCGACACAGCAGTAGCGGCGGTTCACAGTATCACTTCCTTCTCACATACACTTTAATGGAAGAAGGCTTTAATACGGCGATTCACAGTGTGAGCAGTAAAAGAAAATGAAGGGGAAGCAGCACACATACGAGGATATTGTTATTACACACTTAAAGTGACCCCTCCTGACAAAACTTGACTATACATTGCAAATGTATAGTCATCATACCTGGTGCCCTCCTCCTGAATCATCCTGCTACTGTTCCAGTATACCGGTCCCCCATTGTCATCTCTCCAAAATTGCCGAGGTAGTCTCAGACTTTCCTATTCTTAGGAAGTCTGAAACACGCCCTTCCCTTCACTGCCCTTCGTTAGAGCAGCGGCTATGACATCATTAGCGCTGGTCCACCGGAGGGCAGTGGAGAGGCGGGTCTCAGACTTCCTAAGAATAGGAAAGTCTGAGACTACTGCGGCCATTTTGGAAAGACGACAACGGGGGACCGGGACGCTGGAATAGCAAAAGGACTGTTCCGGAGGAGGGCACCAGGTATTACCAGGGCCGCCATCAGGGCAGTACAGATGGTACACCCATCAGGGGCCCGGACTAAACAGGGGTCCACCGCTACCACTGGAGGCGTAGCTATAGGGGTCACAGTGCCCCCCCCCCGCACTACATCTGTTAAAAGTTACTGTAGTAACTGGGGCATATGTAATAAACTACATGGGCCCCTGTTACTATAGTAAAAGAATACTTACCCCCTCATTGCCAGCGCAGTGGAGGTCCTGATGCCTTGGACGTCATGACGTAGCGACGCGCACAACGTCGCTCCGCAGAATGGCGTCAGGACCGTCACTGCACCCAAAGCTGACGTAGAGGAGGATAAGTATAATGTTACTGTCTGCTAAGGGAACTGTATCAAAGCCTACCATGTGTGATCCTTCTGCTGGGCCCTGTATCTACAACTATCTTGTGGCAGGCCTAAATACAGGGCCCAACATAAAGTACCACACATGGGCCCTGCATCTAAGCCTACCACATGGTAGGCTTAGATACATGGCCCATGTGCGATCCTGTTTGCTGGGGCCCTGTATCTAAGCCTACCACAAAGTAGGCTTAGATACAGGGCCCCAGCAGACCGTAAGCTTATCTACACATGGTAGGATTCGATACAAGGCCTCAGCAGACAGTAATCTTATACTTTATAAGATTGTCTGCTGGGACCTGTATCTAAGCCTACCTTGTGGTACTCTTACATACAGGGTACAACAGACAGTATCACACATGGGCCCTGTATCTAAGCACACCACATGTGTTACTATGGGGGGGTTTTTGTGTTTGTGTTTTTTTACAGGTTCGGTTGTTGGACTATATTGGATTCGAGGTCTAGTTCGATGACAGCTTTTTTTTATTTTCAATTAAATGTTTAGCAAGGGTGTGTGTTTTTTTTATTTCAATAAAATATTTTTTCAATCTTTTGGTATTTTTTTAAACTTTATTAGTACCGCCATAGTAATGGCCGTGGGCTGATTGACCGCGTCCATTACTAAGGCGGGGCTTGGTGTTAGCCGATGCAGAGGCCAACACTAACCCCCATTATTACCTCGGTACCAGGGGTACCGGGAAGAGCCGGGTGCAATCCAGTACCCGACTATCTGTAGTGATGGTCGGGCACTGGGACGGCCACAGGATATCAAAATAAATACATACGCACATACATACACACTGTATATGAGAAGGGGTAGGTGAAAGGTGGTTGATGTCGTTCTTTATGATTAAAGGGAACCGGTCACCAGATTTATGCTTCTCTATCTCAGGGCAGGATAAAAGTATTGACAGACAACCTGATTTCAGGGGTCTGTCACTTGTCAATATGGTGTAGTTTTCATAAAATTACTGTTTATCAGTTGCAGCGCATGCGGAGCGCACAGGCTCCTCAAGCCGATTGACAGCTTTCTCCCTATTCAGTGGCGGTGGGTGGGATTAGCCCGCATATAATGAATATGAAGGACTCCAGAATTAGCGCGTGCACATCATTAGGGGGACTCCTGGCTCAGCTCGCGATGAATCTGATAAACTGTGATTTTATGAAAACTACACCATATTGACAAGTGACATCAATGAAATCAGAGTTTCCGGCACAACTTTAAACCAGGTGACAGATACCATTTAAATTCGGTTCAATAGGGCTAGAACTTTAAAAAATAAAAAGGTAATTGTATTTGAGTTTACTGTAAATACTGTGCCGTTCCCACACTCCAGTGCCCTTACTTAGTATGGCGGTTACTGGCTGCCACATTCACGTGACATGAACACATCACGTCATTGTGTAAGCAAGGTAAACAGGGATGACTGGGGACAGGCGGGGTACCTGCGGTGCTGGAATGGCACAGAATTACTAAGATAAGTACATTACATTTTGATCTATTTTCAACTTAATATCCTACTAAACAAATTTTAATATCTCAGAAAACCCCTTTGACAACCTTCCCCAGGAGTCGCTGCTTACTGTGCTTCCCGCTGACCATTCTGCTCACTTCCCTCCCTTTAAAGGCTCAAACGGTAAACCCCCAGGGGCCCTGACCAATCTCACTGTATGGGGCCCCGAAATTTCTTATGGTGGCCTTCGTTATGATGACTATACATTTTCAATATACAGATGTGTCCTCTCTGTTACTTTGTCTCTAAATCCGACATTACATGTAAGGCTCAAGAAAAAAAAAAAACGTTAAACTAAAAACGTATACCTCCGACAGATGCCATCCATCTCCTATGGACTCCCATGTTCAATTTTTAAAAATTTTTTTTTTTTTTAGAACGTATACGTCACAGTCTTCCAGTAAAAAAAAAGTTTTCAAATTCGTTAAATGTAAACTTTCAACTCTAAAAGCCTTTGGGGCGACGTAAGGCATCCGTCAGAGGATAGCGGTGACAAATCCCTCGGAGGCGTGCCAATCATCGCACATAGACTCCCATATTTAACAAAAAAAAAAACACAACAAATTTATACATTTAGTATTTATAAAAAATAAATAAAATATTCCTTCACTGGATGGCGTGATATTCTATTGAGCTGGTATAATAAAATGTATAACAACGCAATTCAAGGAAAATAAATCTCTGTATTGCCCGATTTTAACTTTTGACTGGAGGGTCGCTATAAATTTCTACCATGGATTTATTTATTATGGTAACTGCATTTCCCTGTTCTAATATTATTGTAACTCTTTACAATAATGAGCAATCCAATAAGAAACCGATAGGGATCATTAGCACAATACAGACTCTATTTATGGCAGCCTGTATTCTGTAATGTGCTCTTGATGATCAGCCCTACATGTTACATTACAGTACCTCCTGTGCTCACTCTTACAAGGGGTTTCTCCCAAGTTTTCGCTGCTGCAGTGAATTACCACATGTATGCGATTTTATGACCTTTCTCTTGCACGTTATAGTTAACATTGTGCAAGATGAGGATCCAATATATTTTACTACAACTTTGCATAGAAGAGGCAATAACTCAAAAAATTGTTTACAAGAGTAATGTGTTGTCTGCCAGCTTCATATGCCTGCCCCGAAAACATCTATAACCAGAACAAGTTATTCAAAGAATAGAGAAGCCTGGAAATAAAACCTCCATTTAGTGAGCGGTGGCAATAACCATGTGATCACAAACAAGCGAGCGTTTACTGTACATGGACAAGGGGAATGTGCTATCCGAATTCTACATTTTAAGTAAATTCTCAGATGCTTTATCACCACCACTGGGTTTGTAAAGCAAAAATAAGGATCAGAAATGGACGTAAACAAAGGGTGGGTTATGGGGTTAAATATGGCCCGCCCCTTCCTTACCCACTTACCAGTACCAGACATCCAGGATGCCAGGCTGTGCATTGCCAAACCAGTACACCGGTCATGTCATGCACTGCGCACGAGTCAGGACCGGAGAAAAGGAAGGGAGGTCAGAGGTAAGTGACTGATATGGGGGCTCTGTTATGAGGGCACTAAGCAAGACTATAAAGTGTGTTTGTATGGCTGCATGAGTCCACGAATGTGTGTGCTAACGCTTGTGTGTCTCCACGTACAATCTCCAAACCCCTTAGACAAAATCCTGTGTACGCTCTGGAACGCAATGGTATTATACAGGTGTATGAATAGAAATAACAATACCTTCATATGGGCGAGAAGACTTCTAAGGGAACATGTAAATGTATATTGCATGGATATTTCCCACCATGATCAAGGAGATGCCTCAGAAAATTGCAAATTGCCATGATTAACCCCTTTAGGACACAGCCTGTTTTGGCCTTCAGGACACAGCCGATTTTTTCAAATCGGACATGTGTCACTTTATGTGGTAATAACTCCGGAACGCTTTTACCTATCCAAGCGATTCTGAGATTGTTTTCTCGTGACACATTGTACTTTATGTTAGTGAAAAAATTTGGTCGATAAATTCAATATTTGTGAAAAACTTAGCATTTTTCTAAATTTAAATGTATTTGCTTGTGAAACAGATAGTAATACCACACAAAATAGTTACTAGTTAACATCCCCCATATGTCTGCTTTATGTTTGCATCATTTTTTTTCACGTACTTTTATTTTTCTAGGACGTTACAAGGCTTAGAACTTTAGCAGCAATTTCTCATATTTTCAATAAAATTTCAAAAGGCTATTTTTTCAGGGACCAGTTCAGTTCTGAAGTGGCTTTGAGGGCCTTATATATTAGAAAGTCCCCATAAATCACTCCATTTTGAAAACTGCACCCCTGAAGGTATTCAAAACCACATTCAGAAAGTATTTTAACCCTTTAGGCGTTTCACAGGAATTAAGGCAAAGTAGAGGTGAAATTTACAAATTTCATTTTTTTTGCCGAAATTCATTTGTAATAAAAAAAAAATCTGTAACACAGAAGGTTTTACCAGGGAAACGCAACTCAATACTTATTGCCCAGATTCTGCAGATTTTAGAAATATCCAATATGTGGCCCTAGTGTCCTAATGGACTGAAACACAGGCCTCAGAAGCAAAGGAGCACCTAGTGGATTTTGGGGCCTCCTTTTTTTAGGAATATATTTTAGGCACCATGTCTGGTTTGAGGAGGTCTTGTGGTACCTAAACAGTCGAAACCCCCAAAAAGTGACCCTATTTTGGAAACTACACCCCTCAAGCCATTTTTCTAGGGGTATAGTTAGCATTTTGACCCCACAGTTTTTTTGCAGAATTAGTGGAATTAGTCTGTGAAGAAGAAAATCACCTATTTTTCTGTGGAAACATAGAATTTTTTCATTTTTACAAGGAATAAAAGGAGAAAAAGCCGCCCAACATTTGTAAAGCAATTTCTCCCGATTACGGCAATACCCCATATGTGGTCGTAAACTGATGTTTGGACCCACAGCAGGGCTCAGGAGGGAAGGAGCGCCTTTTGGATTTTGGAGCGCAGATTTTGCTGGATTGATTTTCAGTGCCATGTCGGGTTTGCAACACCCCGGAGGGACCAAAACAGTGGAAACCCCCAAAAGTCACCCTATTTTGGAATCTACACCCCTCAAGGAATTTTTCTAGGGGTATACTGAGCATTTTGGCCCCTCAGGATCTTTTTTAGAGCTAAGGTGACCAAAAAACAGCAATTTTGGCGCTTTAAATTCTTTATTTATTACAGCGTTCACCGTGCGCAATAAATTACGTTTTAATTTATTTTGCCGGTCGGTACGATTACGCCGATACCATATGTGTATAGTTTGTTTTACGTTTTGCAGCGTTTGCACAATAAAATTACGTTTCTATAAAATAATTTATTTTCTGGGACACGCTATTCTGAGCCGTAACTTTTTTATTTTTTCGTCAAAAAAGCTGTGGGAGGTCTTGTTTTTTGCGGGACAGGTTGTAGTTTTTATTGGTACCATTTTGGGGTAAATGCGACTTTTTGATCACTTTTTATTCTATATCTTGGGAGGGGTGGTGACCAAAAAATAGCGATGCTGACAGTTTTCCGTTTATTTTGTTTGCTGCGTTCACCGTGCGGAAAAATTAACATTATAGTTTAATAGTTTGGGCCGTTACGAACACTGTGATACCAAATATGTGTACTTTTTTTTAACGTTTTCATTTTTTCCCTATAATAAATGACTTATTATAGGAAAACAAAACCTTTTATTTTTACACTTTTATAAAACATTTTAATTAACTTTTTTTTACACTTTATATTTTTGTATATTGACTTTTTTTTTACTTTTTACACTTTCTTTTTTTGACAAGCAGCTCTGATCGCTGCTAGAATACATTACACTACCTAGGTAGTGTAATGTATTCCAACTGTCAGTGTGACGTCACAGTCACTCTGACAGTTGGTCTACAAGGATCAGCAGAGGCTGATCCTCATAGGCCGACATACATGGCAGAGTTGGGGGCCGTTGTCTGGCCCCCGGGTGCCATCACAAGCATCAGAAGCCCCCACGATTGCATGGGGGCTGCTGATGCGCTACAAACCCGCTATATGCGGAGATCGCAATCGAGCCCCGCCTGTAACGGGTTAATTGCCGAAATCAGCGACGATGAGCCGCTGATCGGCAACACTGGAGAGTGTCAGCTGTCGGGGACAGCTGATCTCCAAGTTCCCGATGCACACTGTCGCCGACAGTGTGCATCGGGAACGGCACAGTGACTTTCTGTCACTCTGACAGGAAGCCTATCAGGACCAGCCGAAGGTTGGTCCTGATGGGCTTCCGTCCATGGCACACCCGGAAGCCATTGTTTGGCTTCCGTTTGCCATACTAACTATCAGCAGACCCCGCGATTTCGGACGGGGGTCTGCCGATATGCTAGAAACCCCTAAAATTCGGCGATTGCACCCGATCGCCGAATTGAAGGGGTTAATTCGCCAAAATCAGCGGCAAAGGACCGCTGGCCGGCAAGAGGGGAGTGTCAGCTGTCGGCGACAGCTGACCTCCCGGTTCCCGGTACACACTGTTGCCGACAGTCTGCACCGGGATAAACTCAGTAACTATACGTCCTCGTGCGGGAAGTAACCTCCCGCAACGACGGACAGTTACGTCCTGGTGCGGGTAGGGGTTAAGTAAAAGGAAGTCTCTACATGAATAAAACCAATAACAAATGTTTTCATTACTATAATCCGTTACTTGCCTGGTCTTTCAGATTGCACCTTTAAACAGAGGCGTTTCAGAAAATCCAAAGGTAATTTCACCACATCCTGTAAAATATAGAAGAGTGATTGTCACATTACAGTGATCACAAGCCCCATGACAACCCAGTGAATCCACTAATAGACCACACAGGTCAAAATTTGTATTACTGGCTTAAAGGGGTTGTCCACTTCCTGAAAACTGATTGCATATTCACTCGATAGGTCATCAGTATATGATCAGTGCGTGTCCAACATCCGGACCGCACACCGATCTGCAACTCCGACTGCCTCCGTGCACCGGATGTTTGGAACGAGATGCAGTAGTTGGAGCCGGAAGCAGATGGCTCCGACCACTGCATAGCGGCCATTCGGCAGAACTGCAGCTCTGCTCCTATTCAGTTCTACTCAATACCGCAGCTCGGCCGCTATTCTTTGACCGGAGCCATCTGCTTCCGGCAACATTGGCCGGAGTGCCGAATCGGTGCGGGGTCCGGGTGTCGGACACGTACCGATCATATACTGAAGAACGATCCTGTGGATAGGTCATCAGTTTGCAGAAAGTGGAAAACCCCTTTAAGGATAAAAAAAAAAATTTGTGTGTATTTATTGCGGCAACTTAAAATCTCTGCCGCTGCCTGTGAAAAAAAATTTAAATAATTAAAGTTGCAGTAGTCCTGGCTGCACATATTAAGTAGGGCAGACCCCTCCACACCTAGGAAAGGTGTGGCAGATTTTAGGGCATCAAATAGTACAAAATCAGACAACCCACATGCAACCAATTGTCTGATTGGAAGTGGTTCGACTGATGTGTCCCCGCCAACTGCTAGAAAAAAGTGTCAGTGACCTAGGAAAGTGCTGTACCACTTCATCTCCTGTTGACTCTGCTTTTTCACAATGGCCACATGGACAGCCATTGACTATAAAGACTAAAAAGAGATTACTAAACGTTTATAGTACAGTAAAACAACCCAAAATTGCATTGAAAACGGTCTTTCAGAGGGGTGGTCCTCTCAAAGAAGAGGCCAATATACATATAAGGGAATTGAACTTCGCCTTGACTGTACAGGTTGCACTGTATATGTTCTTTAACAAATGTCATTATCTCACCAACATCTAATTGTTATATTAAATGCTGTGGTGGAATTTTCCACATCTATTTCGAGCTGACAAGGTGGTCATGTGGTCAGTATAGCTTGAAAGTTACAGCTTAGTAAGGGTTTACTTACTCCATGGTGAATGTAGTTTTCCCCTAAAAACTGCTTCATTATGTGTTTGCCAAAATCTAGAATATTGTGCAAATGCTGATAAACTTCTTCCGCCATCTGAAATCAGAGAGAAAAGAGACAGACATTAAGGAATATGACGGATAAGAAGAAATATTTTCTCAGCTTAAAAATGGAGCCTAATGGTCAAAAAAAATCGTATTTTCTCATTAAAAGCCTGACTACTGTGGATACAGAGCAATCCCTAAATACAGATCAGAATTCTGCATATATACCTGGTAGCATGAAATCATTTAAGTCTCAATACTTCAAACAAGTAGAAAATATTTCATATGACAGGACACCCACCCATTCCAGAAGGATTGTAGTATCATCAGACAGGAACATTCTACACCCAGTGTCCTACATGTAAGGCTTTATTCAGACGAACGGGAAATACGCGCGTGCAACGCGCGTGATTTTCACGCGCGTTGCACGGACTTATATTAGTCTATGGGGCCGTGCAGACATGTGCGGGAGTTTTGCGCTGCGTTGGTCCGTTGCAAAAAACTCACGACATGTCCGTTGATTCAGCGTTTTCAACGCATCACGCACCCATTGAAGTCAATGGGTGCGTGAAAACCACGCATGCTGCACGGAAGCACTTCCGTGCGAACATGCTTGATTCGCGCAACAGCTGTCAAAAGGATGAATGTAAACAGAAAAGCACCACGTGCTTTTCTGTTTACAAACATCCAAACGGTGTGTCTTTGAGAAGAGCGAACCCTGACAACCGAACCGAACTTCACCGGGTTCGGCCGAACTCGTTTTGGCCGAACCCGGCAAAAAAATATTCGGTACGCGACGTCAGGAGATAGTCACTGTCCAGGGTGCTGAAAGAGTTAAACTGTTTCAGCACCCTGGACAGTGACTTCCGATCACAATATACAAGAACGTGTTAAAAAAAAAAAAGTTCTAACTTACCGATAACTCCCGGCTTCTTCCTCCAGTCTGACCTCCCGGGATGACAATTCAGTCCAAGTGACAGCTCCAGCCAATCACAGGCCAAGCACAGGCTGCAGCGGTCACATGGACTGCTGCGTCATCCAGGGAGGTGGGGCCCGATGTCAAGAGAGGCGCGTCACCAAGGGCGCGTCACCAAGGCAATGGCCGGGAAGTTCTCGGTAAGTACGAACCTCTTTTTTTTTTTTAACAGGTTGCTAGATATGGTGATCGGAATTCACTGTCGAGGGTGCTGAAAGAGTTACTGCCGATCAGTTAACTCTTTCAGCACCCTGGACAGTAACTGACGTCGGCTAGAATCATCTCTATGATGGCGGCTGCGCGAAAATCATACACGGATGACACACGGAGCTGGCAAGTGATTTTTGCGCGCGCAAAACGCCGCGTTATTGCGTCCGCAAAAACGCCACGTTCGTGTGAATCCAGCCTAAGGGTGTTGCAGGATATGGAGTGAGGTTCCAAAAGAGAACACAATAGTAATAGTGGCACCTACTGCTCAGGTCAACTCCTCAATAATAAAAGGAGGTGATGGGAAGCTCTATGAACTTTAATTTATATAAGAATAATAAAAGTGATCAGGCATTACATTAAATGCAATTTAAAAATGCAATAAAATCCTGTAAACACCTTTGACATGAAAAAAAAATATTTGTACATAGGTTAGTGGTTACACTTTCTCTAAACGGCCTTTTACACTGGTCAATATGGGCCATGAAAAGGAGCACCGACCAACGAGAGAGCTCATTGATCGGCGCTCGTTTCCTCCTTTCACAGGCACCTATGATTGCCCTTAAAAATAACTAGAGATCGGAAACAAGTATTCATATGGACGCTCATTTGTCTGGTTAAAAAGAACCTTAAGGCTGTGTTCATATGACCAAGATTTGTTAAAAGGCAAATCCTGACCTGTATTTTAAGGGAGTGGAAGAGTAGTGAGAGCCGTCACAGCCAGGAGTGGAGTGCTATCGAATCTATGTTAGAAGAAGCAGGACAGCCAGCTGGGTGAAGGAGTTAAACAAATTCTTCAGCAGAAAAATGTTAGGAAATGTATAATGAAGATTGAGAAAGTTGCTTAATTTTGCATTCAGGAAGCAAATGAACACTAAAAAACAAATGAAAAAGAAGACGCCAATGCAAAGGTGTCCGTAGCATTCAAACCCAGCACAAAGGAGGCTTCCCAGAAAATGACCTCTTATTCACTAATTCATGTGTAAAGGATTGCCTTAAGACATTAAATGGGTTGTCTCATGACAGACAATTAATGCATATCCACAGAATATGTATAAATGTCCGATAGATGCGGGTCCCCCCTCTGGGACCTGCACCAAACTACCGAACTCTCGCACCGAACTCCCTCTCGCGTCAATGGGAGTTACGGAAACAGTGGAGCTCGGCGAGTATGGCTGTTTAAGGAATCCCATCCTGCTCTGCGACGATTCTCCACCTGGATGCAGCGGCCAGCAGTCGATTTTCCACCAGGATGCGGTAGCTAGCGGCCGCCTCTTCAGACGGGAAAGGGTCAGGAGAACCCAAACCTATTAGACTTAAATGTCCTATCTTGTGGATATGCCAGAATTGTCTGTCATGATACAACTCCTTGTTGCAAGTTTTGCAGGGTTTTTCTGGATTGCTTTAAAGAGAATGTGTCATCAGAAAATGACCTATTATTTAATTTACCGTAATATTTATGTTAAAACAAAAATATAAAAGCTTCTATATAGCGAATATAATGGAAGAGGCATTTAGAGGCAGAAAACCCGGCCTGTTGTAGTCCTGCTCTTATGGCCGTTTACGGACATCTTGCCTATAGATGGACAAAATAGAACTGGTCCATGGTTTTGGAGGACATTATATAGACCAGCACCAACAGCCCCCTCCTCCGTAGTGCCCCTCAATATCAGTATTTGGGGAGTACACTGTAACAGAGGTTACGACAAAATTAGTGGAAGTATAAATTCCGTCATACAACGGAAACCGGCGCTTCGGGCATTTTCGTTGTTCTGCTCCTCTGATGGAGCAGAACAACAGAAGTCCGAACGCATGTGTGAACCCAGCCCTAGCAAGTTAGCTAGGAGTTACGTCACAATATAAAAAGCAAGAGGCCACGGGCAGTACAGGTCATGGAAAAAAAAAAGGAAGGTATTTTATCTACATCACAGCTGCTCCAGAACATCTTTTTAAAGAGTTCTGGAGATATTCACTATTGTTTGATTGAACTACTGGGGCATGGAACTGTATAATACACACTGCAGCTGCTGAAGAATCTCTTGTTAGATAGTCAACTCATTTAATCAGTAGTTGGCACAGGAGTAGGAATGTAAGAACCAAAGTAAATGTTCAGGAAAAGATAAGCAGCATCTAAATAGCACCGCTCATCTCTGTAAAATCGTCAGGTTCTGGCATCAGAATGTGATGTTTATGCAAATAATATTTACAGATACATCAAAGAAATCTTGTGTGTGTATATTGCACAGATCAGTAAACCTATGCAATGTACAGCAGTTTGGTACGGGATAAGGGTACGTAAAAAAGTCATGCAAGAAATCACTCAGTCTGCTGCATGTTATGAATGAATTCTAGCCCTAGTACTAATAGTAGATCATGGCCACGATCTCCAAAAATCCAAGTACCTTAACCGAGACTATAAAATGTCATTCTGCTTCTGCCACGTTCACTCTACAAGATTTATTGTGCAAGATTCTGCGGCATTTGTCAACTAGAGAGGAAGCAACGAGTTACTGGGCTTGTTTAATGCAAATACCGGCTCGGCCACCTCCATGTGCGAACCTGTAACATGACTCGAGGGAACAGAAACAGTCACGTAGATTAGTCCCCAAAACAACATTCATATGAAAAGTTTTGCAAGTCCGCCAGTCCTCTGGTCTAGACAGACCATACAATCTCCTGACAGAGGAAATGAGGGACTTATGTGACAGGTTCCTTAAATCAAGTGCTTTATGAATAATGAGCGACAGATTCTGATGTAACATGTAAGATATCCGCCCAGTTACAGTGACACAAAGTTAGTCACGGGCAGTCAGGATCGGAAGCGCTCGCTACTACACAAGATGGTGCTAACCAGGGTCGCCAACCATCCAGAAATTCCTGCACAGTCTGTAAAATTAAAGCACTTTTATTCCAGCGTCCATAAAAAAAATAAAAAAACAACAATCTATATATAAAAAATGCTTAAAAAAAAAAAGCAGCACTGTTGTCAGACGATCAGTTGGGTGCAAATAAGCCTCGATAGGACATGTGACCAGTGACCCAAACTTCCCGTAGATACTTCCGAAAAAAAATCAAGGCAACACTTCCATAGATAGTGAAAAAGTGAATAGTTTTATTCACCACATGCAACGTTTTTAGCCCGTGGCTAGAACATCACGTGTGGTGAATAAACTTATCCACTTTTTCCTCTATCTATGGAGGTGTTGCCTTGATTTTTTTGTAAAAAAAAAATAAAATAAAAAAATAATAATAATAATAATAATAATAATAATAATAATAATAATAATATAAATATATATATATATATATATATACACACACACACACACGTATATATTCGCATATCGCTTATCACTTAGGCTTCGTTCACACCTGCAACAGGGCTCCATTCATGGGTTTCGTCTGAGCTTTCCTTCAGGGGAACCCATGTACGGAACCCTGACAAATGGAAACCATAGGTTTTCGTTTGCATAACCATGGATTTCAATGGCGACGGATCCAGTGCAAATGGTTTACGTTTGTCTCTATTCTGCAAGTGTTCCGTCGTTTTGACGGAATGAATAGCGCAGTTGACTACAGTATTGATTCCGTCAAAACGACGGAACCCTTAAACAATGGAGACAAACGGAAACCATTTGCACCGGATCCATCACCACTGAAATTTAATGGCGATGCAAAAGGAAACCTACAGTTTCCGTTTGGATTCTGTTCATGGGTTTCCCTGACGGAAAGCTCAGACGGATGCCTGATCGGAGCCCTGACACAGGTGTGAACGAAGTCTTATCGTAATCAATCATTTTGGTTTTGCAATTTGTCCACAAAATAAATAAAAATGTTGGGGAGACATATAGTGGTCTATGGCCATCTTTAGTGACCTTAGGAATTATGAACTAAACTCTGGTTATTTGCTTCTCATCTCTTTAGCTATACGGGGCATGTAACATGCAGCAGAGATAGAACATCATTAGTAATCAGGAAGGAGAGCTATAGCCTTGGTCACGCATTGCTGGGACTATGGGAGAGTGACGATGGTTATGGAGTTGTACAAGTCACATAGTGCTGTACCACAATCTAATTAACTTTGTTTTTATACCATATCTTTGCTTGTTTCTTTCCTTCAACTATCCTTAGGCTACATTGACACGATCGTGACAGATTTCCGCACATAAAAAGAGCGCGCGGAATTTCGAGGCAGAATTTCAGACTGCAAAAAACTCAGTGTGAACATAGCCTTTTCATACCGTGTCTCACCTGCATGTTTGACATATGCACATTTTGTAGACTTGGGAGAGCTTTTTTTGGTCGCTTAATCACAGAGTACACATACGGTTCTTGCTCTTTCCAGGTGGGGTTTTACACAATTAAAAAAATCTTGGCTCCTTTCTTTTAGAAAAAAACAACACTTATCCATAGTTGTGTCCGACATTGGAAGGTCCACTTAAAGGTCCAGGGCTACAAAAAAAACAGGACTGCTCTTTTTATATAAAAATAAAAGAACTTAAATAGTTTCCATTACCAAAGATTGGGTTTTTAGAAAGCTGTGAAGTGTCGTCATATCGACACATCACAGGTAGTTGTCTCCGCTTTTGAATATGTGCCGGCACGTCACTGGTAAGGGGTAGGGCAACAAACTACAGAGGTGGTGGAAGTGCGGGGAAAACAGAGCTGTGCACACATGGGAGGGGAGGTAGCTCCCGGTGACTACGCGTCACAGCTTTCTGAAGACCCCCTAAGGCCCTGTTCACACAGAGTTTTTTTGACGCGAAAAGCGCAACAAAAAACGTCCTAAATAGCCGCCTATTGATTTCAATGGGAGGTGGAAGCGTTTTTTTCCCACGAGCAAAAAAAACAAAAAAAAAAAGCTCGCAGGAAAAAGAAGCGACATGCCCTATCTTGAGGCGTTTTCCACCTCAAAAACCCCATTGAAATCAATGGGAGACGGAAATAAACGCGTTTTTTTTACCGCAATTTTTTGACGCATTTTTTGGGAAAAAAGCGCTCGCGGTAATTCCCTCTTTCTGTTGAAGAAATAGCTAAAAAGAAACGCCTAAAAAAACACTTAAAAAAAACGGAGCGGATTTTTCCAGGCAGTTTTCTGCCTGTTAAAGACCTCGTTGTGAACAGGGCCTAAACCTCCGGGATCACGTGACCGCTTCTACGTTCAGGCAGTCAGTGCATCTTATTTTTTTTTCCCTTAGCCCCCTTCAGTTTGAAAATGTGCTGAGGTGCAAGTTATTCAGGTGTATTGACTTATACCTGGTGCTGTACTCCTCGGGCAGCCGCTCCGTTCCGGGCTGCCGTTGGGTAACATGATCTCCACTCTGACTCCCTGAATCCTACAGTGTCTGCTCTACAAACTGGAGGTCAGTTTCTCAATGCAAGTCTATGAGAGCCTCAATGTGAGTTTTATAGAATTGCATTGAGACACGGATCACCGGTCCCTACAGCCCTAGGGAGTCACAGTGCAAATCATGTGACCCAGCGGCGGCCCGGAACAGAGCAGCTACCCGTGAAATACAGAACCAGGTAAGCCAATACACTTGACTACCTTGCGTTTCATCACATTTTTAAACAGGGGCGGAAAAATAAAGATGGAATGCGTGTCTTAAAAAGTGAAGTATCATGTTTTTTGTGGCTCCGAGCAACCCCTTTACGTGAATAGGGCTGAGCTGCAATACTACAACTCAACCTGTTGATAGGTGTGGAGCAGTTTTCCGAAGAAAGAGGTCATGAAGGAGATATATCAAAACTGGTGCAATGAAAAAGTGGAGTATTTGCCCATATCAACCAATCAGACTCCACCTATTTTTTCAGAGGCCTTTTGGAAAGTGAAAGAGGCAACCTGACTGGTTGTCATGGGCAACTACTCCACTTTTTCTTTGCACCAGTTTTGTTATACCTCCCCCATGTTTTTTCTAGTCCTGTACAACCCCTTTAATCTCAGGCCATGTTCAGACGTCAATTTTATTTTTTATTTTTTGGAAAGTACAGAATAGCTGAGTATTTAAATACTCTATTTCTCACATCAGACCTATGTATACAAGTTATTCCTTTTACTATAGAAGTCAATAAGCAGACTGACCCAAATGTATATCACCCTGTTTCGAGTCTATCTGGAAAAGGGGGAAAAAAATTGTGGATCCAAAATGACAGGTTTATGGGGAACCCATCAACTCTTAAGATTTTCTCATTGAAGGCACAGCCTGGCAGAACATCTATTTAAAAATAAAATAAAAAAATCCTGTTGTATGTATAGCACCGACATGAACAAAACAGCACTGTCAACTGGAAGAGGTAGTGAACAACCATACTCAGCTATTCTTTCCTGCAACTTCTTTATATACATTGTTCAATTGCATTAAAAAAAAAATGCCTAATCTATGCTCACCACAAGCAACTTCCCTGATGATGGCCGGACCTGTGGCGATCAGCTGATCACTGGGGTGGGTTCCCTTTGGGGCGGAGTGTCCAATTAGTCTTTGACACTAGTTATGTGGTAGGAAGTCTGCAACATACACTCCCATAAGGCTGAAGGTAATCTCAGGTCAATAAACAATTAACAAGTACAAAGGTATAGAAACCATAAAAGGCCTATCTAGTGTACCTTTATACTGCACGTTTCCCCTATATCCATAAAAGTATATTCTTTAGTTGGTGCTATAGGAAAATGTAATAGCTGCAAATGCACGATTTCTCAATTGAGGCCAAAAGTGTTCTCTCGGGAGGTCTCCCATACATGTCAAAGGTCCAGAAGAAAGATTTTCTTACCAGATTTCTGTTTGGAATGAACTTCAGAAACCTTAGGACGACACATCTCTGAAAGAAGAAAGAAAACGGCATTACAAGAGGCAACGGTGATATTATAGCGCCAACATACCCTGCAGCTTTTTACACAGTCCCCCGAGCCCAAATGGGACTCACAAAGGGCAGAGATATATCATAACTGTCTTTACATATCCTCCTCAGTTTACATTCTGTCTTATGTTGTAATATTGTATTAGGAGAGTACATGGCTTCCATTTACTACTGCACCACAAATAGTCATATGGAAGCCCAGAAATCCCGTCTTTATAGTACTGTACAAACGTGGTTCTAATAGAGCGTGTTGCACTGCAGAGATTGTCTGCATGAACGGGATTTGGCTTTATTGAAACCAGGTATCAAAGTCAATTTTTCAAGAAAAACGAGGAATAGGACAACCAGAAACCGGATGAATTGATACCATCTAAGAAATCAAACCTTAACCTGAAGGCCCACGTAGAAGACAAAAACATGTGGACAAACACCAGGCATCAAAATTGACTGGAGACTGAACAATTAAAAATTATTCTGAATTGTGGCCACAACATAGACACATACAGCCCAAGATACCCTGATAGCGAGTCATGGTTTTCCCCGCAATAAAAGGGGGTTGTAAATGAATAACAACCATTTTTGATGACTACAACCGCACACTAGAGGAGGCACATGGAAAGTTTAACAACTAAAAGGGTTTATAAATCAATACAATGTATGCGCACCATGTTTACAGGGCTTATGACCCAGTGCCTATAAAGCATTCGTCTATCAGAATAGCCTATGTATTTGTACATTGCACCGAAATATGTAAATGAATCAAGTGTGCCGATACAGCAGGAAGTAAGCCCTTTGGCATCTTTCAGATTTCAGCGTAGGATCTAATGTGTAAAGTGCTGCGTAATATGTTGGCGCTATATAAATAAAGATTATTAATTACAGTTCTAATGCTTTCAATGGGAGAATGCACAAAGACATTTAAATGGCATAGATTCGCACCTGCCAAACACTTTAAATAATGATTGGCCAAACGATCATTCGGCCAACAGCTATTCCTCCTGACTCCCCCATACAGGTTTTCAATAGGGAGAAAGCCACTGCCGGACTCCTCTGGCAGCAGCTTATCTATTATTAAACAAAAGGATCGGGCATGCCAAAATAAGCCTGTTCAGCTGGCATACAATTATGGCCAGCTTAATAGCACCTGGACCCTATGGGCAGCAGCCCCTTGGTTATTGAAAATGGTGGAAAATGAATAATTGCTGACCCAGGGTTCTGAGTAAACAGGTTGCTCAAATTATTACAACACCCAGGTACCCTCTTACATATATTATGGAGTTGCCCTAAGATCCAACCCTTATGGAAAGATGCCCACAATAGAATTCAGAACATTACGGATATGGCGTTCTCAATAACTCCTGAACTAGCCCTACTATTCATTGGCCTGGACAGGTTCCCACCTCCCTATATCACAGTAGTCTCCCATGTACTCATGGCCACTAAATTGGTGATTACAAGACATTGGAAGAAACTGTCCCCTCCCCTTATCCTAGAAGTAGTGACTCTGGTCAATACTACCTATATGTATGAACAATTGTTGGCCAATCAGGACCTGCAACAATCCAAATTCAGGAACAAATGGGAGTGTTGGTTATATAGTTCATACTTCAAGAGCTGATCCTTCACGATTATCTTTCTGGTCCTGGTATGGGCCTGTAGTCCTCCTATGGGGTGCTGACAACTGTCTTTGGGAGGTTTGCCTGATTTGGAAGGGTTTATATATTACTTTATTTCCTGACTACTTCCTTGGTATGATACTTGTAATATCGGTTTCATCTTTACAGGCCATGCACGGTTGTAGAGGAATGATAACTGTACAAGAAACTCATTTAAATCTAAGGTTGCTATGTTACCTTCAGCTTTTGTACAATGTACGAATATTATGTTTGATGTTAATTTGGAAAATTTCAATAAAAGTCTATTGATTTAAAAAAAAAAAAAAAAAAAAAAAAAGTTAATACAAAACCAAAAGACTAAAGTGAGTTTTACACTGGGCAATTATCGGGCAGACAAGCGTTCATAGAATGCTCGTTGCCAATAATTGCCCTGTGTAACAGGGCAGCAAGCAGCAGATGAACGAGCAAACGCTCAATCATTGGCTGATCATATAGTTTTAAAAAAGTTACAAATTATCGTTGTCGGCAGCACATCTCCCTGTGTAAACGGGGAGACGTGCTGCCGACAGAATATATGGTGAGGAGTGATCGGAGTAACGAGCGCTCGTCCACATACTAGCTCCTTGTGACAGGAGCAAACGAGCGCCGATCAACGAGCTGTCTCGTTGATCGGCACTCACTGCACCGGCCAAAATTAGCCGCTGTAATAAGGCCTTAAGGGTGCCCATACACATTATAGGAAGCTTTGGCAAACACGCCAATTTCGGCTAACTGTCTAACGTGTATGGGCATGTTCTAACTCTCCTCCGACAGCAGATGTCTAGGGGAAAATAAGTATTGTGCATGTTAGATGTTCCCCCTGTGAGATAAGCGGCTGTCAGTTCTGAGGTGTGTATCCCTTGTCCTATCTACCCCCAAGGACACCAAAGAGACTATAAGGCCGGATTCACACCAGCGTGTTCGGTCCGTGATATACGGCCTGTACTTCGGCCGCATTTCCCGGACCGAACACACTGCAGGGAGCCGGGCTCCTAGTATCATAGTTATCTATGACGCTAGGTGTCACTGCCTCTCCGCGGCACTACTGTCCCGTACTGAAAACATGATTACAGTATGGGACAGTTGTCCCGCAGCGAGGCAGTGTCACCTAGCGTCATAGATAACTATGATGCTAGGAGCCCAGCTCCCTGCAGTGTGTTCGGTCCGGAAAATGCGGACATACGGACCGTGTATCACAAACCAAACACGCTCGTGTGTGGGAGGCCTTAGAGTTGTAAGTGTTTAGGTCTTTCTGCGCTCTAGCAGTCAAAGCGTTAACACACTCTCTAAAAAAGGCTATGAATCAAGGACCAAAACTTATTAAAGTTCTAAGCTTTAAAGGGGGTTGTGAGGTAAACTAAAATTGGTGGCCTATCCTCAATATCTGATCGGTGGAGGGTCAGACTATGGCCACTCCCGTCGATCAGCTGTTTGAAGGGTCCGCATCGCTCTAAGCAGCGGAGCAGAGTATTACAGCTACCTCCTATTCAACGTCCTGCTGCTTACAGATCTACTTCATTCACTCTACACCCCTATACTGATGTCCGCCCATCATCTCCGCAGTGTATGTCAGTAGCAGTAGCTCCACCACACTGCATAGTCTCCTTATGCATGCTCGTGACAGGGGGATGATGGGAAATGTAGAAACGGCGGCGCAGCGTGAATAGGCGTCAGGACACAAGAGGGAGCCGTTCTGTGAGAGAACAAACAAGGGAGGAAGATGCTGCTGGAAAATGGCTGCCGATGCCGCTAGGCATACCATTAGACACTATTGCGCAATTAGGACGTAATGGTACGCCAGTTTGTGAGAACAGGCTAATTATATAGATGCAAAGAGTAATTATACACTATATACTACACAGCCCAGTTTTCCAATTTATTATATAATACACAGTTTTCCAATATACTTTCTGCATAAATTATATGCAGTTTCCAAGATCTCTGCTTGCAGTCATTCAATATGAACCTTCATTGTTTACTTTCAAAGGAGGAAACTCTGTCCTGGTCATGTGATCGGTACAAAAAGACAGCTTTGATACATTTACTTACTTTTAACAATAAGTTTACTTACCGTGCACCTGTGTATCCATCACATGACCAGGACAAATTTTGATCGCCCTGAAGTAAACAATGATGGTCGAATGACTGCGAGCAGAGATCGTAAAAATCAAGTGTAATGTATAATTATACAAAAAAAACTTTTCATTCTACAATGTAAATTATTAAGAAATTCTAATTTGGAAAAATTTTATTTTGCTACTATAGGAACAAATTTTCACCGGAAAACATGACTCCTCCTATTACTGTAAAAGTAGAGCTCGAATAATTGCCAAAAAAAGAAACTATTGCGACACAGAACTCAACAAAATCTGCGTCCAACAATATAGGGCAACTGGTAAGTAAAAGGTCTGGTACAGATCAAATAGGGAAGATTAGAAAGGAATGCAATGCTTTTACAGCAACGTGGGGCACTAGCCTCTGCCTATCACAACATGGCACCGGTGGGTGGAAGGAGATAACCCGTGGTAATCAGTAACGTGAGAAAGCAAATACAGGAGGGAGGCTGCCGCACATTCCTCATCTAAGAACCACCATCATTAGAAGGGAAAGGGATGTTTCCTGTATTGTGTTACAGTAAACATAGTGCAGACTACACAGGAGATCATTTTCCGCAAGTATTTCAGTCAGCCATGACAGGGCGACCAGCAGCACGTGGAATGCCAGACAAACCCTCAAAAGCGTAACATAATTACAGCAAGCAATTTATCCATGGACTTCAATGAGACAACACCAGGATCCAGTTTGATCTGAAGGGGGAAATCAGGGCAACAACTACATTTTCCGTTATTGTCTAGAATTTCACTTTGATGGTTTATGTGATTAGAAACAAAAAAAAACAAAAAAAAAAAAAAAAGTTACAACAAAATAGTGAAGAGCTAAATGATCAGTAAGGGTGCAGGTCACGGATGGAAAGGGCAGAGGCCCAGCAGGCTAGAAGAGCATGTTCACACGGCTTATGCGTGACGCAGAAAAAAAAATGGGCGGATTTCAAGAGAAAACAGTCTCTGAAAACTAGACGTTTATAAAGCAGACTTGCTGGTTATTTAAGCTGGGTTAGTACTCGGATCTATATACTTTTGGAAACATTAATCGTATTACAAATAGAAAACAATGAAATTGTGGGAATGCCCCTTTAAGAATCTGCTTAAAAAAATTGCATCGAAAAGTGACGTCACTTTTTAAGAGGGTTTTTTTTTTTTTTTTTTTTTAAATAGTGGTGTCAAATTATGGCTTGTATAAACTTCCATTGTTTGCAATGGTAAAAAGTTGTGTAAGCAGTTTCGGCTCCGACATACGGCGGAATATGAGCCATGTGAACATGCCCCAGAAGAAGCCAAGTGGTTCATGCAGTCTAAATTTTTTAACCTTGCTAGAAAAGTTAGACACTTTCTCCTCCTTAAACCACCTTTGATTTGGCTTATTTTGGGACAGCATTTTAGAGCATTTTAAGCTATGCCTCCTTTAAGGACACTTTATTAAAAAAAAAAAAAGTGCCTAGTGAGGCGCGAACATCTGCTCTAAAATGAAACGTGCCACATTGCACATTTCCCGACACATTGTAGACGCAGACACAGTAGTAAATCTATTTATCTCATATAGGCTGGTTTTCAGAACATTTATGAATTGTACTCCTTGTGCAAAAGAAGTCATGGTGTAAAGTTTATATCTGTATGTTACAGCTGACACCCTGCAGTAATGGCAGGTGCCGATGTTAGCTCTGACCCCCACCATTAACCCCTTAGTGACCACTAATACGCCTTTTTACGTCGGTCACTAATGGGCTTTAGGCTAGGCTGACGCCTTTTCACGTCAGCCTAGTCTAAGTCCTGCACGGGTCTCCCGTGCAGGCAGGAGCCGGGGCTCTGCTGTCTGATGAATGTTAAATGCCGCCGTCAATAGCGACCGCGGCATTTAACTTTGTTTACAGAGGGAGTGCGCTCCCTCTGTCACCCATCGGCGGCCCGCGAATGAAATCGCGGGTCTCCGATGGGGTGTCATGGCAGCCGGGGGCTTAATAAAAGCCCCCAGGTCTGCCCTGGACATATTCCTGTTAGGACGCGCCGGAGGCACGTCCTAACAGATTGCCTGTCAGACTTACACTGACAGGCAATAATGCTCTGGTATACGAAGTATATCAGAGCATTATAGCAGCGATCGGAATATCGCACAGTAAAGTCCCCTAGTGGGACTAATAAAATAAGTCATCAAAGTGAAATAAAGATTATTAATAAAAAGTACAGTAAAAAAATAAATAAAACCATTTTTTTCCATAAAAAGTGGTTTTATTTAGTAAAAGTGTAAAAAAAAAAAAAAAGTACACATATGTGGTATCGCCGCGACCGTAATGACTCCATTAATAAAGTTAATATGTAATTTAAACCGCAAAGTGAACACCGTAAAAAAAACCGCAAAAAACCATGGCGAAATTGCAATTTTTTTCCATTGCCCCCCAACAAAGTCATAATAAAAATGAATCAATAAGTCCCATGCACCCCAAAACAGTACCATTCAAAACTACGTCTCGTCCCGCAGAAAACAAGCCCAAAAAATCACTACATTGATGGAAAAATAAAAAAATTACAGCTCTTGGAAAGCGACGATGCAAAAACAAATAATTTTAGTTCAAAAGTGTTTTTATTGTGCAAAAGTCGTAAAACATAAAAAAACCTCTACATATGTGGTATCGCCGTAATCGTACCGACCCATAGAATAAAGGTAACATGTTATTTACGTCGCATAGTGAACGGCGTCAATTTAAAAACGCATAGAACAATGGCGGAATTTCATTTTTTTTTATAATCCCCCCCAAAAGGGTTAATAAAAGTTAATATAAAAATTATATGTACCCAAAAATGGTGCTATTAAAAAGCACAACTAATCCCGCAAAAAACAAGTCCTCATACAGCTATGTAGACGAAAAAATAAAAACGTTATAGCTCTTTGAATGCGACTATAGAAAAACGAATAAAATAGCTTGGTCATTAGGGCCTAAAATGGGCTGGTCACTAAGGGGTTAAAGGGGTTGTCCGAGATACCAACATTTTTTCAAAAACTCTGTCATACATTACCCCTTATACAGACAACCTAAATAAAGCATTATTTTTAAAAAAAATTCTACTTACCACATTTCTTCTTTGAATTTAGCACAGTTTGTTTACAAGCAGTTCAGGTCTGGTTTGTTGATCTTTCCTTGTTATGAAACTTTTTTCCCGTGCACGCTCATTGCAGGCTGCAATGAGCGTGCACGTACCTTCCAAGAGTTCACGTGAGCTGTCCTTGCTCCTCCCCGCTGACATCCTTCACTGGACTTGTCTTCTTGCTGACATTCTTGAAGGATGATGAGCAAATGTTCTCCCCCTCATTATGTTTTTCACATTTATGTTTTCTTTCTCTTTTCAGGTCTATAAACCTCTTCGTGTCTCCCCTCACCCTCGTCCACCCTCACCCTCGCCCACCCTAACCCTCGTCCACCCTCTTCTATCTCATGTCTCTCTCCACTAAGGCTATGTTCACACAGAGTTTTTTTGCAGGAAGAATATCTGCCTCAAAATTCCGTCTTGAAGTTTGTGGCAGATTTACCTCTCCCTGCACGTTGATTTTTGCGTCGTTTTTACCCGTTTTTTGTGCGCTGTTTGCGTATTTGTTTGCTGCTTTGTTCGGGGCGTTTTTCGCTTCGTTTATCGTGGCGTTTTTTGCTTGTTTGTTTGCGTCTTTTTTTGCGATGTTTTTTGCTGTGTTTTCCATTGCGTTTATCGTAGCCTTTTTCACGTCGTTTATCATTTCTTTTTTTGCGTCGTTGTTTGCGCCTATTTTTGCTGCGTTTTTCGTTGCGTCTTTCGTGGCGTTTTCCCAGTTGATTTTCGCTGCGTTCTTTGCCTCTGTTTGCGGCGTTTCTCGCGTCTTTTTCCGCTATGTTTTTCGCAGCTTTTTCCGTGGCGTTTATCGTAGCCATTTTTGCGTTGTTTTTCGCGTTTTTTTTGCGTTTTTTTTTCTGCGTTTTTCATTGCGTCTTTCGTGTCGTTTTCCCTGTCGTTTTTCGTGGCGTTCTTTGCCTCTTTGTTCGCGGCTTTATTTGTGATGTTTTTCGCGGCATTTATCGTAGCCTTTTCAGCGTTTTTTTTTTGCGTCTGTTTTTTGCGGCATTGTTTGTGGCTTTTTTTGCTGCGTTTTTTGCGTTGTTTTCCGTGGCGTTTTTCGCCCACGGCAATTGAGCGCCGCAGGCATAAAACAACGCGAAATACGCTTTCTCTGCCTCCCATTGAAGTCAATGGGAGGTCAGAGGCGTAAACGCCCGAAGATGGAGCATGTCGCTTCTTTTTCCCGCAAGGCAGTTTTAATGCTCGATTTTAATGCTTGTTACAACAAATTGCAGCATAAATCACGCACCAAACACGCTTGTTTGGTGCGTGGTTTTCACGCATGCATCTACTGGAGTGTAGGTGCATGATAACGCACCAATAGAGGACATGCAGTATGTTTCACGCAGCGGACTCTCGCTGCGTGAAAACGGCCCCATTGAAATAAATGGGTCGCGTGTGCTGTGCGTGGTTTCGACGTGGTGTGAATGGGGCCTTATGCGCGATTTACACTAGCGTGAATCAAGTCTGTGTGCTGTGCTTTGAAAAAACGCACAACACACGCAACCCATTTATTTCAATGGGGCCGTTGACACATGTGTGACTTTTCACGCAGCGAGAGTCCGCTGCGTGAAACATACTGCATGTCCTCTATTGGTGCGTTATCATGCACCTACACTCACATTGAAGTCAATGCATGCGTGAAAACCACAAACAGCACACACGTGTTTGGTGCGTGATTTACACAGCAATTTGTTGTAAAAAAGAAGGTAAAAATGGGCTGGCTTTGTGAGTGCGTGAATAACACATGACAATCGAAAAGCACACTGATGCATAAGGGCGGATTTAAACGAGCGTGTGCGTTTTGCGCACACAAATACGGTGGCGTTTTGCGTGCGCAAAATGCACTTGACAGCTCCGTGTCATGTTCATACGGATGCGCGGCTGCGGTTTTCGCGCAGCCGCCGTCATTATGACACTCTGGATGTTTGTAGCACGTGGTGCTTTTCTGTTTACATTCATTATTTTACTGCTGTTGCGCGAATCACGCTCGTCCCACGGAAGTGCTTCCATGGGATGCGCCTGATTTTCACGCACCTATTGACTTCAATGGGTGCGTGATGCTCGAAAAACGCAGAAATATAGAACATGTCGCGAGTTTACGCAGCGGACTCACGCTGCGTAAAACTCACGAACTGTCTGCACTGCCCCATAGACTTGCATAGGTCTGTGCGACCCGCGTGAATACCACGTGTGTTGCACGGACGTATAGCACGTTCGTGTTAATCCGCCCTAACGCAAACACACGGATGGGATTGACGCAAGTTTTTCACGCGCGGAAAATACACACGCTAGTGTGGATGAAGCCTTACTAATGGACGCTGTTAGACAGTGGTCATTAATAATGAACTAATAATAAATTTTTAAATAAATGAGAAGGACATAGAAAAAATATTGTAATAAAATAACACACAACACTGGTTAACGATTTTATTAAAAATAAAAAAGGTGTCATTGAAGTAGTCCTTGAACTTGATGTAGTACCAAGGACCCAACCTGTAAAAAACACCTAATAACTAAAAAAAAAAAAAGAGGGATGCTTAGATACACTGCTCATGTGTGATACTGTTAGACCATGTATCTAAGCCTACCACAAGGTAGCCTTAGTAACATTACCCAAGCAGACAGTGTCACACATGGGCCATGTATCTAAGAATACCACATGTTAGGCTTAGATACAGGGCCCCAAAACACTAATCTTAGGGTATGTTCACACGGCAGCGTCCATAACGGCCGAAATTACGGGGCTGTTTTCAGGAGAAAACAGCCCTGTCGTTTCAGCCGTAACGGCATGTGCAGGCGCTTGAACGCCGCGTCCATTACGGACGTAACTGTAGCTGGTTTTCCATGTAGTCCATGGAAAACGGCTCCATTTACGTCTGAAGAAGTGACATGACACTTCTTTGGCGCGGGCGTCTATTTACGCACCGTCTTTTGACAGCGACGCGTAAATATACGCCTCGTGTGAACAGACAAACATCAGCCCATTGCTTTCAATGGGCAGATGTTTGCCAACGATTTCAAGCCGTAATTTCGGACGTAATTCGGGGGTTAATACGCCCGAATTACGTCCGTAAATAGGCCGTGTGAACATACCCTAATACAGGAATAAAAAGAATGTCATCTGGGGTCCTGTATCTAAGCCTACATTGTGTTAGGCTTAGATACAAGCTCCATGTGTGACACTGTTTGTTAGACCCTGTATCTAAGCCTAACAATGTAGGCTTAGATACAGGACCCCAGAAGATCTTATCTAGTTCAGGACGGGGCACCGTTTAGCCATTTTTAGCACGTGTTAGTTAAATGGCTATAACTTTTTTATTTGTTGCGCTAACGACAATTTTTGCGGCGTTTTTTCCGTAGACAATGCAGGTTTATTTTTTTATCGTTTTTATACACACCTTTTTTGCCATTTTAGAATTTTCATTCATAAAGTTTGAAAATAATAGTAAAAAAATAAGCTTTTTTACGTTTCAGCTATTTTTTTGGGTAATAACATAGTTTTACCCTAAAATAGACCTTTTATTTGTGATCGTCATTGTCTACCGTAAATTTCTATATATTACATGTCTATATTAGGGTAATTGGGTCAGCGCTAGCGTTACAACAATGATTGACAGGGGGAACGGTATTTTTTTGGGGTGGGTATTTTATGTGTATTTATTATTTAATTTTTTTTTGTACTTTACTATTTTTTTATTATTATTGTCTGTCCCTCAAAGGTCAAAAAAGACCTTTGGGGAACATTATATATTTTTTTTCTTTTTTTTTTACACCATCTTTTCCACTGTAACTGGAGCTGCACAGCAGCCCCAGTTACAGGGGAAATCAGCCCTCTCATAGTGACGATTGTCACTAATAGGGCTGTGCTGGGTCTGATTAGACCCAGCAGCAGTCTGCCACTAACGGTACCCGGTGATCATGTGACCAGTCACATGATCACCGGGAGGAATAGAGACAGCGCCGCTGCTGCTGTCTCTATTCCTATACACAGCGTTCATTGAGCACTGTGTAAAAAGACATCGGAGAAGACAGAAGCAGCGAAAGCTGCTTCTATCTTCTCCTCCGGGTCCCCGGCAGTCACTGACAGCCGGAGACCCGACATTCCCGCATGTGCCGTCCCTCTTCACTTTTTTCACTGTGAACACGCATAGGCGCGCTCACAGTGAAAAAAAGCTGCATAGGCTGGGCGGGCACCCGCAGAAACGACACGTCTCCAGTGACGTGTCGTGTCCCATCCGAGGTCTCGCTGGGGCGAGACCATGTGATCGGGACACGACACGACAGTGGAGGAGGAAGAAAACGTGACGTCAGAAGGCAGGTGATCGGAAGAAAAGAGCTGCCAGAACGGAGAACAGAAGCAAGATTGCACAGGTAAGTATATTAGGGAATATTTAATGTGTGTATTGTGTGTTTAACTTTTAAATAAAAATTTATCTCGGACAACCCCTTTAACACCTTAAATGCAGCGGTCAAAAGCGAAAGCTGCATTTAAGTGGTTTTCAGCTAATCGCCACCAAGGCAACGAAAACCGACAGGGTGCCGATAGCTGCAATGGCAATCGAAGGCCTAATACTGGCCTCCCAGTGGGGCCTAAAAGGCTTCCGGTGCCGACTGCAAGATGGCACGGGTAGTGCAATGTATTAGAAAATAAATTTAGTCCTCTAGTAGGATTATAAAAAAAAAAAAAAAGCTGTAAAAAAAATAATAAAAGTTTCAAGTAATAAAAACCCTTTTCCGCTTATCAAGTCCTTTATTATTGAAAAATATAAATAAACCATACATATATTGTATCGCCATGACCATAATGACCTGAAAATATTAGGTTATTTATTCCCACGCGGTGAACACCGTAAAAAAAACAAAAAACCTAAAGAAAACCGCCAGAATGTCTGTCTTTTGCTCACTTTGTGTGGTATTAGCATCTGTTTTACAAGCAGATACATTTAAATGTAAGAAATGCTAATTTTTGCAATTTTTCTCAAAATTTGGGTGTTTTTCACAATTTAATTCTGAATGTATCAACCAAATTTTACCACTAACTTAAAGTACAATGTGTCACGAGAAAACAATCTCGGAATCGTTTGGATAGGTAAAAGCATTCCAAAGTTTTTACCACATAGTTACTACAGTGTATGCTGTTCCTATTACGAACTGTATTGTTATTACTTGTTGTACGCTGTCCGCTGTTTGTAGACAATTATTCCTCTACCCGTTTTGTTCTGAAAACGTAATAAAAACCAGTGAAAAACAAAGTTATTACCATATAAAAGGGACATGTCAGATTTGAAAAATAAGGCTCTGTCAGGAAGGACAAAAGTGGCTGCAGCCGGAAGGGGTTAAGAATAATAGCATTAAAGAAAAACAAATATGGCAGCCTTTGATGTATACAAAATGTTTCCGTCCTATACATTAGGATGTGACGGATGCCCTAACAATGGCATCTGTCATAGACTATAATAGTATACGTTAAACGAATAAGTCATGAACTGGGAAAATGAGAGTTCATGACGTATCCATTAAACGGATACCATTATAGTCTATGGGTGACGGATACCACGATCAGACATCCGTCACCCATAGACTAAAACGGCATCAGTTTAAAAATCCATGAGGTATACGCCTCTGACATACGCCACCTATAGACTCCCATGGTAAACACCGCGCAGCATTGTTTTTTTATGTGGGATACCGCAGGATGAAATAGCGAAGTCAAGTACACTATTCCATACCTAGAAAGAGAAACATGCAGATCAGCTGAACAGAGGCCAAAGGGACACTCTTTTAGACACAGTTTGGCTAATGAAGCAATACGGACATGCTTTGCGCGTGCACTGGGTGCTTGCCTGACATGCACGCTATACATAGGGACAAAATGTGATGTGAACTAGGTGTTATCCGTACAAGAAAATATCTGTTTCTTTGGTCAGCTGTAAAAGTACAAACTAGCGTCACAGATTTGTTTTTCGGTTTGGTTTTTTTATATGGGTCATGGAGTCTTTTGTTGTTCTCATATTGTAGGCCAATAAACAATCTGAATGGGGCCTAATCTGTTTGAATATGATAACAAAATAGTTTCCACAAGTCTGAAAAAATCAGTTATCGTTTGTTTCTATTGTTACTATCACATCGATATGCTTCTATGGGAAAACAGAATGAGATTTTACAAGGAGTCTCTGCCACGTCGTGTCTCGTATTAAAGTCACCATGGATGTGGCATGCTGAATGTCGTACTAAGTGAACAAACTATTTAAATGGGATTTAAAGAGGCTCTGTCACCACATTATAAGTGGCCTATATTGTACATGATGTGATCGGCGCTGTAATGTAGATTACAGCAGTGTTTTTATTTAGAAAAACTATCATTTTTGGACGGAGTTATGACCTATTTTAGCTTTATTGACTATTTACTTTTTGACCAAGTGGGCGTTGTAGAGTAGTGTATGACTCTGACCAATCAGCAGCTTACACTTTTCTCCATTCATTTACTCTGCACATAGTGATCTTGCTAGATCATGATGTGCAGTCACATACTCACACATTAACGTTACTAAAGTGTCTTGACAGTAAAGACATCACTTCCAGCCAGGACGCGATGTCTATTCACAATGCCGACACTTCGGTTAAGTTTGTGTGGGACTTACAGCACAGCAAGCGTGATCTAACGAGATCACGCTGTAAATGACAGCTTACAGCGAGATCACGCTTGCTGTGCTGGAAGTCCCACACAAAAGTTACCGAAGTGCCGGGATTGTGAATAGACATCGCGTCCTGGCTGGAGGTGATGTATATTTACTGTCAAGGCACTTCACGAACGTTAAATGTGTGAGTATGTGACTGCACATCATGATCTAACAAGATCACTGTGTGATCCATCATTACCAGGACTAGGGCGAGATAGAACACTAACTAGAAGCTGCTGATGCAGCATCTATCTCCCTCCTCTGTGTCTCTCATTTTCTCATGCCTTCTCCTCCCTCCCTTCTCCAAAGATTTCTATGGGCAGAATGTAACAGGATTCCTCAGTGAGTCTCATCTAAATTCAGAGTGAGTAAACCATTTGGCTGGGGCTAGATCTAGACTTTTTTTTTTTTGTTGCGAGCGATAAAAGCCCCAAAAAAAAAACCATGCCCATATAACGCATTAGGTTAGAACGAATAGTCTTCCTACAAGAAAATAAAAAAAATTGAGGCGATAAAACTGCTGTCTATCGGAATAAATTGAGTATTTTTAAAATTGCTTCAGTCAAGTGATTTGCTGGCAATTCCTTTTTTCTTTTTTAATCCATACATGCTGGGATATCAGAGATCCTACCAAAAAAAAAAAAAAAAAAAAAAAAAAGCATCAGGTGTAGCCCCAGCCTTAGGAGACGGGGGCTGATGAAGAAAGAGGCACTTTATTTCTAACAAAATATTTACTTGTACTCTTGATTTAGCAAAGTTTGTTGAAAAGTTAGTGACCTTTTAAGTGTTAAACAATAAATGGAGCGGCAGAAAATTTTATCCGATTTGCAAGTCAGTCGTAATTCACTAATGTGTTTGTATTATATCAGACACGGGTCACAAACTACAAGATCAGCTGCTGGAACATGAATGTACACACGAAGGAAATGACTTGGGGCACAGTTACCGATTAGCAAGCCCAAGAATTTTACCCCTTGCAGCACAATTCCTAGAAGTATCGCCAGGATCAGTCACTCTAACTAACGTCATGTTTAGTTTTCCGAATCATGGGATTTACACTGTACCTGAATTCTTAGTCACATCAGACAATTTTATTGGAATTAAATAAAACTGCATTGCAATATTTTTAAATGAAAGACACTTAGGTCATATCAATTTGATATACCCTACATGTCCGATTGGTGGAGGTAGTGATGTAGTGGTCATGGAGGCTGACGTTTATTCCTGTCTGTAAGGGCTCATTCACACGAACGGGAAACTCGTCCGTGTGACGGCCGTAAAACAACAGCCGTCACACGGACACATGTATTTCAATGGGGCTGTTCACACGACCGCTGTCTCAACGGCGCGTGTGAACGGTCCGTTGAAAAATAGGACATGTCCTATTTTACTGCGTGTTACGCATCCCTCCATAGACTCTGGTCTGTGGGGGATCCATGACAACGCGTCTTGCACAAGTCCACGTCGGACGTGGAAGACTGCAGTTTCACGCCCGAGGTGGGCTACGTTCGTGTGAACGTAGCGTAAAACTATTGAAGAATACGATTGTCCTCAGCGTATCCCCAGTGAATTATCAGGCCCGGATAATGAGTAACTAGCTGCATTAGAATTCAGAACTGCATTCACAATTCTACTGGTTGTTACTGGAAACAGTCTACAATCTTGTCGACCGGCACACCTTTCAACAGCTTTTAACGCAGAGATTTCAGCTCTGAGGACTGCAGAAATGTAAGTATAAGTTTTTTAAAGTTTACGAAACTACGCAACTTTTTATGCATTGTACGTTAATTCTATACTTTAACACTAGAAGTGTCTGCAGGAGAACATACATTATAACAAGTATTTCCAGTTACAAAAGTATTTTTAAAGGGATACAATAAAAATTCCTGGATTACTATAGCACAAGATGCAATATATAAAACTGCTCTTACGTTTTTCCATAGTCTGATTCAATAAAAGGGATCATGATTCAGCTCTGTAAAGTGCCAAAATAAAATAGCTGGGCAGTTCTAGGTGAAACTAGTCTGTAAAGTGAATGTCCACCCTTGAAAACCATTTTTTTTCTAAATAAATTAAAAATTCTGTGATCAATTTCTTAGAATATATCTCGATAGCACTTGAAGCTTTCATATATTGATAGATACAAAGCTCCAAATCCCATGAATGGACAATGCAACCTCAATGCTCTCCTATGGAAACAAGGTCATAAGCAACCGTGCAGCCATTGCAAAAAGTCCAATAAGGTGGGAGCCCCAGCCTACGTTTCAACCTATGTGGCGGGTTTACACTGGCCATAACTGATCGTTTTACTACCGCAGACATAATCTGAAGAAAATGACGATCAATAATGATTATTCTTGTCTAATGTTCTTTTGTCTTAGGAATGGGTTATCTTTGTATTATATGTAAACTATTTATCATTCATGTATCACAGGTTATAAAAAATATGTCATAGCTGCTACTATTCCTAAACATAGTTGTCCCCCTTTATTAAAGAGGCTCTGTCACCAGATTCTCAAATCCCTATCTCCTATTGCATGTGATCGGTGCTGCAATGTAGATAATAGTAACTTTTTTTTTTTTTTTAAACGTTCATTTTTGGCCAAGTTATGAGCTATTTTAGATATATGCAAATTAGCTTTGAAATGGACAACTGGGCGTTTTTTTTTCGTTATGTCCAACTGGGCGTGTATTGTGTTTTTAACTGGGCGTGTTTACGTGTATGACGCTGACCAATCAGTGACCAGTCAGCATCATACACTCATCTCCATTGATTTACAAAGCAGCGATGTACAGCCACATAAACAGAGATTAACGTTAATCAAGTGTCCTGATAATGAATACACATGATCATCCAGCCTGGACGTCATGTGTATTCTGACTCTTTTCTTTGAGACTTTTAGCAAGTGAAACGAAATCTCGCGAGATTACAGAGGTAAACAAGATTTCGTTTCCCTTGCTGGAAATCTCACAGAAAAGATTCAGAAGTGTGCTGTGTAAATCAATGGAGATGAGTGTATGATGCTGACTGGTCACTGATTGGTCAGCGTCATACACGTAAACACGCCCAGTTAAAAACACAATACACGCCCAGTTGGACATAACGGGGAAAAAAAACGCCCAGTTGTCCATTTCAAACCTCATTTGCATAAATATAAAATTGCTCATAACTTGGCCAAAAATTAACGTTTTTTAAAAAAACTAAAAAAACTTTACTGTTATCTACATTGCAGCGCCGATCACATGCAATAGGAGATAGGGATTTGGGAATCTGGTGACAGAGCCTCTTTAATAACACAGTTCCTTATGAACGGCCATGTGAAAGAGTTGTGTCACACCGAGAAGGTGCAAATCTCTGACAGGATGTCATATTTGTCAATACGGCCTGCAGGGACTGTAAGAACAAGTCTATGCTCTGGTTATTAAAAGGGTTTTTCCCAGCTTAAACATTTATGGCATACCCACAGGATATACCATAGATGTCTGATAGATGCGGGTTGCTCTAGTTATCGAGAACGGGGGGTCACCCGACTCATGCTTCGCCCAGTGCGCCGGCCTGCAGATTCCTATCGGGGGTTAGTGGAGGGAGGGCCGCGCATGTGCCCAGCTCTCTCCATTCTGTTATATGGGGGTTACGGAAACAGCCATGCAGCGCTTGTTAAGCGGTTTCCGTAACTCCCATACAACAAAATGGAGAGAGGTGCACGCACTAGTCCCTGTCTGGAATCTGCAGACAGTGGCCGCCGCACCAGGAGAAACGGGGTGGGGTCGGGTGACCACGTTCTCTATATACAGTTAGGGCCAGAATTATTTGGACAGTGACACAATCTTCATGATTTGGGCTCTGCATGCCACCACATTGGATTTGAAATGAAACAACTGAGATGCAATTGCAGTGTAGACTTTCAAGTTTAACTCAAGGGGTTGAACAAAAATATCCTGTGAAACGTTTAGGAATTGCAACCATTTTTCTACACAGCCGCCTCATTTCAAATGTAATTGGACAAATTAACATTACCATAAATAAAATGGTTTTTTTTTTAATACTTTGTAGAGAATCCTTTGCAGGCAATGACTGCCTGAAGTCTGGAACCCATGGACATCACCAAACGCTGGGTTTCCTCCTTTGTGATGTTTGCCCGGCCTTTACTGCAGTGTCTTCAGTTGTTGCTTGTTTGTGGGTCTTTTGCCTTAAGTTTTGTCTTAAGCAAGTGAAATGTGTGCTCGATCGGGTTGAGATCTGGTGATTGACTTGGCCATTGTAAAATATTCCAATTCTTTGCCTTAAAAAATAACTCCTGGGTTGCTTTCACAGTATGTTTTGGGTCATTGTCCATCTGTACTGTGAAGCGACGTCCAATCAACCTTGCAGCATTTGGTTGAATCTGAGCAGAAAGTAAATCCCTGAACACTTCAGAATTCATCCGGCTGCTTCTGTCTTCAGTCACATCATCAATAAACACTAGTGACCCAGTGCCTTTGGCAGCCATGCATGCCCATGCCATCACACTGCCTCCACCATGTTTTACAGAGGGTGTGGTGTGCTTTGGATCATGAGATGTTCCAAGCCTTCTCCATACTTTCCTTTTCCCATCATTCTGGTACAGGTTGATCTTAGTTTCATGCTGTTCCAGAACTGGGCTGGCTTCTTTACATGTTATTTGGCAAAGTCTAATCTGGCCTTTCTATTTTTGAGGCTGATTAATGGTTTGCACCTTGTGGTGAACCCTCTGTATTTGCTCTCATGAAGTCTTCTCTTTATGGTAGACTTAGATACTGATACACCTACTTCCAGGAGAGCGTTCTTCACTTGGGAAAATGTTGTGAAGGGGTTTTTCTTCACCATGGAAAGGATTCTGCGATCATCCACCTCTGTTGTCTTCCCTGGACGTCCAGGCCTTTTGGAGTTCGTGAGATCACCAGTGCGCTCTTTTTTTTTTTCCCAAGTATGTACCAAACTGTTGATTTGGCTGCTCCTGACATTTGTGCTATCTCTCGGATGGATTTCTTCATTTTTTTCAGCCTAATGATGGGCTCTTTCACTTGCATTGAGAGCTTCTTTCACCTCATGTTGTGGGTTCACATCAACAGCTTCCAAATGCAAATGCCACACCTGGAATCAACTCCAGACCTTTCACCTGCTTAATTGATGATGGATTAGCGAGGGAATAGCTCATGCAGCCCATTAAATAGCTTTTGAGATAATTGTCCAATTACCTTTGGTCCCTTGAAAAAGAGGCAGTTACATATTAAAGAGCTGTAATTCCTAAACCCTTCCTCACATTAGGATGTGAATACCCTCAAATTAAAGCGGAGTCTGCATTTTAAGACCATATTGATTATATAACTGTATATTCAATATGTTTTGGTAAACCGCTAAAATGCCAAAACTTCTGTCACTGTCCAAATAATTATGGACCTAACAGTAGGTGCCTGTCACAAATATTTATCAGACATTTATGGCATAGGCTGCGGATATGTTAGATCTAAAGTTGTGAATTCCCATTTAATCATCGGGTTGTCAATGGTCTTCTCAATAAATAAAAAAATAAATTTTTTACTGAGCATTCCTGAATCAGGAAATTATGTAGAAGGTCTCATGTGCACGGCCGTGATTTTCGGGTCAGCCGGCCACGGAGTGTCAGCCGCGAGCCACCCGCAAATCGCGGGCTGTGCACATGGCCGCGGCCATTATTCTCAATGAGCCCGGAAAGGATGGTCGTGTGCATGGCCCCATAGGAATGAATGGGGCCCCAATTCTCCCGTGGATTTTCGGGGGAATTGCGGCCGCAAAAGCACGTTCGTGTGCATGGGGCTTAATCGACGAAAATATTTATACTATTATACTGTGTGGGTGCTTTAACCAAGTTACTGCGGCACAACGTAGTGTTACAGCGTTGCTGCCGGTGCTAACTGTCACAACCGACAGTGTCCAGGGAATGGGAGATCAACTGTACCTGACAGCCAAGATTCACTGGTAGCCAGTGAGGGACCAATCACACTGGTCCTCCGACGATTATTGCAGACACTCCAATCACATTGCGGTTTAGTAAAAAAAAAAGCTGGTTGCAGGCTCTGATCTCTTCAGTTGGCGAAGTATAAAAGATGAGAACGGTTAGAGTTTGCTACAGTTGTCACAGAGCTAGGTCTATACACATACGATACATATAAATCTAAAAAAATAAATAAAAATGGCAGAGAGACTTTATACTGCTGAAGAGGCATACACGATGATCTGTTCGGCTAAGTTCAGATAGCGTAAACACTGCAGAAATTACCACCAGATTTACAGTGCCCAAATTTCGCCACATTTTCACTACAAAAATTGACATGCTGCAGTTTGAAAATCTGAAGTCAGATTCTACACTTTTTTAGGCCAAATTTTGCCGAAAGCGTGTGAATGAGGTTTGTTTAATCTTATCCACTTATACCGAACAGAAAATCAGATTGGATATTTAGCAGTGTTTAGGCTACCTATGAGCATACCCATATAGTAAGCCCTTATTCACACGACAGTGAAAAACGGCCGCGTGATGGCCGTCCTTTTAACGGCCTTCACATGGCAGTTTCCAGAGCAATGATATTCTATGGGTGCATTCACACGGCCGTTTTTTTAACGGCCCGTGAATAATAGCCGTCAAAAAATAGGACATGTCCTATTTTTGGGCCGTTTTAATCGCCTGACGGACCCCATAGAAGTCAATGGATCCGTTTTTAACGGCTGTCAATACATGTAGGAACCGTTAAAAACGGATCTGTTACATGGGGATTGGCAAGCGAACTACTAGTACCCTTGCTGGCTATCGTTGGGATACTCACGGTTGCAGCGCTTCTTCAGGTGTGGTCACTCGTCTACACGGGTTTGAAGGCACCTCGTTTAAGTCATCGACCCGTCGCGCTGCCTTGCCCGATCCCGTGCAGACCAGTGACCACTCCTGAAGACAAGAGACGGCGCTGCACCCATGAGTATGTGGCACCATCTACAGGGAGGCTGGTGTGGCACCATCTACAGGGAGGCTGGTGTGGCACCATCTACAGGGAGGTTGTAAATAGTGTCTAGGTGAACATGTGACCTTCCTTTGGGTGTTTTCATGGGACTGGGACAAAAAAAACCTGACCAATGAAATTCATCAGTTTTTTTTTGTTTTTTTTAACGGCCATGAAAAACTGATGCAAAATGGATGTCAAACGGCCATTAAAAACGGACAGACGGACAGGAAATGGATGAAAATTTAGAGACACACTGATGCAAAATGGCCATGAAAAACTGACAGTTGATCAGTTTTTAATGGACATTTTTTTTCACTGTCGTGTGAATAAGGGCTAAGAGTTTATTCACTTGTCCTCAAGTGATCATGAAAAACGTGCTTGCAGTCACACAGAGGTAAGTATCCAGGTTCTGCCGGACACCATGTCCGTTCCCCCGTGAATGGATGAATTTTATCCACACCCCGTTAAAAAATATAGGGAAAAAAGCACAAAAAATTAGATCTAGCCGTATGAGCGTTGTTTGCGGGATGAGTTAGGCTGGGTTCACACGGAGTGTTTTGCAGGCAGAAAATACGCTTCTTCTGCCTCCCATTGATGTCAATGGGAGGTCAGAAGCGTAAAACGCCCAAAGATAGGGCATGTCCCTTTTTCCCGCGAGCCGGTTTTTCTGCTCGCAGGAAAAAAACACCTCCGCCTCCAATTGAAATCAATGGGAGGAGTTTTCTGCCTTTTTTTGCACTTTTTCCGACGTAGTTTATGCGTCAAAAAAAAAGCGTCAAACAACTCTGTGTGAACTGGCTCTTATAGTTTTTATGGTACCATATAAATGTACTGGGAAATTGGAAAAAGTTTCTTTGTGGGTTAGATTTTTACGCCCGATATTTAACTGGTTCCCGACCGCTGGCTGTGTTTTTACGGCCAGCGGTCAGGGTCCTTAAAACCCGAGCCATAGACTTTTTTATGGCTTGGGTTTTAACTTGCTGCCCGCGCGATCAGGCAGCTGAATGTCGGGTCTCCGGCTGTCAGCGACTGCCGGGGACCCTGAGGAGAGGATAGAAGCAGCTTTCGCTGCTTCTGTCTTCTCTGATCTCTTTTACTCAGCGCTCAATGAACGCTGTGTATAGGAATAGAGGCAGCGGCCGCGCCACTGTCTCTATTCCTCCCGGTGATCATGTGACTGGTCACATGATCGCCGGGTGCCGTTAGTGACAGACTGCTGCTGGGTCTTACTAGACCCAGCACAGCCCTATTAGTGACATTCGTAGGGGGCTGCTGTGAAGCTTCAGTTACAGTGGAAAAGATGGTGTAAAAGAAAGAAAAAAAATATATATAAAAAGTTCCCCAAAGGTCTTTTTTGACCTTTGAGGGACAGACCATAGTAATAAAAAAAATAGTAAAGTGCAAAAAATTTTTTATAATAGATACACATAAAATACCCACGCCAAAAAAAAAGTCCCCCCCCGCCCCCCCCCCCCCCGCCAATCATAGTTGTAACGCTAGCGCTGACCCAATTACCCCAATATAGACATGTAGTATATTACATTTACGGTAGACAATGACGATCACAAATAAAAGGTCTATTTTAGGGTAAAACTGTTCTTACCAAAGAAAAATAGCTGAAACGTAAAAAAGCTTATGTTTTTACTATTATTTTCAAACTTTATGAATAAAAATTTCTAAAAATAGCAAAAAGGATGTGTATAAAAACGATTAAAAAAAAGAAACCTGCATTGTCAACGGAAAAAACAATCGCAAAAATCACGTCGTTAGCCCAACAAATAAAAAAGTTAGAACCATTTAACAAACGCGTGCTAAAAATGGCTAAACGGTGTCTGGTCGTGAAGGATCAGAATAGCCCGGTACTGAACTGGTTAAATAACCCCCTGAATGGTCAATCGGGCATGTAATAGAAAGGGGGGGGGGGGGAGTGTTACTATGGCTGTGCTAGAGCTAGAGAGAGGGGAGCGCATGGGCGTACACGCTCTCACTCTTCAGCTTTCGGCAGATCACAAGAGATCACAGTCTTGTACTCATCTGCCGAGAGCTGAGGAGTGAGTGAGCGCATGAGCGCGCATGCGCGCTCTCCTCTCTCCAGCTCTTGCACTGTCCGTAGCAATGACACACCCCATTGCCATTGCCCGCCCCCATGCCAGTTCGGCAGACAAATACAGGACTGTGAAGAGTGAGAGCTTGCATGCGCTCTCCTCTCTCCAGCTCTAGCACAGCCATAGTAACACGCCCCATTGCCATTACACGCCCCATTGACAGTTCAGGGGGTTATTTAAATATCGGGCGTAAAATCTAACGGCACAGATATCTAAATAACGGAGGAGTGTAGGGAAAAATGTAAAGTGCCCCAGGGTTTGTGCAGCACTGCCCATGCTGGGCAGGTGAAAGGTTCTCTTCAACTTTAGTCTGCTTGACAATACAAATCACAGCGATACCAATTTTTTTTTATTTATGTCTTACTACTTTTACAAGGAAAAAAGGAACGGTTACAAATATTTTGTCGCCATATTCTGAGAGCCAGAACTTTATTTTTCCATTGATCATGCGACATGAGGGCTCACCTTTTGCAGGGGGCGAGATATAGTTTGGTACCATATTGGAATACATGAGAGGTTTTGTTCACCTCTTATTGAAGTTTTTGTGAAGATGAGGGGACCAAAAAACAGCAATTCTGACATTAACATTTTTCTTTTACGCCAATCACCGTGCGGTTTAAATAATGTTATATTGTAGTAGTTCTGACATTTTTTTTTGGATGCTCTGACACCAGTTATGGCAACCTAATTTTTTTTAGAAAAAAAACATTGCTTTTCGGTGGGGGGAGATGGGAAAAGTTTTTTTTTGTTTTTTTAAAACGTAATATTTTTATTATTTATATATTTAACTTTTTTTTATTAGTCTCACGAGGTGACTTGAACAAGTACTAACGTATTGCAGTATATTGTGATTTTGACAGGCTTTTATTAAGCCCGCCAGAGGGCTTAAAGGCTTGTCCGACAAAAATAATTTATTATTTTTATTTTCCGAAATGAAGAAACTTTGTAATATACTTTCCAAACCTGCATGGATCGTATGTTTTAAATCCGTCACATGGACGCGGAATTTCGGAGCTGCTATTCCTGTAGCTAAGCCAGCCCCCTCCTTTGTCACAGCTGATTCAGAGACAGAGAAGGGGGCTGGTTTAGCAGATAAATTGAGCCAGGCAGCCTGCCCCTTCATCGACACAGAAAGTATGGGGGTGAGCGACTCCTTCCCCCGAAACCTGCGTTGACGTGTTACTACAAGAACGGCGGCTCCAAGCTTCCGGGACCATGTGACGGAGACTGAAAAACTGCAATTCGTGCTGGTTTGGAAAATAAAGTATATTACAAAGTTTCCTTGTTACAGAAAAGACAAATAAGTCATTCTTATTATCGTAGGGTAACCCCGTTAATGGGAGTACAAAGGCCCTGACAACCATCAGCACCCTGAAATCGCATCACGAGGGGGCCGCTCCCGTGTTTCTAAAAGCGCAGATGCAGTGGTTGCTATTGACCATGGAATTCCGCTCATTACATTGAAGTGTCGGCTGTAACATAAAGATGACATTCTCATATTATGGAGCAGGCTCAGTCCGCTCCATACTCACACCCACCCCCCCCCCCCCCGACCTAGGAGAGGGGGGTTAAAAGGTTTACATATCCATTAAAGTGTAGCTAAACGTTTGACAAAATTCTGAGATGTCATAATGACATGTCAGAAGTTTGGATTGGTGGGGGTCCGAGCATTGGTGCATTTGGATTGGTGGGGGTTTAGGCTATGTTCACATGGGGTATTTTGCAGGAGGAATATTTGCCTCAAAATTCTGTTTGGAAGTTTGAGGCAGATATTCCTCTCCCTGTACGCCGATTTTCGCCCGCGGCCATTGAGCGCTGCGGGCATAAAACAGAGCGAAATACGCTTTCTCGGCCTCCCATTGAAGTCAATGGGAGGTCAGAGGCGGAAGCGCCCGAAGATAGGGCATGTCACTTCTTTTTCCCGTGAGGCAGTTTTACTGCTCGCGGGAAAAAGACGCCGACGCCTCCCATTGAAATCAATGGGAAGCGTTTTCGGGCCGTTTTTGCCGAGTTTTGCGACGCGGTTTCCGCGTCAAAAAACTCGGCAAAATACTCTGTGTGAACATAGCCTTATGGTGCTAAATATAATCCAACTGATGGAAACCTCCTTGACTATGCATCAGGCATTTGGACTGAAAACTCAGGGAGCGAACTTGACTTTATGGGTATGTTCCCACATTGCGGGGGACAAATGCGAATGAAACTGCGTCCATATGGTCAATGGTTGCACGATTTTGGGAAGATACCCAGTAATAACTCTTATAGACTAAATTTAAAAAAAAAGATAACCCAAATATGTGGGCACCAGTAGGAAATTTCCAAACACACAGGCTACCTGGCCCCTGGGTTTTGTCGAGTCACGAGATGAAGGGATTAATTCTAATAACATTATGTCACTTACTAGATTTGCTTTCTATACAGAGTATTACGCACACTCACCCCTTCTAAGAGGTGTATTAAGCAACGCTCATTAATATATGCATACGTCTACTAAAAAGATTCCGGAGAATTAATAGAAGGTAAGCAGATTAAATATAAACCTTTCAGTAAAATCCCCATTACTAATCTCAAGTGGTTTAACTATCCAACTGCATAATAGTTTGAAACTTAGCACTGACGGGTTTTGGCTTTTTCTTTTACCTTATCCCAGTCATGCTGTAAAGGACAAAACTAGAAAAGGACACGAGTGAGCCGGAAACAACGTTTTTTCCAATCTATAGGAGGACTTGAAAGCCAATCAATCTGCAAAACAATGTAACTTCTGAGGTTAGAAGCTCATTTTTCAAACCTCATCATAGACACTTTAAGGGCCTGTCCACACGTAACAGAATATTTGCAGAAAGTTTCTGCAGCACTTCTGTTGAAAGTAGCAGACATTCCGCTGCAGAAAAAAAACGGCACTATTTCCTGTGTTCTTTACTGCAGAAAATGGTGCGTATTTTGCTGCCTTCTTCTCAATGCTGGGAGATGGTGACATCTTGTCTGAAAAACGCAGCAATTCAGTCCACTTTCCGCACGAAAAATACTTACCGCAGGTCAATTTCTGCTCTGCATTTTTACGCAGCGTGTGGATGAGATTTGTTAAAACTCAGCCACTTTGCTGCTACTGTATTCTGCTGCATATTTGCCATCCGCAATTCCAGAAGGAAAATACGCAGCAATTCCACTACGCGTGGACAAGCCCTAAAGATGATAAAGCAGTTTTCTTTGACCCCCTTCCTGCAAAAAACACACTTATCGCATATCAACAGTCAAACAACCACCAAGAATAGGGGTGCTTGTCCCCGTATAAGGTAGCTAAGCCAGCGTGCTCAGCTCTTTCTGTATACATCAGAACCTAAAACTGACACTAAAGGGGGTTTTACACTGGACGATTATCGGGCAGACGAGCGTTCTAGTTACGCTCATTGCTGATAATTGCCCAGTGTAAACAGGGAAACAATCAGCAGATGAACGAGCACGATGTAAACAGGGAGACGCACTGCCGACATAATGTATGGGGACAAGCGATCAGAGTAACGGCCGCTCGTCCCCATCCACAGCTCCGTGTGACAGGAGCAAACGAGCGACGATCAACAATGTCTCGTTGATCGGCGCTCGCTGCACCGGCCACTTGACGGTCGGTGTAAAAGGGCCTTAACTGTTCAAACAACTTATGCGGATCTAATAGTATACCTATAAAAAGGGAGAATCTTCGTTCACTACTGAATCTATCTGAGCTCAGTACAAATTGTACGGTGCCAACCTGGAAATTTCGATCATGTATATGTAAGAATCATACAGGAAATTGGAAATATACATAAATCCTGTGTGGCAACGGAAAAAAGGGGCTAATAGCCTATTGAATATAATAGCATATGGACTAAAATTACAAAGTAACACCCGTAGACCTAAAGATTATCGCTAAATATCAGATATAACCTATGCACAGATGCAAAATAGTTAACTTGTTGAATATAATGTAGGATACTAGAGAGTATTTTTAGCCACCGAGGACTAGAACATTGGCAGGAATTACATTTTATAGGACATACGCTGAAAAAAATATTTTGTGTGATGTGTGTGTAGAATATATAAGTTATATATTAACATATCATCTGCTGTAAACGCTGCCAAAATGTTATGCCACGCTGAATGCACTTGGGCACGCAACTCAAAGATTGGCTGCTGGCAGCTCCCTTTGCAATTGCCAACCAATGACGTCCCAGATGTGCTCGATGGGAGACAAGTCCAGAGACAATGCAGATCATGGTAGCACATTTAGGCCACGCAGACTGCTCTTGGTAGCCAGTGCAACATGCGTTCTGGCGTTGTCATGCTGAAAAACAGTTTCTGGGACACTTTGGATAAATGGCCGTACCACTGGTTCCACGACCGAATCAATGTAACGCTGAGCTGTTAGTGTCCTGAAACGAAGACTAGAGGGGTTCGGCTACAGTACATTATGCCACCTCAAACCATACCCTGGAGTAGTTCCCTTGTGAAGGCCTCTTCATGGCGTTGCCCTCGTGGTCTCCAGACCAATCTCTGGCGGTCATTGTGTCCGAGAAAAAAGCGGGACTCATCACTGAAGAGGATAGACCTCCATTCCAGCCTCCATTGCCGTCTTGCTGTGCACCATGATAGCCTTCGAGAGCGGTGGTGTGTGGTCAATGGAACACCTATAGATCGACGTCACGCCTTCTGATGGTTTGTGCCGATGCGGGTTGCCGCCCTAGGCTTGGGGGGGTGACGTCCAATTTCACCTGCCGTACAGAATGGATCACTACAAGCCATTCTTCCAATCAGACTATGCGTCCATGCAGAGGTTCGCCTCAACGCACCACTTGCTGTCATTTCCGTTTATTGTTGGTCTCCCAACCTCAGGGACACGCAACGTTTAACAGTGCAACGACATCTTGGCCTAGCCACGTAGCGGTCTGCCGGAGTGATAAACCAAGGTCTTTCAGTTAAAGGATTCTGTCCCTCTCAGGTTGTGACAAGTGTCGATAACTGGCACGTCGGCAAACAGGAGGCATCGCAAAATCATCCCACACCACTTGACCCGATTTTTGACGTTTCATGGGGCTGAAAAAAACTTTGCTTTCAATCTGGCTTTTATGCCCTCCCACGTGCCACAGATTGGAGCGAGGTGCTTAAATATTTTATCATTTACAGATCATAGTGACACCTGATACTTCCTCAATTTGCATAACCTTACGGCTTGCCCTTCTTGGTGTTGCAATTTCAATGTTGAGGCGTGTGTACACACATTTTTATACATACATGACCCACAATGGTCACTGAAATAACTTGAAACTGACAAAATAATAATAGAATGTAATTGACTGAAAAAAAGTAATGTAATTCAGACATTGCTTTTGAATTGTGGTTCAAAAAAAAAACATTTTAAAAAACAAACTAATGAAACTGGCCTGGACAAAAATGATGGTATTCTTAACTTAATATTTTGCTGCACGACAATCACTGCAAACAAACAATTTCTGTAACTCTCAATAAAACTTCTGCACCTGTCCACGGGTATTTTGGCCCACTCCTCATGAGGACACTGCTCCAGCTCTCAGGTTTGATGGGTGCCTTCTCCAGACTGCTGGTTTTAGCTCCTTCCACAGATGTTCAATAGGATTTAGATCAGAGCTCATAGAAGCCACTTCAGAATAGTCCAATGGTTAGCCATTCTTGTATGTTTTTAGCTGTGTTTTGGGTCATTATCCTGTTGGAGGACCTGTGACCCACGACTGAGACCAAGCTTTCTGACACTGGGCAGCACATTTCGCTCCAGAATGCCTTGATAGTCTTGACATTTCATTTTGCCCTGTACAGATTCAAGACACCCTGCTGCAGATGCAGCAAAGCAGCCCGAAAACATAACCGAGCCTCCTCCATGTTTCATAGTAGGTACAATGCTCTTTTCTTTGTATGCTTCATTTTTTCGTCTGTGAACACAGAGCTGATGGGACTTACCAAAAAGCTCCAGTTTTGTCTCATCTGTCCAAAATACATTCTCTTTGAACAGACGTCTTCCATTAAGTCCACTTTCGCAAAGACAGCGACGGATGGTGCGATCTGACACAGATTTACCTTGACCTTAAAGAGACTCTGTCACCACATTATAAGTGCCCTGTCTCCTACATAATGTGATCGGCGCTGTAATGTAGGTGACAGCAGTGCTTTTTATTTATAAAAACAATCTATTTTTACCACGTTAGGAGCGATTTTAGCTTTATGCTAATTAGTTTCTTATTGCCCAAGTGGGCGTGTTTTTACTTTAGACCAAGTGGGCGTTGTACAGAGGAGTGTATGACGCTGACCAATCAGCGTCATGCACTTCTCTCCATTCATTTAGTCAGCGCATAGTGAGACTGCGTTGTTCACTATGTGCTGTCTTATACTGACATATTAACGTTACTGAAGTGTTTAGACAGTGAATAACATTCCTTGCAGCCAGGACGGGACGTCTATTCACAATCCCGACACTTCGGTAACGTTTGTGTGGGACTTACAGCAGGTGCAGGTGTTTTTCGCAGCGTCCATTACGGACGTAATTGGAGCAGTTTTTCTATGGAGTCAATGGAAAACGGCTCCAATTACGTCCCATGAAGTGACAGGCACTTCTTTGACGCGTGCGTCTTTTTTACGCGCCGTCTTTTGATAGCGGCGCGTAAAAAAAATTACCGTCGGCACAGTACAGCGTAAAACCCATTCGAATGAATGGGCAGATGTTTGCCGACGCTTTGGAGCCGTATTTTCGGACGCAATTCGAGGTTAAAACGCCCGAATTACGTCCGTAAATAGGGTGTGTGAACCCAGCCTTAGAAGAAATGGTAGTAGAAAGCTCCACACACCACGAAGACCCTTTTATGACTTCTGACAAAACGCTCACTTTGGCCTTCACTACTGAAGCTAAAAGCCTAGCCATACAATATGGGATCTGTGGAAGTGCCACCCCGTGGCTTTTAAAAAGATTGAAATGACTAACACGAAATGTAATCGCTTTGTAATTTTAAGGTTTTTGCCATTTCCTATGATCGGTAGTTTTTCATATTGATGAGTATAACAGATTTCATTATCACATGGTAACATACCACACAGTCTCGGTTCACATCGGCGTCAAGGTTTTCCATTGTTCCGCTCAGTCATAGGAGCAGAACAACAAAAAACCCTAGTCATCAGTTGTCCGATCAAGGAAAACCCCTTTTAGGGTAGGAACGCACATGGCGTAAACACTGCGGATTTTCCGCAACGGATTCATTGTGGAAAATCCGTAGCGTACTACAGTAGCAGCAGTGTGGGCGAGAGTTCAACAAATCTCGTCCCCACACAGTGGAAAAAAAGCCACCGAAAAAAAAAAGGCACATAAATTGGCCCGCAGCATGTCAGTTAATGCTGCAAAATTACTGCTCTTCTGGTGCGGGTTTTCCCCATTGAATTCAATAGGGTGCTTAAACCCGCAACAAAGTAGTGTGTTGCGATATTTGCGGTGGAATCCCAGACTTACCCGGAGTTCCCTACTTCTTCTGCAGCGCTCACATTGCCCGCAACGTCATCCCAGGAGGCCAGACCATGCGCAGAAGAAAGGGAGGGGGCAAGTATGAACGGTTTTGGGTTTTTTCCGGCTCTGATTTCCACAGCAGAAATTCCACCCGCATAAACGTGCCACAAGGTGGTGTGGATTTTCGGACAGCATTCCCCACGGTGCGCGGATACGCTGTGCGGCTTAATGCAGTGTAACGCCCTAAACACGCGGAGTGTGTTCCTACCCTTAACAGAGCCCGATACAGATGTGAACAGAGCCTTATTCTAAGTATATAGTTCCCTCATCTATATAGGAAGAGCAAAGAACGTTGTTTTTTTTAGACTAGTTAGTAGTTGAAAATATCATTGGAGGTTTAGATATACAGGATTACTACAACATGGCTACCTTCTTCCAAAACAGCACCACACCTGTCCACAGGTTGTGTGTGGTATTGCAGCTCAGTTCCATAGTAGTCTATGGAACTATGCTGCAATACCACGTAGGGATGCACGATGCATCGAAACTTCGATACTGTTTCGATACTGTGCATCCCCAAACGGTTCGATACCGTTATTTCATGTATTTTGATACTTAGCTGTGCGGCAGCACAGCTCAGTATAGTAACACATTAATGTATGAGAGCGGGGCTGCAGCTGTGTAATACAGTCATTGCCGCGCTCCTGAGTCCTGGTAACAAGTGCGCGGGGTCAGGATGATGCGATGCGGCTGGCGCTGCACTAATGAGGGGCGGCGCTGAAAACAGAACATGGCGGGCGCACTGCAAAACACCCCCATGTTCTGTCCTCCGTGCCTGAACTGCCGCTCATTAGTGCAGCGCCGCCGCATCTCCTCATGCTGACCGCGCACGCACTTCCTGTCAGGAGCAGGGCAATGACTGTATTACGCAGCCCCGCTATATAACGGCGGAGATCAGAGAAACCTCTCATCTCCGCCGTTATTCCCATGAATGCTGCAATCAAAGCGGACTGCAGCATTCAAGAGGAAAGTGAGAAGAGGGGATGCCCCTTGGATCGCGTCACAGGGAATTCCTGTGACGCGATTGAGGGCCATACCATATATGGGCAGACAGCCCAGGGTCCATTCAAGGCCCCCAGTGCTGTACTACAATATTTCCTGTTAGGGCATACTTAGGTATGTCCTAACAACTGCCTGTGTACTATCCGTACACAGGCTAATGTACTGTAATATAGATATATGCCAGTACATTAAAGTTTAAAAATAAAGTAAAAACAAAGTAATGTTAAATAAAAAATACACATACACCTTTTTTACAATAAACATTAAAATAAGTCTCAATACATAAAATATACACACATTCAGTATTATCGCGGCCGTAATAACCTGCACAACAATTTTTTGCATCATTTATGATGTGTACGCTGTAAAAAAATAAAATAAAAACTGCTTTCCATCACTTATTATTGTGGGGCACGAGGTGCGATGAATTTAACCTCCATGTGCCTCACATTAATAGTAATTAACCCCATTATGTACCTTACGCATTAACCCATTATGACTGAGAAACATGATGGGGTTAATTACTATTAATATGAGGCACGTGGAGGTTAAATTCATCATCACACCCCGCGCCCCACATCAGAAAATGGAAGAACTTTTTTTTTTTTTATTACGGTTGGAAAAGTATCGAATTGGTATCGAAATTGCAATACTAAACGAAGTGTCGGTATCGAAGTCCAAATTCTGGTATCGTGACATCCCTAATACCATGTATAGCCTGTGGACAGGTGCGGCGCTGTTTTTGGAAGAAGGTAGCCATGTTTTTATATAAATTGTTATATTATCAGTGGCAGTCTGCAGTCCGTAGTAGATCTGTGGCTTTCTCTACAGAAATATATAAAAATGCACTAAAAAACGAATTTAAAATAAAGTATTAAACATCTCCTGTAGGACATCAAACTTACCAGGTACTCAGCACTGAGAAACGTGTGAATATCAAACAGTGTGCTGTATGTTTTCATGAAGCCACAGACAGATGTTTGGCTAAATTTAACCTGTACACTTATTTTAGGCCTGTAACGACTTTACACCTTGAATAAATGAGACATGTGGTGCAGCTGCAATGGGGAGAACTAGTGTATTAAACAGCGGGTGAGAACTCATTTTACCAGCTTAGACCATACATACTAGAAAATCTGCAGCAAATACAGTAGTAGCAGAGTGGATGAGATAGAACAAATCTCCCCACGCTGCATAAATACGGAGTGGGAAAAAACCGCTCAGAAATTGACCTGCGGTGCGAAGATTTATTCCGCAGCATGTCAATTGTATTTGCGTAAGCGCTGCTTATTTGTTGCGGATTTTCCCCATTGAACTCATTGCGGCGGGTTTGCAGCGAATCCGCCGCAAAAAACGCAACTCAGGAAAAAAAAAAAATAAATCGTATAATTACCCAGAAGTCTGTGTTCCTCCCTCCAGCACGGCCTCCTGGGATGACGTTTCATCTAATGTGACTGCTGCAGGAAACAACAGGCTGTAGTAGCGGTCACATGGGATGGCCGGCCTGGATGATGTCAGAAGGCCAGCCTCCTGGGATGACGCTTTATCCCGTGTGACCGCCACTGCAGCTAATCACATGAAACGTCATCCCAGGAGGCCGGACTGCTAACAGGCCGACTAGGTGCTGCAGTTTTTCGAAGTGGACATTCTGGGCGAAAATCTGCACCAGTTTGCTGTGGTTGTTTTGCCCGGAATTCCCTGCGGCGCAGAGGGCGGATACGATGCGTGCTTTTACTAAGCGCATCCGCCCTGTGTGAACTCAGCGTAAGAGTATATTCGCACACTGTGTTTTCAGGCATATTTATGCTCCGAAATACGCCTGAAAAAACCGGTAGCTAAACGCCTACAAACATCTGCTCCTTGAATTCAATGGGTAAAACAGTGTTTTGTTCAGACAGGCCGTAAAAAGAAGGAGCAGGTTACTTCTTGAGATGTTTTTAATTGTGTGGGGGAAAAAAAAAACCCCAAACAAAAACGTTTTCAGCTTCAAAAACAGCTAAAAATCAGAGGCGGTTTACTCTGAAAGCAGCCCCGTCATTTTCAGCCATTTTCGACTCAGAGTGTGAACGCATCCTGTGGGTGGCTTTACACGCAGAGTTTTAAGGGGGAAAAAATTGGAATAAATCATGTGTTGCAAAGACGACTATTTGCAGTCACATCATCTTTTAATTACATGATTTTCAATGTGGGAAAACTATATAAAAAAAAATGCAGGTAGTAAAATACACTGTTTGGAAAAAACAAGCACCAAAATTTTTTTTAATACGTTTCTTACAGAACTGTATTCATTTTTAAGCTGAACATGAAGCTTTTGTTTTTTTATTTATTTGAAGCTTGAGGCGGTTTTTATAGGGTCAATGGAAAATCAGCGGCAAAAACGCCTTGAAGGAATTTTGAGGCAGATTTTTACCTGCCTGCAAAATCTTGTCGCAGTTTTTGCCGCATTTTTCGGCCACGGCCATCGAGCACCCCGGGTAAAAAGGCTTTCTCTGCCTCCCGTTGATTTCAATGGCAAGCAGGAGACGGGACAGCAGCAAAAAGAGCATGTCGCTTATTTTTCCCCGGTAAAAGCCACCCCGGGAAAAAAAGGCCTCCGCCCCCCATTGAAATCAATGGGAGGCGGTTTCGGCCATTTTTTGAGCGCCGATTCCGACAGAGTTTCGGTATCAAAATCCGCACAAAAAAAACCTGTGTGAACTGACATGCTACTTATTTTTAAAAAGACTTACGAAACGTATTTTTTAACCCATTAATACCGAAGGTATTTTAAACCTTAATGACCAAACTTTTTTTTACGTTTTTCCATCGCCGTTTAAAGTTTATCGCTGTATAAGGACTTTTTTTTTTTTGCTGGGAAAGTTGTATTTTTAGTAGCACCATTTTGGGGTGCATGTAACTTATTGATTAACTTTTTATTGATTTTTTTGGTGGGATAGTGTAAAAAAAAAAAAAAAAAAAAAAAAAACACGGAAATTTCACCATTCGTTTTTGCGTCTTAAATTTACGCAGTTTACCATATGGTATAAATAACTTTATTCAGCGGGTCGTTACGATTGTGTCGATACCATATTTATATAAAAAAAATTATGTTTTACTACTTTTACACAGTAAAAACATATTTTTTTTCAAAATTGTTTGTTTTTGTGTCGCCATATTTTAGGAGTCATAACTTTTTTATTTTTCCGCCGATGCAGCTGTATGAGGGCTTTTTTTCTGCAGGACGACTCGTAGTTTTTATTGGTACCATTTGACTTATCAATTTTATTTAAGGCAGGATGAACAGAAAACAGCAATTCTGGCATTGTTCTTTTTATGTAACCTATAATGATCTTCTAAGTAGGCTCTGTACCTCCTTGAGTATTAGGTTTTTTAATGTTTCCGTGCCGTATGCTAATTATTCAAATGAATCAAATCTTCGTTTGAAAAGAATCATAACTTCATTCCGCAAGCCTTTCCAAGTTAACCCCTCCATCCTTACTTTTGATTGACAGCTCCTCACTCCCCCCTCCCCAGCGCATGTGCATCGATGTTCTGTACTGGCGCGTGCGCACAACGAGACACCATAGCGGCGCATGCGCAGTAATTACATTTGAGCCAGGAAAGAGTATCGGACCATACATGATGGGCACACTATCTCAGACAAGATTTTGGCATTCAGGGCAGGAACGTTTATGGCGGTGGGCAAGCAAAAAACGAGGAACAAACGAGACCGCCGGGTTATTACCATAAAAGGCGCAAAATGTTTGAAGACCATTATTTACAGGCGGAGGAGGCTTTTAGGAGAGAGGATATCGGCAATAAACTTTTGACAGCAGTGGCCAGCATGTTGTTAGGAGAGTTCAATAGGTGAAATGCTGGTGACAGGTTCCCTTTAAGGACTTTTCAAAAATTGGTAGCAGGGAAAAGGATGTTGGCTGATCGTTGAACGTCCCGTGACTGCTGCAGGAGCTTCCAGGACCGCAAACTGCGGAGAACGGGGCACCAGCACTGCAGCAACATGTATCTGCTAGGTTATTATTTTACTCCATCCCTTGCCCTGCTGACGATTTTAAAAGACCTGGAAAGCCCCTTTTACCCCCTCCCGCTCCTTGACGTACTATTCCATCATGGTAAGCACATCATTCACGCTCCATCACGGAATGGTACGTCGCGGGAGGAATGGCCATTTCGGCCGTCCTCCCGTCACATACAGGAGCTGTGACAACTGCTGTCTCGTACAGCAGTGGCCGCAGCGCCTTCAGCAGGGACCGATCGCGGTGTCCCCGCTGATTAACCCCTTAGAAGCCACGTTCAATAGTGATCGCGACTTCTTAGGGGTTAAACCACCACCATCGACATGATAGCGGGCGGCGATGGTTGCTACGGCAACCGAAGGCCTAACAATAGCCTCCGGCTAAGAGCTGACCACAAGCATAATGGGTCCTGACTTTGTCAGGACCCACTAGGCTTCCGTAGACGTATGTAATGCAGTGTATTAGAATTGAGATCAGGGCCTTTTGCCTTCATGTCCCCAAGTGGGACAAAATAAAAGTTAAAAAATAAGTGTAAAAATAAAAAAAAGAAATGTTTATAATGTTATCGCCGTAATCGTATTGCCCCACAGAATAATGTGATTATGTCATTTATAGCGCACGGTTAACGCTGTTAAAAAAAAAAAAAAAAAAAAAAGAAGGAACAAAAACAAATAGTAGAATTGCTATTTTTTTTTGTCACCTCGTCTCTTAAAAACTAGAATAAAAACTGATCAAAAAGTCGCAGCACCCCATGAAAACTACATATAATGCCTCAAGGGGTCTAGTTTCCAAAATGGGGTCACTTTTAAGGGGTTTTCCCTGTAATGGTACCTCAGAAGCTCTGCAAATGTGACATGGCACACAGAAACCAATCCAACAAAATCTACATGCCAAATAGCTCTCTTGCCTTTCTGAGCTCTGCCGTTAGTCCAACCAGCAGTTTGACCACATATGTGGCATTGCCGTAATCGGGAGAAATTGCTTTACCAACGTTGGGGTGCTTTTTCTCCTTTATTCCTTGTCAAAATTAAAAATGTGTACCTTTTATCTGAAAAATTTGATTTTCAATTAGAAAAGCCTAATTCCACAAAATGCAGCAAAAAAAACCTGTGGGGTCTAAATGGCCAGTATACCCCTCGATGAGTTGCTTGAGGCGTGTAGTTTGCCAAATAAGGTCACTTTTGGGGGGTTTCCACTGTTTTGGCACCACAAGACCTCTTCAAACCGGACATGGTGCCTAATAAAAAAAGGAGGCCTCAAAATCCTCTAGGTGCTCCTTTGCTTCTGAGGCCGATGCTTCAGTCCATTACCGCACTAGGGCCACATGTGGGATATTTCTCAAAAACAGCAGAATCTGGGCAATAAACATGGAGTTGTGTTTCTATAGTAAAACCTTCTGTTTTACAGAAAAAAAAATGGAATAAAAAGGATTTTCTGACAAAAAAAAATAAAAAATAAGTTGTAAATTTCACCTCTACTTTAAATTCCTATGAAACACCTAGAGGGTTAAATAAACTTTCTAAATGCTGTTTTGAATACTTTGAGGGGGTCTAGTTTCTAAAATGGGGTGTTTTATGGGGGTTTCTAATATATGGGCCACTCAAAGCCATTTCAGAACTGAACAGGTACCTAAAAAAATAAATTTTTATTCAAAACATGAGAAATTGCTGCTTATGTTCAAAGCCTTGTAACGTCCAAGAAAAATAAAAGAATGTTCAAAAATGATGCCAACATACAGTAGACATATGAGAAATGTGAACTAGTAACCATTTTGGGTGGCATATCCATCTGTCTTACAAGCAGATGCATTTAAATTCAGAAAAATGCTATTTTTTTAACATTTTCCCTAAATTTTGCTATTTTTCACAAATAAACACTGAATAAATTGACCAAATTTTACCACTAACCTAAATCCCAATGTCTCACGAGAAAACAATCTCAGAATCACTAGGATAGGTATAAGCATTCCGAAGTTATTACCACATAAAATTAAATCTGTCAGATTTGAAAAATGGGCTCTGAGCCTTAAGGCCAAAACTAGGCTGTGTCCTTAAGGGGTTAAAGGGGTGTTCCAGTTATAGGCCTCCAGGATAGATCATAAATATCTGATCGGTGGAGATCCGACTCACCCCGCCAATCAGCTGTTTTGAAGGGGCCGCAACACTCATGCAAGCGCTGCTTCCCTTCATTCCTTACCTGCTCCATACTGTGAATTGCCGACACACTTGTAGTGGCCATTTACAGTATTACAGCCTTCTCCTGTTCAAGTGAATGGAAGCAGGCTGTAATACTATTAATGCCGATACAAGCGTGTTGGCGACTTATAGTACGAGCAGAGGCAGGAGTTCATGGGAAGCAGCGCTGCGAACCCTTTAAAACAGATGATTGTCGGGGGTGCCGAGAGTTGAATCCACACCAATCAGATATCAATTTTTTCGACTGAAAAACCCCTTTTATCACGCAGGTTACAGAAGTTCGATTAAATCTCCAAGTCAATCTGTCACTACAAGGGTGGAGGAGGACTGAGTGCTGCTGCCGTTTTCTGGGGGAACAGTAGCCACATGTTATACAGTAAACGGTCAACCTTAGTCTATTGAATACTCTAAAGGGCCTTTTACACCAGCAGACACTTGGCCGATGCAGCAAGCATCGATCAACGAGACATCGCTGATCAGCGGTCGTTTGCTCCTGTCACACGGAGCTATGGATGGGGACGAGCGAGGGAGATGTGCTGCCAACAACGATAATATATATATTTTTAAAAACGATATGGTCAGCAGATGATCGAGCGTTTGCTCGTTCATCTGCTGATCGTTGCCCTGTTTACACAGGGGAATTATCGGCAACGAGCGTTATATGAACGCTCGCCTGCACGATAATCACTCAGTGTAAAACCCCCTTAAGACAATGGATGACCGACAAAGAAAACAGTGATCTCAGTAATACTATTATAGACTAGAACATGGTCACAGGTTCCCCATAGCCGGTAGTTAAAAGATGTGTTCAAAAAAGATAACCCACTATTCCATATGCCCTTTTATTAGAGAGATATATTATAATAAAAGGGGACTCTTCTCGAATCATGTAGCGTTGAGTCGGTAGAACCCGCTCTGGAGGGCTCCAATCAGCCATGTGTTATTATATGGCCACCATGTAATACTGCAAGGAGAGAATAAGGAGTCATCTGCAGTTACGACCTATGACAACAGCCGATTCCGGGCATCACCCATAAGCCGGGCAACTGCATGTTGAAAGGCAAGTTCAAGTTTGTGTGAAATGTAAATGCCGAAGGGCAATGATTTCGGTAGCATGTTAATTTTTCGAAAAAAATAAATAAAAAGAAAAAAAAAAAAAAAACTCACCCCGGTAGTTTAGACCTGGTGTGGGCTGCAGAAACTAACAGTTATGCCACTATTTCTTTTTTAAATCAGATATATTTTCATTGAAATTTTACAGTTTACAACCAGAAACACAAAAAAAAAAGTTACTCTCTCCTCCTCCTAGTCCTTTAACAGGGGCGTAGCTAGGGGGGTGCCGGCGGGGCTAGTGCCCTGGGCGAAACTTAGAGGGGGGTGCCAGGGCCGCACCGTCCACGACGGCGGCCTGCTGCCTCTCTGAGAGGTCAGCGGCGCCACTGAAATCAGCCGCAGCTACACCCTCCTGCACTATAATTGTACCTGCGTCTATAGGACACAGGTACAATTAGAAGCAATGAATGAAGCGGCACGATACTTTGCGCCGCTTGCGTCGTTGAAAGGCGCTGATTGACAGGGACAGTCATTCTGCCTTGCCAATCAGCGCCTTTTATAGACGCAAGCGGCGCGATCACATCATCGCGCTGCTTGCGTCGTTCAACCCTAGGAGACCTGCACAGAAGAGAGCAGGTCTCCATTGCCACTGGATGGCGTGGGAAAAGGATTAAGAGGAGTTTGTATAGTTTTTCTTTTATCATAATATAAAAAAAAAAAAATAAATAAAGTCTGTGGCATTATCTACGGCCGTTGGCTATATACTGGGGTGGGCTATGTGTGGAGCACTATAGCGGGAGCTATATGTGGGACACTATATACAGGGGGCATGGGGTGTGTGTGTGTGTGTGTGTGTGTTGCTATTATAATTAGGGGCATAGTGTGTGGTATAATGAGAACTTTATCTTTGTTTATAGGTGTAGAAATGTTTGAAAAGTGAAAAGCTGAAGACATCTGAGCGGAAAACTGCAGAAATGGGCTGTGACCGGGAGAAGTCATCAGAGGTGTCTGGACCGGATGGAGAAGAAAAGAACTAGAATCTGAGACGCCACCGGTGAGTCACTTAATGTAAATGTTTATTCTGCCTCTAATCAGTACTGTAGTCACTGTATGAACTGCAGCGAGATGATGGGTGGTATGATTATGATATGATTTTTTTTTTTGTGAAACAGCAACTTCCAGCATATCCTTACCATTGTTCGGGCAATGCTGGGAGCTGGAAACAATTTAGTGCAAACCTATATGGCAGGGGTTGCACTATATTGAGCTGCATTTGTGCTGGTGTTGCATATATGTACTGAGCTTGGTTCTGGTACTATATATATGTACTGAGCTTGGTTCTGGAGCTGTATATATGTAATGAGCTTGGTTCTGATGTTGTATATATGTAATGAGCTTTGTTCTGGTGCTGTATATATGTACAGAGCTTGGTACTGGAGCTGTATTTATGTAATGAGCTTGGTTCTGGTGCTGTATATATGTAATGAGCTTCGTTCTGGTGCTGTATATATGTAATGAGCTTAGTTCTGGTGCTGTATATATGTACAGAGCTTGGTACTGGTGCTGTATATATGTAATGAGCTTTGTTCTGGTGCTGTATATATGTAATGAGCTTTGTTCTGGTGCTGTATATATGTAATGAGCTTTGTTCTGGTGCTGTATATATGTAATGAGCTTAGTTCTGGTGCTGTATATATGTAATGAGCTTAGTTCTGGTGCTGTATATATGTAATGAGCTTAGTTCTGGTGCTGTATATATGTAATGAGCTTGGTTCTGGTGTTGTGTATAGAACTATATTGCTTGTAAACTGTACAAATGTTTGTATGGTCGAGTTACATTAAAAAAACGTGGAAAATAAATGACACGTCATTGATTGGTAGCGAAAACAAAGGGGGAAGGAGATGTCGGGAAAGAGGTTGGGGGGGGGGGGGGAGGCAAACAATCTTTGCCCCAGGTGCTGGAGAACTTAGATACGCCTCTGCCTTTAATGAAACGACACTGATCAAGTTCCACTATAAAATTACACAATCCCATGTGACAATCCCAGAAATATGCAGAAGTATAAGCCACATTGCAGATAGCATTGTTAATATGTTATTTACACATAGCATTCAGTCATGCAAAATTTGCAGTGGGCAATTCAGGTGTGGCCCCATGAAACGCCCTACAAGCCCCCCAAATCCTCTTGAATCTTAGAAAAGCATTACGCTTCCTGTATACACCATGTTTTAGACGCACTATGATTCATTCTAGTACGAAATTCCTGCAACGTTGGCACTGTACTATTGATCCAATAAGTCGCTATCAACTAACACAATAATGGAGCTGCAGGAACCCGAACTTTGTGACCCGTTCCTGTGCCAGTGATCACAGCCACTAGTGCAATATTCCAAGGAGAAGAATGGGTGAGGGTCACTGCTCAGTGTAAATTAACTCCTTAATGACACCATCAATTGTGGCCTGAGGGACCAGAAGAATGTTTGTTATTTTCGACCCACCACCCCAGCAGTTAGAACTTATTATCCTACCATAATTTTAGGAGACAAAGACTTCAGCAACTATTTAGAACAGAAACAGGACAAAAAAATAAATAAAATAAGTGCTTTATTATTTTACCAAATATGTGCATGTCATTTGCGGCTATACCTAACAATTGAAACTATTTCCCTACATTTTATGCCTATACTAGTGAAGGATTTTTATGTTAGATCTTTACTTCTCATTTACCTCTGTATACTACAGATCTAAAATAATCATAACAGACAATATGGTAGGTTCTGCTGCTTGTCTATATAGGGAAACTCTGGTGACCGAGTCACTGAGGTCCCCACTATGACAACAGGGAAGAACTCGCCCACCCCCACTCGCTTTACACATTAGGCTGGGTTCACACCTGCGTTCAAGCGTTCTGTTGTTCTGCTCCGTCAGAGGAGCAGAACAAGGGAATAACAGAACCGACGGTTCAGTTACACAACGGATACCGCCGGTTGCCGATGGAACCCATTGACTTTAATGGGTTCAATCAGCTTTCCATCAGCGTGTCTGTGATTTTATCTGACACAATAGCGCGGCATGCTGCTCTATTGTCTCCGGTAAACTCTGGTAAAAACCGCCGGATCTGCAACGGAGGACCCTAACGGAGCCTCCGACACAGAAGTGAACATAGCCTTAGTGACTACAAGGGTAACATGACAAGAGAGATTAGAGGCTGAAACACGCATGTGTGAATAGCCCCATTGAAACCAATGGGTCGGTGTGCTGTGGACGATGACATTGACACGTGTGAATGAGCCCTAATATCTATGATCTGCACTGATGTCAAAAACACAGCCAGTACTAAATCTATAGGAGATACCAAGAGGAGGTCTGGGGGGGGGGGGGGGGTATGGAGTGGGCTTATGGGCTGAGCCTGCGCAATAAAACGAGCGGGTCAGTTGTATGAAACAGCCGACACTTCAGTATAAGAAGCGGGATCCTGCTAGTTTAACCCCTTAGATTCCACAGTCAAAAGCGACCGTGGCTTCTAAGCCATTAGAAACAGGGGGCAGCCCCCTGTGACGTTGCATTGGTCCCCCACAATGCGATCGCGAGGTGATAATGGTTGACATGGCAGCCTGGGGGCCTACTGAAGGCCTCCAAATCTGCCATCTTTGTACTCCTATAAAGCCCTGCCTCCGGAAGGGCTTCGTAGCGGACTGTCAGTATCACAATATACATTAGTATTGCAGTGTACCATGCATGCGATACAATGATCACTGGTTCAAGTCCCCTAGGGGTACTAAAATCCAACGTAAATAAAAATATATAAGTTAACAGAGCTGGTATCGCCGCGCCCGTAGAAGTACAAAATATTACAATAAAACATAAAAAAAAATAAAAAAAAAAAATCAACCACCAGTATCTCTGGTTTTGGTAACCTCATCTCCTACGATATTTTTTTTTTTTTTTTTTAATAAAAAGTGATCAAAAAGTCTCAAGTACCCCAAAACGGTAGCAATGGTACCTCCGGAAAAAAAAAAAAAATCAGACCTCACACCGCTCAACAGACAGCAAAATGAAAAAGTTATGGCTCTCCGAATATGGCGACACAAAACATATTTTATTTTTAACAATCAGTTGTTTCCCTGTAAAAGCAAAAAAACATTAAAAAAAATAAAAAAAATTTTTGTTATCGTCGTAATTGTATTTACCCGCAAAATAAGGTTGACACGTCATTTTTACTACACGGTGAACAAGCTAAATACGAAACCCCCCCCCCCCCAAAAAAAAAGGAGGAAGAATTTATGTTTTTTTCCCATTCCACCCTACAAAGAATTTTTTGGGCACGCTTCCTAGTATATCATATGGTACAATAAATAGTGTAATGAAAAACTACAACTCATCAAGAAAGAACGAACGAACGAACGATCATACGACTACGTGAACAAAAAAAAAAAGTTATGGCTTTTAAAGGGTGGGCAGGAAAGAACTAAAGTGGCTATCCAAAAAATGGCTTAGATGGGAAAGGGTTAATCTACATTGTATACCATACTGATAAGGAAACACATGAGCGTCCCAGAAGCGGCTTCCATTCTCTTGAGACGCATAGGAGCCAAGTGAACCCCCGATATAAAAGCCCAGTAGATATCTGTGTACCCCCTATAGATATGCCTATACAATGACAGGCAAGTGTTTTGTTTTTTAAGTTATGGTGGATGTCCCAGCCGCGTGGATGAGATCTGAACAAACACGATCCACACGCGGCAGAACATCTTCCGCATGGAAATCAGAGCACGCTGAGGATTTTTAAATCAATTCTGCTCGGGATGCTCACGGCGGATTTAACCCTTTCCAATGTAGAAGGGAGGAAATCCTCAACAGATTTTTTATGTGCAGATTTTGCTACGAAAATAACGGGCACATGTCTGAGTACCCTAAGGCTAGGCGCACACATCGCATAAAAAATTGACACTTTGGAACCGGCTTAAAAATTATTTTGTGTGGTTGTCGATTCCGGTGCGGAATATAGCCGCGGATTTCACTTATTGCATTACAATGAATGAAGTCCACAGTGAAAATAAATGGCATTTCCACAACACAAAGCATGCAGTAGATTTTAAAAACTGCGGTAAATATTTTACGTTGTAAGTGTATGTTCACACACAGTGTTTTCAGACGTAAGTCAGGCGTTTTACGCCTCGAATTACGCCTGAAAAAAAACACCCCTAATACGCCTACAAACGTCTGCTTATTGCTTTCAATGGGTTTTACGATGTTCTGTTATCACGAGCCTTAATTTTACGCGTCGCTGTCAAAATACAGCGGGTAAAAAGACACCCGCGAAATGCATGTCACTTCTTGGGACCTTTTTTGGAGGCGTTTTTCATTGACTCCATTGAAAAACAGCTCCAAAAACGGCCGTAAAATACGCAGCGAAAAACGCGAGTTGTTACAAAAATGTCTGAAAATCAGGAGCCGTTTTCGCCTGAAAACAGCTCCGTATTTTCATACGTTTTTGGTCACTGCGTGTGAACATACACTAATTAGGTTTGGTAAAACTATTCACTAACATTGTACTATACTTTATTGCAGACTTTTTACAGATTAAATTGTCAGCAACTCGCAGCAGGTTGCTAAAATAAGGCCCAATTCAGACATGCGTTGTCCGTGCGCTGTCAGAGTGAAGAACAAGTCAATGGGTCAGTGAGAAAAAAAAAAAAAAGAAAAAGGGACAGCACACGGACGATATGCGAGTGTGGGTCAGTTTTTCACGGTTGGGTTGCTTGGAGATGCTGAAAAGAAAGCGGGAACAAATGTGAAAAACCTAGAATATCTGATGCTTTAGGCCATGTTCACACGCAAACTCAAAAACACGGAGCAGTTTTGAAGGGAAAACAGCTCCTGATTTTCAGATTTTTTTTAAGCCACTCGTGTATTTCGCTGCGTTTTTGGAGCGCTTTTCAATAGAGTCTATGAAAAACAGCTCCAAAAACACAAAGAAGTGACCTGGCCTTCTATTTCGCGGCCGTTTTTTTTTACGCGGCCGTTTTTCAAAAACGGCCCGTCGGAACAGAACGTCATTTTTCCCATTGCAATCAATGGGCAGATGTTTGGAGGCGTTCTGCTTCCAATTTTTCGGCCCGAAAATAGCCTGTGGGAACATACCCGTACAGACTTAAAAAAAAAAAAAAAAAGACGAATGGAATGCACTCGGACACAATACAGATTTATCTCAGATTGAAAGATCGGCAGTTTTTTCCTGATGAAGCACAGATAACTTTTACAACACTCGCCTGAAAGGGGCCTAAAAGGCATAGGAGACAAAGTGATGATAGCACATCCATCAAATGCAATATACAGAAACAACATCATCATCATCATCATCATCATACACCCTAAACCACAAGATGCATTAACCCTCCTCATCTACATCCTTTATGGTAATGCAGGACAATCACCCTAATAGAGAAGAGTCCACCAGAATGCGACATACTAATAGCAGAACACACTGTGTAATGACGTTTAAATACCCTGTGGTTGCCCAGCACTATGAGGGTATGTTCACACGGCCTATTTTCGGGCCGTAAACGGGCGAAAAATCGGAAGCAGAACGCCTCCAAACATCTTCCCATTGATTGCAAAGGGAAAAACAGCATTCTGTTCCGACGGGCCGTATTTTACACGGGCATTTTGAAAAACGGCTGCGGAAAAAAAACGCTGCGGAAAAGAAGTGCAGGTCACTTCTTGAGACGTTTTTCATTGATTCTATAGAAAACAGCTCCAAAAACGGCCGCAAAAAAACGCAGCGAAAATCGCGAGTGGCTTAAAAAAAGTCTGAAAATCAGGAGCTGTTTTCAAGGGAAAACAGCTCCTGATTTTCAGACGTTTTTAAGTTTGCGTGTGAACATACCCTTAGTCAGATAGCAAAATCAGGAAATATATACAGTTCAGATTTCCTAAAATATTCATGGTATATAAAGGGTCCAACTGTATTGACAGAATCACATCAGCCCTATAGAGCAGGGGGTGGACAAGTTACTGTAGACTACGGGAGCCGTCAGATTTTATTTTTACTAGCCAAACAATAAGAACTCCTATAGCCGAGCGCTATCTCTGCCAGTCCCATAGAAAGTGAATGGAGCGAGGGGCCGAGCATATGCAGTACCGCTCTATTCACATATGGCACTTGGGGATCGCTCTTTTTAGAATCGGTGGGAGTCCCAGCAGTCGGACCCCCACTGATCAGACATTTATCATCTATCCTGTGGATAGGTGATAAATGAGGATTATGGGAAAACCCCTGGGTATGTTCACACGTGGCAGATTTGTTGCAAAAATTTCTGACATTCAGTTCCATACATGTGAATGGGATTATATCTGCAGCAAGAACATGGATTTCTACTAACTTTATTTAGATGAATTTTCTGCAACAAATCTGCTGCGTGTGAACATACCTCAATGTGTGCCAGCAGAAAAGTCATCATGGAATTGGTGCCTTACTACTATTACACGCCCCGATTTGGGCCGTGAAAACGAGCGACGAACGCCCAGAGGGCTCATTGATCGGCACTCTTCACTCCTATGATCAGTGGTGTACGGGGACAAGTGCTTGTTACTACGATCGTTTGTCATACATTTCCATCATGTCGGCAGCACATCTCCCTGTTTACCCAAGGCGGCGAGCTCCCGACAACGATAATATTTCATGCTGCATAAGCGATACCATCAGCCAATGAACGTGCGTTTGCCCAATCATTGGATGGTGTAAAAGGGCTTTTGGGATTCGTCCAGCCCGGAGATCGATTCTACTGACAGCACAACAATGTAAAAACCGAACACCATCACTGCAAACAGCCGTAATCCTATTATAACATTATAGCCCAGCTTCCCGCAGTATTGGGGTCATTCGCAGGTGTGACCTATAAGACGCATGCGCCATTCTTTATAGTAATAACTGGCTGATAATTTCACATGTAGGGCGATGTAAACACTCAACTACATTATAGACAATGATATAGCAGTAGTGGGAAACTATGTACCATAGCAAAGTCTAAAGGGGTGCTCCAGGGGGAGGAAGAGATGCTTGTTTACATACAGTAGGTCACGTCCATATAGACAACACATAGGTACATATCCCACGTCCATGGATGACACATGTGCGTACACAGCCCACGTCCATGGATGACACATGTGCGTACACAGCCCACGTCCATGGATGACACATGTGCGTACACAGCCCACGTCCATGGATGACACATGTGCGTACACAGCCCACGTCCATGGATGACACATGTGCGCACACAGCCCACGTCCATGGATGACACATGTGCGCACACAGCCCACGTCCATGGATGACACATGTGCGCACACAGCCCACGTCCATGGATGACACATGTGCGCACACAGCCCACGTCCATGGATGACACATGTGCGCACACAGCCCACGTCCATGGATGACACATGTGCGTACACAGCCCACGTCCATGGATGACACATGTGCGTACACAGCCCACGTCCATGGATGACACATGTGCGTACACAGCCCACGTCCATGGATGACACATGTGCGTACACAGCCCACGTCCATGGATGACACATGTGCGTACACAGCCCACGTCCATGGATGACACATGTGCGTACACAGCCCACGTCCATGGATGACACATGTGCGTACACAGCCCACGTCCATGGATGACACATGTGCGTACACAGCCCACGTCCATGGATGACACATGTGCGTACACAGCCCACGTCCATGGATGACACATATGCGTACACAGCCCACGTCCATGGATGACACATATGCGTACACAGCCCACATCCATGGATGACACATATGTGTACACAGCCCACGTCCATGGATGACACATATGTGTAGACAACCCACGTCCATGGACGATCAACATAAACGTCTGAGAAGTCCCATATGCGTACACAGCCCACGTCCATGGATGACACATATGCGTACACAGCCCACGTCCATGGATGACACATGCGTACACAGCCCACGTCCATGGATGACACACATGCGTACACAGCCCACGTCCATGGATGACACATATGCGTACACAGCCCACGTCCATGGATGACACATATGCGTACACAGCCCACGTCCATGGATGACACATATGCGTACACAGCCCACGTCCATGGATGACACATATGCGTACACAGACCACGTCCATGGATGACACATATGCGTACACAGCCCACGTCCATGGATGACACATATGTGTAGACAACCCACGTCCATGGACGATCAACATAAACGTCTGAGAAGTCCCATATGCGTACACAGCCCACGTCCATGGATGACACATATGCGTACACAGCCCACGTCCATGGATGACACATGCGTACACAGCCCACGTCCATGGATGACACACATGCGTACACAGCCCACGTCCATGGATGACACATATGCGTACACAGCCCACGTCCATGGATGACACATATGCGTACACAGCCCACGTCCATGGATGACACATATGCGTACACAGCCCACGTCCATGGATGACACATATGCGTACACAGACCACGTCCATGGATGACACATATGCGTACACAGCCCACGTCCATGGATGACACATATGTGTAGACAACCCACGTCCATGGACGATCAACATAAACGTCTGAGAAGTCCCAGGGCTCTCATTACAGACATATACACAGGAGGGGCGGCAGACACACACTATGGAGCGCAGTCATTCTCTGCAGTGGCGCTCAGTACAGGGAACCATCGCCCTCCAGGCCCCTCGTCCGCCCTGGTCTCCCCCTCACCTGTGAGTGAGCCACCACCAGGCTTTTGTTCCCCTCGCCGTGGTAACTCCATTCATTCTCGTCCATCTTCTCTGCTTCCATTCCCGGAGCACAGCCCGAGTGAGGGTGCCTGGTGCTGTCTGTATACACGGGCAGTCCGGAGGTGGTCAGGCCGCGCCTGGAACCGCCGAGTCAGGTGCCCGCTGTGTCCAGCATGGACGGTACACCCGGTGTGTCACACTCTGTACCCAGATAACGACACAGCCAAAACTAGACCTGCTACGTCACGCCAGCCCCGCCCACTGTCACAAGCCACGCCCGCTGAGGGGGTCACTAATCTCTGATTGGACGATGCACAAAGTTCATGACCAGACAGCGGAAGCGACTGAACGGCAGTGTGGCCATGGAGCTGTAGGGGTCGCCGACGAGGGGAGAGCGTGTCACTTCAGGGGGACAGATTTTAAGGGGTTTTATAGGTTTATTAACTCAAGAACATATCACAGGGGACATGTAGTGTTGTCACTTCATAATATAGTCTCTGCTAAAATTATTTCCCTGAGAGCTGATACTAAGGATGTAAAGGAGGAAGCTTTTTCGGTCATGCAGAGAAATCGGTTAAATCTGCATGTGTTAGGCCGGATTCACACGCAGCATAAACACTCCCGATTTTTCGCAACGGATTTAATTGAAGAAAATCCGCAACATATTACACTAGCAGCAAATCTCATCCACATGCTGGGTAAAAAAACAGCCGAAACACCGTTCATAAATTGATCTGTGATGCGTTTTTTTAATCCGCAGCATGTCAATTTATGTTACAGAATCGCTGCTTTTCTGTTGCGGGTTTTCCCCATTAAATTCAGTAGGAGGTAAAATACGCAACAAACAGGAGATGTTGCCATTTTTGCAGAGGAAAAGCTGCATTTTCACCACAAAAATCGCTACTCAGAAAAAATAAAAAATATATTATACTTGCCCAGAACTTTGTGCTCCTTCATCCAGCCCGGCCTCCAGGGATGACATTTCCACCCCATGTGACTGCTGCAGCCAATCCCATGGCACTGCTGCAGGACATCAGAGGAACGCGTCGCAATGGGTAAGTATAGACATTCCGCCCGAAAAACTGCACTAAAATATGGTGCGGTTTTTCGGACAGAATGTGCTTCGGGTTCTAGGTCAGATACGCTGCGTATTTTCACACAGCATATCCGACCCGTGTGAACCCAGCCGTACAAGCACGTTTTGGTGCGGATTTCACCCTATGCTTTACAAAGGGTAAAAATTCATTAAAAAATCTGCAACAGAATTGAATTACTGAGGAATAGTTAGAAAATCCCCAGCATGCCCTCAATTCTGGGCAGATTTTTTTACGCTACATGTGGAGGGAGTTTTTAAAACCACATCTACATGTATTGTACTGTAAATTGCTGCAGATTTCTAGTGCGGATTCCACACTGAATTCACACACCGTTTTACTGCAGTTTTTGGTGCAGTTTTTTTTTTTTGCCAAAATTAGAACTGGATCCAAGAGGAAGGAAAGGTATAAAAAAAAAACTGATACATCTCCTTTCTTTTGTGCCCACTTCTGTGTTTGGCTCATAAAACTGCATCAAAACTGTGTGACCTCATAGGGGTTATCCGGGTTCTTAAAGAGAACCTTTCACCTCCCCATACATGTGCAGCATGTAATGGGCAGGGCTGCACAAACCCTGGGGCCAGTGGTGTAGCTATAGGGGTCGCAGTTGCAACCGAGCCCCTAAGCCTGGGGGGCCCCCGTTGCCATACAGCATGCTTGTTAAATAAATTTTCTGTGCCGTGAAGCTGGCACTTCCTGGGTATGGTCACAAAGTACCATGTGACCGTGTTGTCACGTGACACGTCTTCCAGCCAGTGCAGTGGAAGAGCCGGTGCAGATGACACCAGGTGAGCTGCAGAGTCTGTAATGTATTGTGTTGTGTTGGCTTGTAATGTATTGTGCTGTTTGCGGTGGAGAGGGGGGACCCGTTAATTTACAGCCCCCCCCCCTGCCTCTCTCCACCGCAAACTGCACAATACATTACACACTGTGGGTCGCCTCCCCCTGAGGGTTCGTGTGAAGTGTCACTCACCGAGGTCCCAGTTCCATTCAATGCTGGAGCAAGGAGCTGACGTCTCGTTGTTCCAGCATTCACTGTGCCCTGAGCGGCTCGACGCAGGCTGGCGGGATGTAGCGACATAATCGCGCCTGTCTGCACCGAGTCACTCATAGCACACACCAGAGGAGGCGAAGGATCCTCCACCCGACGTGGGAACGAGGATAGGTAAGTAATTGTGCCACTTTTCTGTTATGCACGTATGGGGGCATTATACTGTAAGGGGGGCTGATATGGCATGGGGACTGATAAGATGGGGGGCATTATACTGCATGGGGGCTGATATGGGGGAATTATACTGTATGGGGGCATTATACTGCATGGGGGCTGCTATGGGGGAATTATACTGTATTGGGAGCTGATATGGGGGGGCATTATACTGTATGGGTAGCTCATATGGGGGGCATTATACTGTATGGGGAGCTCATATGGGGGGCATTATACTGTATGGGAAGCTCATATGGGGGGCATTATACTGTATGGGGAGCTCATATGGGGGCATTATACTGTATGGGGCTGATATGGGGGGCATTATACTGTAGGGAGCTGAAATGGAGGGGCATTATACTGTATGGGGGCATTATACTGTATGGGGAGCTCATATGGGGGGCATTATACTGTATGGGAAGCTCATATGGGGGGCATTTTACTGTATGGGGAGCTGATATGGGGGCATTATACTGTATGGGGGGCATTATACTATATGGGGGCACTATACTGTATGGGGGCAGCTATGTGGGGCATTATACTGTGGGGGCTGATATGGGGAGCATTATACGGTATGGGGCTGTTATGGGGGGGCATTATACGTTATGGTGCATTATACTGTGTGGGGACAGCTATGGGAACATTATACTGTGTGGGGGCATTATACTATGGGGGCTGTTGGGCAAGGCGTCTGGGCATAGGCGCGCGCAGGGGTCTGATGTTGGTGGTGTTGGGGAGGGGTAGGGGGGCACAAGCTGAATACTTGCACCCAGGCCCATGAGCCTTTAGCTACGCCCCTGCATGGGGCACTTGACATTTTTTTCTACCCGCCTCCGTTATTTAGATATCGGTGTCGTTATATTTGGCGCCCGATATTTAAATAACCCACTGAACTGTCAATGAGGTGTGTAATTGCAAGGGGGGGTGTAACATGGCTGTGACACTGTCCAATCAGCTACAGACAGTATCACAGCAAGAGCTGGAGAGAGGAGAGTGTGTGCGCGCGCACGCTCTCACTCTTCAGTTCTCGGCAGACAAAGAGAAGACTGATCTCTCTCGAGAGATCACACAGTCTTGTATTTGTCTGCCGAACTGGCAAGAGGGCGTGTCACTGCTGCGGACAGTGCAAGAGCTGGAAAGAGGAGAGCGTGTGCACGCGCACACTCTCACTCTTCAGCTCTCGGGAGACAAGGACAAGACTGATCTCTTGCGAGTGATCACACAGTCTTGTACTTGTCTGCGGAACTGGCAAGGGTGCGTGTCTCTGCTACGGCCAGAGGAGAGCAGTCCTGCCCATTACATGCTGCACATGTATGGGCAGGTGAATGGTTCTCTAACAATTTTTTACTGATGGCTGCAAACTTCCTGAAATAAAAGAAAAATCAGTGCTTGCCTATCCCTTCCCTCTGTCGATCTAGCGCTGATGCTCCAGCGGCCCTCCCAGTGATTATTTACATACAGGTAGCATGTGACCACTGCAGCGAATCAGAGCGCTCACGAATAGTATTTCTGGCATCATGCCCTCTGATTGGCTGCAGCGGTCACATGCCTGCATGTAAACAATCTGTGACTGAGTTATGTCAGTGCCATACATATACAATTGATATGAACTAGGTGACAGTCTTTTATTGTCTGTATCATGAATTTTGATTATATTAATTGACGTTTATTATGTCCTCATTGCTGTCGCACATTGGATCTCTTTTAGGAAAAAACATGTTTTTAATATTTAAATTTATGTCTAATAAAGTTAATATTTTTTTCTATGAGTATTGATGGTGTGTAACTCCATTCATTTGGTATAAATATGTTGTGGAGTAGCTATCAGGTTACCTAGTCACATATGTGCTGTTATTATGATATATCCAGTCCGTTTTTCAAATGGATGCTTTGTGATACCGATAATATTGGTAAATATTAGTGAATATGTTAAGCTATGGGTGGCCCCGCCCCCTTATGCTAAGTCCTGCCCAGTTTTTTTAATTATTGCGCAAATAGGGTGTACTGCTTTTGAGAAATTCTCCCCAAAGAGTCGGTTAAAGCTATGACCAAGTGATACGTTTCTTATCCTAGTGTGTTACCAGTAATATGGTTTTGTGCCAAGTTCTAATGTTACGCAGTATCGAATGCTGAGATGCGCTAGGATATTCTGAGTTAAAGGTGGCGAAAAATCACCCTTTACGAAGGCACTCTTCCCTTTGCGTTATTAAAGATGATCCTTTGGAGTCATGTAAATGTTAACCTTTTATTAATTTCGTAACATGCAATTACTTTCAAAGCCAGACCGGCTCGTTCATCAGGCATTTACATTGATGTAAGACTGCCTTATGAAGGAGCCGGTGCTGCTTATTCTTTGTCTGGGACAAGCTATTCACCCAAAAAGACCCATGGATAGCAGTCTCCCGAACCAGCACTTGGACTATATATACAACATTTTGACTACCAGGTTGTCGTGCCCACAGCACGACACTGCCAGTTGAGTGTACAACTCTCACTTTCCTGCCTCTCCTATTTATTGTGAGATGATGCCCTATGTTGCGCAATCGTGTGCTTTTTTTTTCTTTAAAGTAAGTTCTAGTGTTACATCACTGGTGCCACTAGTGCTTAAAGCCATGTTCACAATTCGTATACCTAATATATATAGACACAATAGATCTAGAATATAAATTACAAATAGTACAAATATAGCATTATCCAATATATAAAAAAATATCTTTATAACCTTAAATAGGAGGAACAGGAGCTTATGCTCCAATCAGAGCATGTCATCCATCACATAAGCAGGTGTGGTATAAACGGATACATAACAGTTGGTTCACGCACCTTGTAAATAGTTTCCATGTCACCATTTTCCGCCACCATGATCCCACCATCCAGGAGCGGTGGGGGGCCGATACCACATATTCATGCGTACCCGTGTCACCACACGGCGCCGGAAGGGAGGGAGCAGGACGGCGCATACACATCGCATAGATGCGTGCGGCCATCTTACAGTAGGGCAAAGTTGCCAGGAGTCTATATATTTATTAATTAACACATCCGTGATGGACGCGAAACACCAGCCACTCCAGACCAAAGGAGGGACCGAGGGTTCAAATGCGTCACAGACGAGTAGAAACAGGATTTTATAAGATATTTAAAAGAGTCATATAGAGCGTGAGCCAAGTATATCAGCTCAAAGCCCACTGAAGAACCATCATTTATATCAGTATAGCATTTTTATATAGGAGTATATCATCATAGCTTTATATGGCGTTTCAGATGCCTCCTGCGTCCTTACTCATGGCTTATGCATAAGCCATGAGTAAGGACGCAGGAGGCGTCTGAAACGCGTAGGCTATCAATTCCATTGAACCTCCCTCTCTACTAAGAAATTATCCTGCCGATTTTGTTTTTAAACAATTGAATAAAAATTGGAAAAAGTTTCCTTTTTATCCGCACCAGCGCTGGATCCAATTTCTGTTCTCTGCATATATTAGTAAAGTTAGGTTTTTTCTCTTATCATAATGTTATCTAACAAACATGTGTAAAGTATAAAATTAGTGTATGTGTGTATATTTTAGTGTTAGACATATATCAATCTCCTCTATATGAACAGTATATATATATATATATATATATGTATATATCAGATTAAATAGCCATAAGTGAGTGAGCCATTAAGAAATTTGAATTATAAATAAATGTATTAAGTTCACATAAATAAGAGTAATACGTAACCATACATACTACATGAAAAAAGAACCCCCGAAAAAGCTGACGATGGAAATATTTTCAATACAACATATATTGCAACACCACAGGTCCAAATAGGAATTCAATAACCACACAGGCTAGTCAGCACCCATCTGCTGAAACTTATCGAGTATAAAGACATCCATTTCAAATTCTGAACTGTATTCAACGAAAACCATCCAAGGTATCGAGAATCAAATAACGCCAATATCGGCCCGACCTATGATCAAAGATGGAAACTAATTTCTTTTAGATGGGCCAGTAACCCAAAATTCACCCATAAGGATACTCAAAAGAAATTTTGAAAACCACAAGGGCTGCAGACCTGTACCTCAAAACATATTCCTCACTGACATTTAAAATAATTGTATAGACAGGACATTTACAGATACTGCAGGAACCCATCATTAAAGAAATTATAGAAAGGACATCTTTTCGTTCAATCCACAAAAAGAACTGGTCTTTAATTTGGTAATCCACTTACATTTAATACGTTCCAATTTTCGAAAGGTGTCACCACCATGAGATCCAATGATGATCTTGTCTATACTGCAAACTTTTAGGTCTTGCCATCTGTTGGTGTGTTGTTCTCGAAAATGTCTAGGAATAGGTTTCAGTTTATCAATCTTCTCCCAATTATTACAGTCAATCATTACATCACTGGTGCCACTAGTGCTTAAGGCCATGTTCACAATTACAATGGGGATAATCCACTTGTGGATTCGATGTTTCAGTTTTCGGATTTCTGCCACAGATTGCAAATCTAACGTGTGAACATAATCTAATAGTACCTACAGCTGGGGAGCCCTTAAGAATGGGGCTCAGATAGGTTGGGGAACACGGCTATAAGTATGCCACTAACCAGTATTGAGTGAGGTCTGTGTCTGACCTCATTGTGGTGAGGAAATCCACCGCTTTTACATTGCACGAGTTTAGACCACTTTCACACGGTAGTAATTTAGTCAGTATCTTACATCAGTATTTGGAAGCCAGAACCAGGAGTGGAACCTACACAGTGAAAAAGGATAATGGAAATATTTTCACCTCTTCCGTGTTCCTAACCTGGTTTTGGCTTTGCAAAATACTGACCAAATACTGATTAAAATACTGCCATGTGAAAAGGGCCTTATATAAATGTCTGCCCGTGTATAGAAAAGTGGTGGAACAGAATTAATTTTGGGGAGACAGTTAGGGTATGTGCACACGTAAACTGCATTTACGTCTGAAATTACGGAGCTGTTTTCAGGAGAAAACAGCTCCGTAATTGCAGATGTAATTGCTCGTCCTCGCATTTTGCGAGGCGTCATTGACGGCCGTAATTTAGAGCTGTTCTTCATTGAATTCAATGAAAAACGGCTCAAATTACGTCGAAAGAAGTGTCCTGCACTTCTCTGACGAGGCAGTCATTTTACGCGTCGTCGTTTGACAGCTGTCAAACGACGACGTGTAAATTACAGGTCGTCGGCACAGTACGTCGGCAAACCCATTCAAATGAATGGGCAGATGTTTGCCGACGTATTGGAAACGTATTTTCAGGCATAAATCGAGGCATAATACACCTCATTTACGCCTGAAAATAGGTAGTGTGAACCCAGCCTAAAAGTAAACTCTACATTTTGAGGAACCAAGGCAAAATAAAAAGCAAAAACAAGAAACACAACACAAGGCCAGGAAATAGCAGAAGCAAAAGTCTCACACATACACAACTTGAAAATATACATACCAATCAAGGGCTGAGGGCAGGGGCTTCATGAACATTTTACACAGAGGAAACTGGCATGCATTTTCTAAGCTTTGTGGTTGTGATAATAGCATAACACATAAAAAACACAAGAATAATGTTTGGGCCATAATGCAGATGTTTGGGTTAAACGTCTTGAAATACGCCTTAGAAGACGCTAGCTAAATGCCTACAAACATTTGCCCAATGGGAAAAACTGCATTTAGTTCAGACTGGGCATATTTTTTTACGCTGCTGTTTTATAAAACGGCATGTAAAATTAAGGCGCATGTGACTTGAGCCGTTTTTGTAGCTGTTTTTCATCGTGTCAATGGAAAAACAGCTGCAAACACGGCTCAAAAAAATGTTTTCGGCTACAAAAACGGCTTAAAATCAGAGGCTGTTTTCGGTTGAAAACAGCTCCGTAATTTTCAGCCGTTTTTGATTTTGTGTGTGAACATACCCTAAAGCCGTAAGATAAACATGTGCCACAGCCCAAAACTCAAGTTCCTACTTTTACCTACATGAGTGAAAGTAAATAATCTTTGAGGTTAAATACAATTAGTATTGTCCATGAACATCAAAATACCGTGATCCACCAGCTCGAAGTTATTGTGCAAACCTACAATGACTTGTTTACATATCTGATGTGCTCCTCTTTTATTAAAAGTTTCATTTTGGCATGTCCCTGTCCATACAGGAGGTGTCTGATTCTTCCCTTGTGTATGAGAAAATAGAAGGTTTGTGTAATTAGATTTAGGAAAATCGAGCAATATGGAGCTGGTCATTTCAGATGTTTGATACCAGACCATTCACCAGCCAATTATAAGCTAGATTGTTACATAAGGCTAAAAAATTTCACTGGGCAGGGTCGTTTATACAGAATTAAAGAGAACTAAATCTTGGCACAATGGAGAGGAAAAATATTCCCTAATGTTTCCTTTGCAAATGTTTCCTCTCTTACTTGTGCCGAGATTTGATCCATATTTTGATACAAATAATAGACGTACAGGAGAGACGGTCTCCTAAATTTGAAGTTCAAGGGCCCTAACGTAGTTCATCTAGTTCATTTTAGAATTAAAGAACAACCCGGAGTACTTTAATTCTACAGGGTGGGCCATTTATATGGATACACCTAAATAAAATGGGAATGGTTGGTGATATTAACTTCCTGTTTGTGACACATTAGTATATGGGAGGGGGGAAACTTTTCAAGCTGGGTGTTGACCATGGCGGCCATTTTGAAGTCGGCCATTTTGTATCCAACTTTAGTTTTTTCAATGGGAAGAGGGTCATGTGACACATCAAACTTATCGAGAATTTCACAAGAAAAACAATGGTGTGCTTGGTTTTAACGTTACTTTATTCTTTCATGAGTTATTTACAAGTTTCTGACCACTTATAAAATGTGTTCAAAGTGCTGCCCATTGTGTTGGATTGTCAATGCAACCCTCTTCTCCCACTCTTCACACACTGATAGCAACACCGCAGAAGAAATGCCTCCCGATCTGACCCCCTTAGACTTTTATCTTTGGGGTCATCTGAAGGCAATTGTCTATGCTGTGAAGATACGAGATGTGCAGCAACTGAAACTACGGATACTGGAAGCCTGTGCTAGCATTTCTTCTGCGGTGTTGCTATCAGTGTGTGAAGAGTGGGAGAAGAGGGTTGCATTGACAATCCAACACAATGGGCAGCACTTTGAACACATTTTATAAGTGGTCAGAAACTTGTAAATAACTCATGAAAGAATAAAGTAACGTTAAAACCAAGCACACCATTGTTTTTCTTGTGAAATTCTCGATAAGTTTGATGTGTCACATGACCCTCTTCCCATTGAAAAAACTAAAGTTGGATACAAAATGGCCGACTTCAAAATGGCCACCATGGTCAACACCCAGCTTGAAAAGTTTCCCCCCTCCCATATACTAATGTGCCACAAACAGGAAGTTAATATCACCAACCATTCCCATTTTATTTAGGTGTATCCATATAAATGGCCCACCCTGTATAATGAAGTGAGGGATTTTAGTGTGAATTTATTAGAGTGCATCAAGGTTAAACTCCTTTTTACTGGTTGATAACGCTTGACGTGTATGCTCGTCATGAGCAGCAGGGCGTTGCCGCATCATGACGAGCATACATATGAACAATTGTAATACACAGCCGCAGCCCCGCTCTAACGGCTGAGATCAGAGAAACCTCTGATCTCCACCGTTAACCGCTTGAATTCCGCGATCGAAGATGAAAGGGGAAAATTAGAAGAAAGGAGTCCCCTTTGATTGCATCACAGGGAATCCCTGTTGAGACACTGGTTAGGTATGGGCACCACCAAACCAAAATAGATGGCAGAGAAGGTATGCTACAAATGTGCAAAAAAAAGCACAAACTATACTGAGAATCAAGAAGCACATTATGGACAGGAGCACCGGTGCTTTTGTCCATAATTTGCTTCTTGATTCTCAATATCGAGGGACATACCTTATATGGACAGACAGCCCAGGGACCATTGAAGGACCCCAGGGCTGTCCGATCATATTTCCTGTTGTTAAGGCATACTTAGATATGCCCTAACCACCGCCTATGTACTATTAGTACACAGGCTAATATACTGGTATATAGATATATGCCAATACATTAAAGTTAAAAAATCCATGTATGCGATTAAAAAAAAAAGTTTCCAAAAAAATAAAATGTTAAATAAAAAATTATATAAAAAAATACACACAAATACAAATTTTTTGCAATAAATAAACTTTTTTAACTATAAGTCCAAAAACAACTCACGCAAAATAATATGGTATCGTCATGACCGTAACAACCTGCACAACAAATAGCGTTATTTATGATGATCAGTGTATGCTGTAAAAAAAATTACAACTGAAGCGGAACTGCTTTTTTTTTTGCATTTTTGCCTAAAGAAAAATGTATATAAATTAAACAATTATGTAAATGTACCAAAAAATGGCATGTACATAAAGTGCAACTCCTCCCAGCAATAAACAAAGTTTCATACAGCTACGTTGAACACAAAAATAGAAAAGTTATAAACGCCGGGATGCAAAGAGGAAAAAAAAATAACTGTACTGTCCTAAAGGCCAAAATTAGCCATGTTAACAAATCCAATACTGAAAGAAGAAGCAATGATCTTCAGACTGGAGCAATATCAAAATCATCAATTAATGGACTACTAGAAACATTTCCTTCTATTCTTCTTGTTCATGTATGTCCTGTTATTCCCTTGGATTCTCGTCCTGCAGTTAAACTGTGACTGCATGTAAACACACGGTGACAGGACAGTGACATCAGCTGTCACAGACAGCTGGTTGTCACAGCCATCGGCAGCGGGACCAATCACAGCGCTCCCCGCCCTGCGATCACTGTGATTGGTCAGTCACTCCAGACTGACCAATCACAGCAGAAAACTGAATGTACCGCATTCCTCTATGACGATCTCCTCATTTGGGTCACAGTTGTGACGAGATCTGAGGAGATAGGACCTGTACGAATTTAGTGTCCCCACACAAGTGTAAAACACAGCACACAAAGCCCTTTTCTAAGCCCATAAAGCTCCCTGATTCCCACCCCCCTGTTCTTTTGGGGACCTGTCAAAAGTTTTTAGTTTGTTAAAAATCGAAAGAAAAAAATCAACAAAAATATATAGGTAGTAGCGTAGGATATATATATATATATATATATATATATATATATATATATATATATATGTGTGTGTGTGTTTATATGTGTATATATTGCCACGACACGGGGTGTGGACCCACTGGGCCGTACCGCGTAGTGGAATAGCAGCTGGCCAAACAGGTACAATACAAAGTCTATAGTCCAGGAAAGGTACCTGAGGCAATGTAGACAGTAGCGGTGATTCAGGCTGAAGATAAGGCTCCGGCAGTAGACAGACACCCGGCAGGGTGTGACGCAGTAGAGGCAGCGGAAGACACAACTCGACTTCAACTCTAGATGGCACAGAGGCACGGTAGCACGGGATGCAGGGTACAGGCAACAGGAATGGGTAACTCTGGGTACTGGAAAACACTAGGAGAACATTTGCAAGACAAACTTTAGGTACACAACAACGCTCAGGCGAAGATCAAGAGGGCAGAGCCCTTTTTATAGTCCAGCAGCATTCTGGACTGATTGCAGACTTCCTGCAATTATGCGCGCACTGCCCGTTTAAGGCCGTGCGGCAGACAGTCACAGAACCAGGAAGTGAGTGCCAGCGTCTCTCAGGAGGGAGATGCCGCCGAGCACTCACACGTCCATGGCCGCGGCCATCAGAGGGTAAGTCAGAACAACGGGCCACGGCCATAGACGTTACAGTATCTCCCCTCTTACGCCCCCTCTTCTTGGGACCAGAGCGGGAGAGAAACTTCCTCACAAGGACAGGAGCATCGATGTTCTCCTCTGGCTCCCAAGACCTCTCTTCTGGACCAAATTCCCTCCAATCCACCAAGTAAAACGTCCTTCCTCCCACTTTCTTGGTGGCCAGTATCTCCCTTACTTCGAAAGTCCCTGACGAGTCGCCAGGAGCCACTGCGGAACTAGGAGTCCTGGAGTAGCGGTTCAGGACCACAGGCTTCAGCAGGGAGACATGGAAGGAGTTAGGGATCTTGAGGGTAGGAGGCAGCCGAAGTTTGTAAGACACAGGGTTAATTTTCTAGCAGAATCTCGAAGAGTCCGAGGAAACTGGGAGCAAATTTGCAAGACGGCACCCTCAGCCGGATATTCCTGGAAGACAGCCAGACCTTCATACCTGGAAGAAACTGAGGAGGCTCTCGTCTTCTAGTGTCTGCCTTTCTCTTCATGCGGTCCACCGCCAGCAGAATAGAAGATCAGGTTTGTTGCCATATCTGCAGAAAGTCCCTGAAGGTAGAGTCAGCTGCAGGCACCTGGGACATAGTAGAGACAGGAAGAGGTATTCGAGGATGTTGGCCGTAAACAATGAAGAACGGAGTGGAAGTGGTGCACTCACTGGTATGGTTATTATAGGAGAACTCAGCCCATGGGAGCAGCTGCACCCAGTCATCATGTCGCCTGGAGACAAAGTGCTGCAGATAGTTCTCCATAATCTGGTTAACCCTCTTGACTTGACCATTGGACTGGGGATGGTAGGCCGAGGAGAAGTCCAACTTTACACCGAGGTGACCGCAGAGTGCTCTCCAGATACGAGACAATGTGCGGAGGCAAGCCGTGCAGACGGAAGATGTGTTGAACGAAGAGGTCGGCCAGTCGAGTAGCAGAAGGCAAGCCAGTCAGGGGAACAAAATGAGCCATTCTTGAAAATCGATTCACCACCACCCAGATCACGCTGCATCCAGCAGAGAGATGCAGATCCGTGACAAAGTCCATTGCAACATGTTGCCAGGGGGCATCGGGCACAGGCAGTGGTTGAAGGAGACCAGCTGGTCTGGAGTGGGCAACTTTATTTGCTGTGCATACCATACAAGAGGAGACAAAGTCCATGCGTCTTTGGACAACATGGGCCACCAGAACTGACGGGCAATTAGGTCTCGTCAGGTCTCGTCAGAGGGTAAGTCAGAACGACGGGCCGTGGCCATAGACGTTACATATATATATATACGTACCTATACAGTGAAGGAAATAAGTATTTGATCCCTTGCTGATTTTGTAAGTTTGCCCACTGTCAAAGACATGAACAGTCTAGAATTTTTAGGCTAGGCTAATTTTACCAGTGAGAGACAGATTATAAAAAAAAAAAAAACAGAAAATCACATTGTCAAAATAATATATATTTATTTGCATTGTGCACAGAGAAATAAGTATTTGATCCCTTTGGCAAACAAGACTTAAGGGCATGGCCACACGTGGCGGATTTCCTCCGCAACTGTCCGCATCAATGCCGCACCTAATCCGGGTTGCGGATTACGGCTGCGGATCTGCCCAAAATGTGTAGAAAATTGATGCGGACTAGCTGCTGCGGACTGCGGGAAAAGTGCTTCCCTTCTCCCTATCAGTGCAGGATAGAGAGAAGGGACAGCACTTTCCCTAGTGAAAGTAAACGAATTTCATACTTACCGGCCGTTGTCTTGGTGACGCGTCCCTCTTTCGGCATCCAGCCCGACCTCCCTGGATGACGCGCCAGTCCATGTGACCGCTGCAGCCTGTGCTTGGCCTGTGATTGGCTGCAGCCGTCACTTAGACTGAAACGTCATCCTGGGAGGCCGGACTGGAGACAGAAGCAGGGAGTTCTCGGTAAGTATGAACTTATATTTTTTTACAGGTTGCTGTATATTGGGATCGGTAGTCACTGTCCCGGGTGCAGAAACAGTTACTGCCGATCGCTTAACTCTTTCAGCACCCTGGACAGTGACTATTTACAGACGTCTCCTAGCAACGCTCCCGTCATTACGGGAGCCCCATTGACTTCCTCAGTCTGGCTGTAGACCTAGAAATACATAGGTCCAGCCAGAATGAAGAAATGTCAAGTAAAAAGCAAGACGCATCCGCAGCACACATAACATGTGCATGACAGCTGCGGACTTCATTGCGGAAATTAGAATCTCCATTGAAGTCAATGGAGAAATTCCGCCATGAGTCCGCCACTGCTCCGCAACAGACAGAGCATGCTGCGGACACCAAATTCCGCTCCGCAGCCTATGCTCCACAGCGGAATTTTACGCATCGTCTAAACGAACACTGCTAAATTAAAGTGGAAGTCAATGGACAAACGGCTCCGCTGCGGATTAACGCTGCGGAGTGTCCGCAGCGGAATTTAAGTGAAATTCCGCCACGTGTGAACCCAGCCTAATAGTGCATTCTTAAAGCAGGTTTTATGCTGCAGATTTTTTCTTTTTTCATTTTTTAAACTGGTCAGATACAATTTGCAAGCGGAAACGCAAAATAAATTGACATGCTGCAGATTTTAAAATACGCACCGCAGGTAAATTTATATGCAGAAAAAATCTGCGACGTGTAGATGAGATTTCTTGAGCTCTCATTTACTTTGCTGGTACTGTATTACGCTGCGGATCTGCCGCATGAAAATACATGCGGCAAATCCGCACGTAATATGCATCGTGTGCATTTGGCCTAACAGAGTTTTTTTTTAACTCATCCTAAGGCCCCGTTCACACGTGTTGGATTTGATACGGATGTCAAAGACAATCTGCATCCCATGTATATGAGGTTTTCGCAACCCGGTTCACATGCTACGAAAATTTTTTCCACGTGTATATTTGTCCGCACCATAAAAATAAATCCACCACAGCAATAAGAAGCATGCTACTTATTTTGCACAGAAAAGCCGAGGATAAGCAACTTTGAATGACAATGGGACTAATTCTCTTGCGGATCTGCTTCACGCTTGTGGCACATCTGCGGCAGAAATCCAAGTGTAATCCCTGATTTTTGCTGCATAAAAACACATTGGACTTTAATGGCAACGTAAGAAAGTTAGTGCTCCTTATATCCTCACAAGTGCTTCCCCCTCTCTTAACGCCCCCTTCACATCGTGTTATTGCCCTACATTTATTGTAGAGAAAATCTCCTAGCGTACACTATAAACAACGTAAACAAAAATTCATAGGGCTCCATTATGTCCTTTTAGCCTCCGTCGGGCTGGTAGCCGTCGGTTTACCTTATTTTTGAAGGATGGAATAGTGTAGTAGACTTTGCTATTCCATCCTGAGAGATTCCACAAGAAACCGTATACCGCTCCTGACATTACTATATGGACAGTGACGTCAGGAGCTCCCCAATGCTGGAGTCCCCAGACAGAGCATCACAAGTGCTCTACCAAAGTTTATATATGTAAAGTGACGTCAGGGGTTTCTCCAGGGCTGGAATCCCTGGCCAGAGCATTGCCGACTCTCTGGCCGTGGACTCAGTCTTTGAAAAGCCAGAGTCCCTGGGCAGAGCGCTAGTAGAAGCTCTGCCCGGGGACTCCAGTCCTGGGAAAGCTCCTGACAACACAGTCCATTTATGGACAGTGACTTCAGGATTTTCCACAGGGCCATTCACCGGGCGACGTATCCCACTGTATGCCATACTGTATTGGCGAGGTAGGGAGACAGACAGGTGAGCCCTAATCTACCCGCCACTCAGTCCCTGCCTACTTGCAACGGCAATTCCTAAGCGACGGCGTACAACTGGGCGACGGTCCCTACGCTCACTAAGTGCACGACAGACAAACAGACAAGGGTAACAGAAGCTAAGGGAAATGGGGCTGTTGCCCACGGCAACCTCGTGAGTAACAAGAGTAGTGAACGAGCTGAGTCAAACCAGGAGTGGACGAGGTACAAAACGCAGAGCAGGAGAATAGTGAACGAGCCAAGTCAAACCAGGAGTGGACGAGGTACAAATCGCAGAGCAGGAGAATAGTCAGTCAAGCCAGGGTCAATATGAAGCAGAAGACAAGTAGTAAGCAGCAGCAGCAGGGCCAGGAAACAGACTGAAAGAATCACATGCAAAGGAGAAGCAGGAAGTGAAGGTATAATTAGACAGAGGGCGGGAGCTAGCTCCGTCTGGCCAGGCTGTGATAGGCTCTCCCACTCCTCAGCCTCCCAGGCTGATTGGTGGAAGAAGGGGTCACTCGACCAGACTTAGGAGCAGGTGCAGAGTGAGTAACCACGGGCGTCGACACAGAAGCTGTGTCAGGCAGATCCTTTACACATACAGTGCGATACGTTTTGGCTAAATAAAATCAAATCCAGAGCATTGACCGGTCACTGGCTGCTCCATGGTTTCATTCACTGTAATTGACATCGGCACCAAAATCAGTTAATGCGTATAATGTACAAACGTGAGCGCCACACTTTCGATTGCCCACCCCTGGTAATGGAGGGGGGGCAGACATCTTGGCTGTATAGGGCCCAGAAATTCCTCATGGCGGCCCTGATCCTAATGGTCACACAAACAAATTTATATGCCAAATTGTTTCTGGCCAGTCACCCCACATCGTATTACGCTAGAGGCCAGATGTACTGTAGCATCCAACAATTGCCGCAGAAATTCAAACATTCTGGGGGCTCCTTCTTAATATGGGGCTTATTAAGAAACCAACCATATGGTCCTACCGATCGACCGACGTTTTATACGCTACCCCAATGTACAGCACTGTAATAGTGAGAACTCGCTTTGAGGCAATAATAAAGTTCCTCCATTAAAATTATAACAGCCAGTGCCCTTCGCCTGGTGACCCCTACCAGGACAGGTTATTTAAAATGAAGCCGCTTATTAACCCTTCTGAGTGAATGATTTTCAGAGACATACACCCCAAATAAAAACATTGCCATAGATGAGTCTCTTGTGCTCTTCAAAGGAATGCTACGATTTAGGCAATATTTGCCAAGTGAAAGGGCAAAATATGGAATTAAAAATTGTAAGCACTGTGAGAGTGAAAGTGGGTACACTCACAGATTTAGAATTTAAGAAGAAAAAGACTCCCAAATCTGCCCAAATGAGAGCCCCCTCCCCTGTTCTAAATTCAAGCGCCAAAATTGTGTGGGACCTTTTATACCCCCTGCTAGATAAAGGTTATCACCTTTATATAGACAATTTCTATACAAGCATCCCACGTTTCCACAGTTTATTTGAAAAAAAATACAGTCGCATGTGGCACAATACAGATGAATCAAAAAGACCTCCCAAAAAATCTAGTCGACCAAAAATTGAGACCTGGTCATTGTGTAACGGGACTGTGATGGTGACCCCAAATTTAGTGATAAAAAAGATCCACGTCCATTAATTTGGACAGCAGCACCACTGTTACAGTAAGAGGGCGTAATACCACAGCTCTCAAGCCTGTGTGCATACAGGAATATAACCAACACATGGGTGGCGTGGACCTGGCTGATCAAATGCTACAGCCGTACAGCGCAAAATGTCCTATAAATGACTTATGGTTTCCAAAATGGGGTAACTTTTTGGGGGTTTCCATTGTACTGGCACCTCAGTGGCTCTGTAAACCCGACATGGCACCCGAAAACCATTCTAGCAAAATCTGCGCTGCAAAATCCAAATGGCGCTCCTTCTCTTCTGAGCCCTGCCTTGGGTCAAAACAGCAGTTTATTACCATATATTGGGTATTGCTGTAATTCCTTGAGGGGTGTAGTTTCCAAAATGGGGACCTCTTCAAGCCTGACATGTTGCCTAAAATATACTCTAAAAAATAGGAGGCCCCAAAATCCACTAGGTGCTCCTTTGTTTCTGAGGCCAGTCTTTCAGTCCATTAGCGCACTAACGCCACATGTGGGTTATTTATAAAAACTGCAGGATCTGGGCAATACATATTGAGTTGCATTTCTCTGGTTAAAATCTTCTGTGGTACAAAAAAAATGTATTACAAATAAATTTTGGCCCAAAAAAAATAAATTTGTACATTTTACCTCTTCTTTCCTTTAAATCTTGTGAAACGCCTATTTATGGGGACTTTCTAATATATATGGCCCTCAAAGCCACTTCGAAACTGAAGTGGTCCCTGAAAAAAATTACCTTTTGAAATTTTCTTGATAATGTGAGTAATTCCTGCTTAAGTTCTAAGCCTTGTAATGTCCTAGAAAAAAAAAATTCCAACATAAAACGATGCCAACATAAAGTAGACATATCAGAAATGTTAACTAATAACTAGTTTAGTGGTATTAGTTTCTGTTTTACAAGCAGATACATTTAAATTTAGAAAAATGCTAATTTTTGCAACATTTTGTGTTTTACACGAATAAATACTGAATTCATTGAACAAATTTTTTCACTAACACAAAGTACAATATGTCAAGAGAAAACAGTCTCAGAATCGCTTGGATATGTAAAAGCATTCGAAAGTTATTACCACATAAAGGGAGATATGACAGATTTGAAAAAATCGTCTGTGTCCTGAAGGCCAAAACAGGCTGTGTCCTTAAGGGGTTACAGTGAATGTGTCATGCATTTATTTTTAGTTTCCTTAATTGGACTGAAGTTTATAGATGATAAATAATGTGTTTGGTCTTTTTTTAAAGGGGTTTATGGCATATCCGCAGGATATGCGATAAATGTCCAATAGATGTGGGTCCTATCTCTGGGACCAGCACCTATCTCTAGAACGGGGCCCCCTAATCCCTTCAACCTTTCTCGTTTCCTGCTGCCACTTTCCGACCACGGAATCAGAAAACAGAATAGCTCATGTGCTATGATGCTTCCGTAACTGCCATTCACTTCCATGGGAGTTACGAAAACAGCGTAACTCAGCAAGCTACACTGTTTTCTGATTACATAGTCGGAAATTACAAGTGGCAGCGGGAGCTGAGAAAGGTAGAACGGGGTTTAGGGGACCCCGTTCTAGAAAGAGGTGCGTGTCCCAGACGTGGGACCCACATCTATCTGACATTTATGGTATATCCTGTGGATATGCCATAAATGCCCCTGATGGGCAAACCCCTTTAATGTTGGAGATATTTATTTTTTATGTGTAAATCCTTCCCTGGGGCGGGTATATTGGAGACACACACTTCCTGTGTAGTCAGTACAGCAGGGTGTGTGTGCTTTATGGCAGTTTGAATAAATGGGACTCAATTGACAGGGGAATCTCATAAATTGTTACAGTCTCCAGGTTGTGATGGAGTATACCCCCTTCCGCAGAGACCAGTGAAGCTACATACAGAGCCCTATCTCTGTATACTGACATACACGGTATACGTGTACGTCAGACTGGTATATGTCAGTATAAATTTTTTTTTAAACATGAAATAGCGTAGTAGACCGCGCAGTATACTTTTTTTTAACATTAGTGGCCTGTGGGTGACTTATGCCTTGGCATTTCAACCATCACAGGCCTTCGTAAAACGTATGTGTCAGGCAACTCTAGTGATGTAACTGACATGGTGCTCTCCCAATGTTCACAAAAAAAACCATTTGGTATAGTCAGCTGAAGATCATTCCTCAAATGAGTTTACAAGGAAGCCAATGGAGTATGAAAGAATCTTTGTTTACCAAGTAGATTAGTGGAGGGCATGTATCATTTGGGGATAGAACTTGTAATGTGAATGATTACTCTGTACAACACCACAATTTTAAATGCAGTTTTCGTACAGGCATATGTGCTTTATATAGAGAAAACATGTTTCCATTAGCAGGGCAAGTGATTGTAACGGCAGGGGGTAGGGAGACGGACAAGTGAGCCCTAATCTACCCGCCACTCTGTCCCTGCCTACTTGCAACGACCCGCCCTAGGCGACGGGGTACAACTGGGCGGCGGTCCCTGCGCTCAGTAAGTGCACGACAAACACGACAAACATACAAGGAACACAAGCAAGGAAAAGGGGCCGTTGCCCACGGCAACACCGTGAGCAACCAGAGTGGTGAACGAGCCGAGTCAAGCCAGGAGTGTGCGAGGTACAAAACGAACAGCAGAAGAGTAGTCGGTAAGCCAGGGTCGGTATGGAGCAGGATCAAAAATAGCAGGAGCTGTAGCTGGGCCAGGAACCACAAGGAAGGAAACCAAAGCAATAACAAGCACCGAGGGACAGGAAGTGCAGGCTTAAATAGACCGAGGGCGGGAGCTAGCTGAGTCTGGCCAGGTTACGATAGGCTCTCCCACTCCTAAGCCTGCCAGCCTGAATGGTGGAAGCAGGAGTCAGTCTCAGGGATGTATTCTCAGGTGCTGACTGATTAGTTCTGGGAGTTAACCCAGCAGTGCCTGGCAGATCCTTTACAGTACCCCCCCTTTTATGAGGGGCCACCGGACCCTTTCTAAGTGGACCTGGCTTACTGGGGAAACGCAGGTGGAACCTCCTGACCAATACCCCAGCGTGAACATCCCGGGCGGGTACCCAAGTCCTCTCCTCGGGCCCGTATCCTCTCCAATGGACCAGGTACTGGAGGGAGCCTTGGACCATCTTGCTGTCCACAATCCTGGCCACCTCGAATTCCACCCCCTCAGGGGTGAGGATGGGAACAGGAGGTCTCCTCGAGGGAGCCAAGGACGGGGAGCAGCGTTTGAGGAGGGAGGCATGAAACACGTCGTGTATCCGAAAAGACGGGGGTAACTCCAGCCGGAAGGAGACAGGATTGAGGACCTCAATGACCTTATACGGCCCAATAAACCGGGGAGCAAACTTCTTGGACGGAACCTTGAGACGCAAGTTCCTAGACGACAACCACACCAGATCCCCGACCATAAACAGGGGGTTAGCAGAACGTTTTTTATCAGCCTGAGTTTTTTGTACGCTCTGGGACACCTCTAGGTTTTTCTGAACCTGGGCCCAGACTGTGCACAGTTCCCGATGAACGACCTCTACCTCAGGATTGTTGGAACTACCAGGTGAAACGGAGGAGAACCGTGGATTAAACCCAAAATTACAAAAAAAAGGAGAGACCCCAGACGAGTTACTGACCCGGTTATTAAGGGAAAATTCGGCGAGGGGAATGAAAGAGACCCAATCAAATTGACAGTCAGAGACAAAACACCTTAAGTATTGTTCTAGGGACTGATTAGTCCTCTCCGTTTGGCCATTGGTTTCAGGATGGAAGGCAGAGGAGAAGGACAGATCAATCCCCAACTTCATACAGAAGGCTCTCCAAAACAATGAAACAAATTGTACCCCTCTGTCCGAAACAATATTGACAGGGACCCCATGGAGACGCAGGATGTGTTTGACAAACAAGGTAGCCAACGTTTTGGCGTTGGGTAGTTTCTTGAGGGGCACAAAGTGGCACATCTTACTGAAGCGGTCCACCACCACCCACACCACCGACTTGCCTTGGGATGGAGGCAAATCGGTGATAAAATCCATGGAGATATGTGTCCAAGGTCTCTGGGGAATGGGCAACGAACGCAGTAAGCCCGCTGGTCGGGACCTGGGAGTCTTGGACCTAGCACAAACCTCACAAGCGGCGACGTAGGCCTTAACGTCTTTAGGCAACCCAGGCCACCAATAATTTCTGGTAATGAGGTGTTTGGTACCCAGGATGCCTGGATGGCCAGATAGTGCGGAGTCATGATTTTCCCTAAGTACTCTTAGCCGGAATTGCAGGGGAACAAACAGCTTGTTCTCAGGAAGGTTCCCGGGAGCTGCACCTTGATCAGCAGCAATTTCAGAAACTAAATCAGAATCGATCGAGGAAATGATTATACCTGGAGGCAAAATACAAGCAGGATCTTCCTCCGAAGGAGGGCTGGCCATGAAGCTACGCGACAGTGCATCAGCCTTAATATTTTTAGACCCAGCCCTATAGGTAACCAAAAAATTGAATCTGGTAAAAAATAACGCCCATCGAGCTTGTCTCGGGTTTAGCCTCCGGGCAGATTCTAGGAACACCAGATTCTTGTGGTCGGTAAGGACCGTTACCTGGTGCCTAGCCCCCTCCAGGAAGTGGCGCCACTCTTCAAATGCCCATTTAATGGCTAAGAGTTCGCGGTTGCCAATATCATAGTTACTTTCAGTTGGCGAAAACTTCCTGGAGAAGTAGGCACAGGGGCGGAGATGGGTGAGGGACCTGGTACCCTGGGACAAGACAGCCCCCACTCCCACCTCAGATGCGTCAACTTCCACGATAAATGGCTCCATTTGGTTGGGCTGAACCAGCACCGGGGCCGAGACAAAGCACTTCTTAAGGACCTCAAAAGCCTGGACAGCCTCAGGAGGCCAGTGGAGGAGATCAGCACCTTTGCGAGTGAGGTCCGTAAGGGGCTTAGCGATGACCGAGAAGTTAGCAATAAATCTCCTGTAATAATTAGCAAATCCCAAAAAACACTGTAACGCCTTCAGGGAGGCAGGTTGGACCCATTCCGCCACAGCCTGAACCTTGGCGGGGTCCATGCGGAATTCATGAGGAGTGAGGATTTGACCCAAAAATGGAATCTCCTGTACCCCAAACACACATTTTTCGGTTTTGGCAAACAGTTTATTTTCCCGAAGGACCTGGAGCACCTTCCTGACATGCTCCACGTGGGAGGACCAGTCCTTGGAAAACACCAGTATGTCATCAAGGTACACTACCAGAAAAATCCCCAGGTAATTTCTCAAAATCTCATTTATGAAATTCTGGAAGACCGCAGGGGCATTACACAACCCAAAGGGCATGACGAGGTATTCGAAATGGCCTTCGGGCGTGTTAAACGCAGTCTTCCACTCATCCCCCTCTTTGATGCGAATAAGGTTATACGCCCCCCGTAGATCCAATTTAGAAAACCATTGGGCCCCCTGAACCTGATTAAAGAGATCAGGAATCAAAGGAAGGGGATACTGGTTCCTTACCGTGACCTTATTCAGGCTACGGTAGTCAATGCATGGCCTAAGACCACCATCCTTCTTCCCCACGAAGAAGAAGCCAGCACCTACCGGAGAAGAAGAGGGACGAATGTAACCCTTGGCCAGGGATTCCTGGATATACACTCTCATAGCTTCACGTTCGGGACAAGAAAGATTAAATATCCTACCCTTAGGAAGCTTAGCTCCTGGTACCAATTCGATAGCGCAATCGTATTCTCTATGAGGAGGTAACACTTCGGAGGCCTCCCTAGAGAAAACATCAGCGAAGTCCTGAACAAACTCGGGTAGCGTATTCGCCTCCTTAGGGGGAGAAATAGAATTAACAGAAAAACATGACGTACAACATTCATTACCCCATTTGGTTAGCTCCCCAGTATTCCAGTCAAACGTAGGATTATGCAACTGCAACCAGGGAAGACCTAGCACCAAATCGTACGATAATCCCTGCATCAACAGTACAGAGCATTGCTCCAAATGCATGGAGCCAACAAGGAGTTCAAAAACAGGGGTATGCTGTGTAAAATAACCATTAGCAAGAGGAGTGGCGTCGATACCCACTACCGGGACAGGTTTAGGCAAATCAATAAGAGGCATAGCAAGGGACATAGCAAATTCCACAGACATGATATTAGTAGAGGACCCTGAATCCACGAAAGCACTGCCGGTAGCAGACCTACCACCAAAAGAGACCTGAAAGGGAAGCAAGATCTTAGTACGTTTCATATTTACGGGAAATACCTGTGCGCCCAAGTGACCTCCCCGATGATCACTTAGACGCGGAAGTTCTCTGGCTGCAACCTTACGCTTAGGACAGTTGTTCACTTGATGCTTGTCGTCCCCACAGTAGAAGCAGAGACCATTCTTCCTGCGGAATTCTCTACGTTGTTGGGGGGACACGGAGGCCCCGAGTTGCATAGGTATCTCTGAATCTTTCGGGGAGGAACGAAGCAACGGAGCTTCGGGAGGCATCATGGGGGAGTCGGAGGAGAAAACACATAAACGTTCACGTTGTCGTTCCCTGAGACGTCGGTCAAGTCGTATCGCTAAAGCCATAACCTGGTCTAGGGAGTCACAAGAGGGATAGCTAACTAGCAGGTCTTTCAGGGCATTCGACAGACCCAACCTAAACTGGCACCTTAAGGCAGGGTCATTCCACCGAGAAGCTACGCACCACTTCCGAAAGTCAGAGCAATACTCCTCAACAGGTCTCTTACCCTGACTTAAGGTCACCAGCTGACTCTCGGCAAAGGCAGTCCTGTCAGTCTCGTCATAAATAAGTCCGAGAGCAGAAAAGAAACAATCAACGGAGGAAAGTTCAGGGGCGTCAGGAGCCAAGGAGAAGGCCCACTCTTGGGGCCCTTCCTGGAGCCGGGACATAATTATACCCACCCGCTGGCTCTCAGAACCTGAGGAATGAGGCTTTAAACGAAAGTAAAGCCTACAACTCTCCCGAAAGGAGAGAAAAGTCCTCCGGTCCCCTGAGAACCGGTCGGGCAACTTGAGGTGGGGTTCAAGAGGTGCGGTGCGGGGAACTACCAGGGTAGCATCAGGCTGGTTGACCCTCTGAGCCAGGGCCTGGACCTGTAGGGAGAGACCCTGCATTTGCTGAGCCAGGGTCTCACGGGGATCCATAGTGGTGTCAGGGACCAGGGGTAGACTAGGTATGGGCTTGTTATTATGTAACGGCAGGGGGTAGGGAGACGGACAAGTGAGCCCTAATCTACCCGCCACTCTGTCCCTGCCTACTTGCAACGACCCGCCCTAGGCGATGGGGTACAACTGGGCGGCGGTCCCTGCGCTTAGTAAGTGCACGACAAACACGACAAACATACAAGGAACACAAGCAAGGAAAAGGGGCCGTTGCCCACGGCAACACCGTGAGCAACCAGAGTGGTGAACGAGCCGAGTCAAGCCAGGAGTGTGCGAGGTACAAAACGAACAGCAGAAGAGTAGTCGGTAAGCCAGGGTCGGTATGGAGCAGGATCAAAAATAGCAGGAGCTGTAGCTGGGCCAGGAACCACAAGGAAGGAAACCAAAGCAATAACAAGCACCGAGGGACAGGAAGTGCAGGCTTAAATAGACCGAGGGCGGGAGCTAGCTGAGTCTGGCCAGGTTACGATAGGCTCTCCCACTCCTAAGCCTGCCAGCCTGAATGGTGAAGCAGGAGTCAGTCTCAGGGATGTATTCTCAGGTGCTGACTGATTAGTTCTGGGAGTTAACCCAGCAGTGCCTGGCAGATCCTTTACAGTGATGCTGGTATCAGACAAAGGTGGCAAAATCACCCTCCCCGCCTCATCTTGAGCATTCCCCCCTACCCATTAAAATATTACACACACACCATTACCGCTTTATACCTACAGTACAGAGAATTCCACTTTCTCTTTTAGTATACACTGCAGATTTAAGTCCAATGTACTATAGACTGTGACAATGGTCCAGATTTCCGTACTACCAGGAAGTGATACCAGTTATTGTGGACTATTTTGATTTTATATAGAATTAGTGTAAAATGCAGACTAACGGGTTCTACCCCAGATTAACTCAGTTTACCGTAACGTGAAAGGATTTTTTTAAACATAGCATACCATTAATGAGAACAACCAGAGCAAGTATTTAACATAAAACAACAAGAGGACATGCATGTAATAGAGACAAGGCGGTAAACATTAAGCTCTAGCATTCATCAAACTAGCCTGTACTTGCATGCTGTAACAATAGCTGAGTGCATTACTATAGGCCCTTATTAGAATTATTAGCTATTTTAGAATTTTTGTAAATGTGTCTTTGAAGAATAAATACACTTTCAAACTACTTTTGATATGTCATAGAGACATATCAGAAGTTTTGATCGGGGGGTGTCCGGGTCCTGCTCGGCCTCCTCGTTAGACTGAAGACTGGCTCATAGACATTCTATGTCAGCTGTTTTCAGCCTAACAAGGAGTGCTGATCACAGTCAAAAAATAAAGTTCAGAACATGAAATTATTATTTTGGCTTCCCTAATGCACAGGGGTAGTGCACAGTGTGAAGTAACAATAATGGGATAATGTACACAGTGATGTGACAGTATAGGGATAAGAGGGATAATGCACACAGCAGGGGTAACCATCTGTCTCCGTAGTAAAATATAGAATGGGACCACATTCAGTTTTCCATGCACTTTCCATCTTCTACAGTCTTTACTTACTGCACTTTACCTCTTTGTAGTGATGGCACCCCTCAGATGTTAGGCAGTACAGCAGGTGCTTTGCCTGCTACTCTGCTAGTTACAGTATGCCCATGATTTATATAGCATACCCTCTAAGTGTAGACATTTTGTTTATATAGTACAGAATTTCTTTGGTCGCTGCCAAAATGCTGGTGCCTCTAATGCAAATTTCTTTAATTTAGCAGAATCAATTGGCTGAAATGAAAAATAAGCTTACTGTGTCTAACATGTGGAGATAATTCAGATAGAAACCCAATCTGGCGTATCCGGTAAGCATGGGCTGTGTGCTTTTGGGGAACAACTGTGCTTTTGGGGAACAACTGTGGCCAGCACTGCAAGGGCATCTGTGGAAGGCATTGGGGAGGGCTTCTGTTGCTGGCAATCTAGGGGACATAAGTGGTAAGGACTGTTGGGGGCAGCGGATGCATAGAATGTCAAGTAAACATTTATCGCGGGCTCTCAGTAATGTTGGGCTAATAGAAACAGAAATGCAAAAATTAGCATGGTGAGCCCCATTATTTACTGCTTTAGTTTTTAGGTTTCCCCATTCTCTCAGTGTAGAGGTGGGATTGTATCTAATTTATGAGGGGGTGAGTGATAAATACTAAATTCCTTGCTCCTAATTCCAGCCTGCTTTATTTCCAGGTGGTACCATGGAATCCACATTTTTTACTTGGGTGCGTTTCGCTATCCTACTAACAGATTAGAGTGACTATATTAATAACATGCTCAAACAGTAAAATAAACATACCACTAAGGGAGAAAAAAATGTAGTGTACAGCAAACTGTGAAAGCACCAAATCCTTTTTTTTGTTGTTGTAAGTATCTGGACGTATTGATGGATCCTAAGAAAACTCCATGCTCCTGGGCTAGAGCAATGTGTGTTTAGCAGATTGCTTTTTTCCAGGTGGACATCCATTTCTCTTGCAGAGACATGCTTGGTCGAATGCCAAATAGCTACACTAGTAATTCATTTCCCTGCATGTACACACACACACACACACACACACACACGTTCATATAGCATAGTGTATGAAAACAAACGGCATTCATAGACTTTAATGGTCCATCGGTTCTGCTGTATGGCGGTCCATCGGTAAGTAAACACAGCTGTAAAGGATCTGCCAGGCACAGCTTCTGTGTCGACGCCCGTGATTAGTCGGTCTGCACCTGCTCCTAAGTCTGATCGAGTGACCCCTTCTTCTACCAATCAGGCTGGGAGGCTAGGAGTGGGAGAGCCTATCACAGCCTGGCCAGACGGAGCTAGATCCCGCCCTCTGTCTATTTATACTTTCACTTCCTGCTCCTCCTTTGCCTGTGATTCTGTCTGTTTCCTGGCTCTGCTGCTGCTGCTTGTACTTTTGTCCTATGCTCCATATAGACCCTGGCTTACTGACTACTCTCCTGCTCTGCGTTTGGTACCTCGTACACTCCTGGTTTGACTCGGCTCGTTCACTACTCTCCTGCTTTGCGTTTGGTACCTCGTACACTCCTGGTTTGACTTGGCTCGTTCACTACTCTCCTGCTCTGCGTTTGGTACCTCGTACACTCCTGGTTTGACTCGGGTCGTTCACTACTCTTGTTGCTCACGGTGTTGCCGTGGGCAACTGCCCCGTTCCCCGAGTTTCTGTGTACCCTTGTCTGTTTGTCTGTCGTGCATATAGTGAGCGTAGGGACCGTCCCCCAGTTGTACGCCGTCGCCTAGGACGGGCCGTTGCAAGTAGGCAGGGAATGAGTGGCGGGTAGATTAGGGCTCACCTCTCTGTCTCCCTACCCCGGCATTACATAATCACAGGCCCATATACCTTTTCTACCCTGGTCCCTGACATAACTATGGACCCCCTTGAGACCCTGGCGTAGCAAATGCAGGGCCTCTCCCTACAGGTCCAAGCCCTGGCTCAGAGGGGCAACCAGCATGATGCTACCCTGGTAGTGTCCCCCACCTCACCTCTTGAACCCCACCTAAAGTTGCCTGACCGGTTCTCAGGGGACCGGAAGACTTTTTTATCCTTTCGGGAGAGTTGTAAGCTCTATTTTCGTCTAAAGCCCCACTCCTCAGGTTCTGAGAACCAGCGAGTGGGTATAATTATGTCCCAGCTCCAGGACGGGCCCCAAGAATGGGCCTTCTCCTTGGCTCCTGACGCCTCTGAACTTTCCTCTGTTGACCTTTATTTTTCTGCTCTCGGGCTCATATATGACGAGACTGACATGACTGCCTTTGCCGAGAGTCAGCTGGTGACCTTACGTCAGGGTAAGAGACCCGTTTAGGAGTACTGTTCGGACTTTAGGAAGTGGTGTGTAGCTTTTCGGTGGAATGACCCTGCCTTGAGGTGCCAGCTTAGATTGGGTCTGTCGAACGCCCTGAAGGACCAGTTAATTAGCTATCCCTCTTCTGACTCTCGGGTTATGGCTTTAGCGGTACGTCTTGACCGACGTCTCAGGGAACGACGACTTGAACGACGACTTGAACGTTTTTGTGCCTTCTCCTCTGGCTCCCCCATGATGGCTCCCGAGGTTCCGTTGCTTCGTTCTTCCACGGAAAACTCGGATGAACCTATGCAACTTGGGGCCTCCGTGTCTCCCCAACAACGTAGAGAGTTTCGCAGGAAGAATGGTCTCTGCTTCTACTGTGGGGATGACAGGCATCAAGTGAACAACTGTCCTAGGCGTAAGAATAAGCAGCCGGAAAACTTCCGCTCCTAAGTGACCATCGGGGAGGTCACTTGGGCGCACAGGTATTTCCCGTGAATATGAAACCTAATAAGATCTTGCTTCCCTTTCAGGTCTCTTTTGGTGGTAGGTCTGCTACCGGCAGTGCCTTTGTGGATTCAGGGTCTTCTGCTAATATTATGTCGGTGGAATTTGCTATGTCTCTAGCTATGCCATTGATTCATTTGCCTAAACCTGTCCCGGTAGTTGGTATCAACTCCACTCCTCTTGCTAATGGTTATTTTATGCAGCATGCCCCTGTTTTTGAACTCCTTGTTGGCTCCATGCATTTGGAGCAGTGCTCTGTACTGGCGATGCAGGGATTATCGTCCGATTTGGTTTTAGGCCTTCCCTGGTTGCAGATGCATAATCCCACGTTTAACTGGAATACTGGGGATCTTACCAAATGGGGTAATGAATGCATGACGTCATGTTTTTCTGTTAATTTTATTTCTCTCCCTGAGGAGGTGAACACTCTACCTGAGTTTATTCAGGACTACGCTGATGTTTTTTCTAAAAAGGCCTCCGAAGTGTTACCTCCTCATAGAGAATACGATTGCGCAATCGATTTGGTACCAGGAGCTAAGCTCCCTAAGGGTAGGATATTTAATCTCTCTTGTCCCGAACGTGAAGCCATGAGAGAGTATATCCAGGAATTCCTGGCCAAGTGTTACATTCGCTCCTCTACTTCTCCGGTAGGTGGTGGCTTCTTCTTCGTAGGGAAGAAGGATGGTGGTCTTAGGCCGTGCATCGATTACCGAAACTTGAATAAGGTCACTGTAAGGAACCAGTATCCCCTTCGTTTGATTCCTGATCTCTTCAATCAGGTTCAGGGGGCCCAATGGTTCTCTAAGTGTGATCTACGGGGGGCTTATAACCTTATCCGCATCAAAAAGGGGGATGAGTGGAAGACTGCGTTTAACACGCCCGAAGGTCATTTCGAATACCTCGTCATGCCCTTTGGGTTGTGTAATGCTCCCGCGGTCTTCCAGAATTTCATAAATGAGATCTTAAGAGACTACCTGGGGGTATTTCTTGTAGTGTACCTTGATGACATACTTGTGTTTTCCAAGGACTGGTCCTCCCACATTGAGCATGTCAGGAAGGTGCTCCAGGTCCTTCGGGAAAACAAACTGTTTGCGAAGACCGGGAAAACAAACTGTTTGCGAAGACCGAAAAATGTGTGTTTGGAGTGCAGGAGATACCATTTTTGGGTCAAATCCTCACTCATGAATTCCGCATGGACCCTGCCAAGGTTCAGGCTGTGGCTGAATGGGTCCAACCTGCCTCCCTGAAGGCGTTGCAGTGCTTCCTGGGGTTTGCTAATTATTACAGGAGATTTATTGCTAACTTCTCGGTCATCGCTAAGCCTCTTACGGATCTCACTCGCAAAGGTGCTGATCTCCTCCACTGGCCTCCTGAGGCGGTCCAGGCTGTTGAGGTCCTTAAGAAGTGCTTTATCTCGGCCCCAGTGCTGATTCAGCCTAACCAAATGGAGCCATTTATCGTGGAGGTTGACGCCTCCGAGGTGGGAGTGGGTGCTGTCTTGTCCCAGGGTACCAGGTCTCTCACCCATCTCTGTCCCTGTGCCTACTTCTCCAGGAAATTCTCACCCACTGAGAGTAACTATGACATTGGCAACCGCAAACTCTTAGCCATTAAATGGGCATTTGAAAAGTGGCGTCACTTCCTGGAGGGGGCTAGGCACCAGGTTACGGTCCTTACCGACCGCAAGAATATGGTTTTCCTAGAATCTGCCCAGAGGCTAAACCCGCGACAAGCTCGATGGGCGTTATTTTTTACTAGATTCAACTTTTTGGTCACCTATAGGGCTGGGTCTAAAAATATTAAGGCTGATGCACTGTCACACAGCTTCATGGCCAGCCCTCTTGAGGAGGAAGATCCTGCTTGTGTTTTGCCCCCAGGTATAATCATTTCTTCTGTTGATTCTGATTTAGTCTCCGAAATTGCGGCTGATGAAGGTTCAGCTCCCGGGAACCTTCCTGAGAACAAGCTGTTTGTTCCCCTGCAATTCCGGCTAAGGGTACTCAGGGAAAATCATGACTCTGCACTATCTGGCCATCCAGGCATCCTGGGTACCAAGCACCTCATTGCAAGAAACTATTGGTGGCCTGGGTTGCTTAAAGACGTTAAGGCCTACGTCGCCGCTTGAGAAATTTGTGCTAGGTCCAAGACTCCCAGGTCCCGACCAGCGGGCTTACTATGTTCTTTGCCCATTCCCCAGAGACCTTGGACCCATATCTCCATGGATTTTATCACCGATCTGCCTCCATCTCAAGGCAAGTCGGTGGTGTGGGTTGTAGTAGACCGCTTCAGTAAGATGTGCCACTTTGTGCCCCTCAAGAAACTACCCAATGCTAAGACGTTAGCTACCTTGTTTCTCAAACACATCCTGCGTCTCCATGGGGTTCTTGTCAATATTGTTTCTGACAGAGGGGTACAATTTGTTTCATTGTTTTGGAGAGCCTTCTGTAAAAAGTTGCAGATTGATCTGTCCTTCTCCTCGGCCTTCCATCCTGAAACTAATGGCCAAACCGAGAGGACTAATCAGTCTCAAGAACAATATTTAAGGTGTTTTATCTCTGACTGTCAATATGATTGGGTCTCCTTCATTTCCCATTTCCCTCGCTGAATTTTCCCTTAATAACCGGGTCAGTAACTCGTCAAGGGTCTCCCCCTTTTTCTGTAATTTTGGGTTTAATCCACGGTTCTCCTCCGTTTCACCTGGTGGTTCCAACAATCCTGAGGCAGATGTCGTTCATCGGGAACTGTGCACAGTCTGGACCCAGGTTCAGAAGAACCTAGAGGCGTCCCAGAGCATACAAAAGACTCAGGGAGATAGAAGACGTTCTGCTAACCCCTTGTTTGTGGTCGGGGACCTGGTGTGGCTGTCTTCTAAAAATGTGCGCCTTAAAGTCCCGTCCAAAAAATTTGCTCCCCGGTATATAGGGCCGTACAAGATCATTGAAGTCTTTAACCCTGTCTCCTTCCGACTGGAGTTACCCCCGTCTTTTCGAATACACGACGTGTTTCATGCCTCCCTCCTGAAACGCTGCTCCCCGTCCTTGGCTCCCTTGAGGAAACCTCCGGTCCCTGTTCTCACCCCTGAAGGGGTAGAATTTGAGGTGGCCAAGATTGTGGACAGCACGATGGTCAGCAGGATGGTCCAAGGCTCCCTCCAGTACCTGGTCCATTGGAGAGGATACGGGCCTGAGGAGAGGACTTGGGTACCGCCCGGAATGTTCACGCTGCAGTATTGCTCAGGAGGTTCCATCTTCGGTTCCCCAATAAGCCTAGAAAGGGTCCAGTGGCCCCTCATAAAAGGGGGGGTACTGTAAAGGATCTGCCAGACACAGCTTCTGTGTCGACGCCCGTGGTTAGTCAGTCTGCACCTGCTCCTAAGTCTGATCGAGTGACCCCTTCTTCTACCAATCAGGCTGGGAGGCTAGGAGTGGGAGAGCCTATCACAGCCTGGCCAGACGGAGCTAGCTCCCGCCCTCTGTCTATTTATACCTTCACTTCCTGCTCCTCCTTTGCCTGTGATTCTGTCTGTTTCCTGGCTCTGCTGCTGCTTGTACTTTTGTCCTCTGCTCCATATAGACCCCGGCTTACTGACTACGCTCCTGCTCTGCGTTTGGTACCTCGTACACATCCTGGTTTGACTCGGCTCGTTCACTACTCTCCTGCTCTGCGTTTGGTACCTCGTACACTCCTGGTTTGACTCGGCTCGTTCACTACTCTTGTTACTCACAGTGTTGCCGTGGCAACTGCCCCGCTCCCCGAGCGTCTGTGTACCCTTGTCTATTTGTCTGTCGTGCACATAGTGAGCATAGGGACTGTCGCCCAGTTGTACGCCGTCGCCTAGGACGGGCCGTTGCATGTAGGCAGGGACTGAGTGGCGGGTAGATTAGGGCTCACCTTTCTGCCTCCCTACCCCGGCATTACAACAGCATTCTCATACAGTTGCAGTCCCTGAGGCGTCAGCTCAAGCATCAATTTGAGAATTCATGTAAATTATAAATTAGCATATGTATTTCTGCACATAAAACATAAAGCCCCATTAAACAGCAGTCTGTACTGATAGGACCTGAGGACGGCCTCTTGGAATATATTACCCTGGCCTGCTCTATATTTGGATCACTACAGCAGCAATAGTTATGCAATAGGGAATTTCTGATATAATATTATGATATAATATGTCTGAAATATTATAAAACTGCATTATCTTCGAATTGGAGACATGCTTTAAAATTGGACAAATTCATATAAGGCCTTATTCACACGGACGTGTCCGTTTTGCGCGTGCAAAAAATGCTGCATTTTGCGAGTGCAAAAGGTCCGTGTGGCATCAGCATATGGTGCGTGGCTGCATGATTTTCGCGCAGCCGGCATCATTATGACACTCTGTTTTTATGTTTACGAGGTGCTTTTCTGTTTTCATTCATTTCTATTACTATTGTTGCGCGAATTACGCGCGGCACCTGGAACTGCTTCCTTGTGCCGAGCGCGATTTGCACACGCCCATTGACTTCAATGGGTGCGTGCTACGCGAAACATAGGCAAGTATAGGACATGACGTGAGTTTCACGCAGCGCACATATGCTGCGTGAAATTCACTGACAGTCTGAACGGCCACATTCACTAACATAGGTCCGCGCGACGCGCGTGAAAATCATGCGCGTAGCACGGACGTATAACACGTTCGTGTGAGTAAGGCCTAACCCTTATATTCTTTCATTAGGCCACTTTGCCAAATATAGCCCACACATTAAAGATGTGTGCAGTAACCTCTATGATCCCCAGGTTAACATTAATGACTGCGCGGCTATTTTTGCAAAGTTTGTGAGTTATTTCTTGCAGTGAGAATAATTTAACTCTCAGGAAAAGATTGCAAACACTTTTACATGAAAATAAAGTATAGAAGATGCTGCTACTCTTGAAAACAACATAAACATGATACACAACTGAAGTTTACTGCAGATCACCCAGGCGTAGAAGAACTTCTCTAGTACAATGTGCTCTATACTGATAAATGACAGTTGGATTTACTTGGCTGTAATGCAAGCGCTACTGCTAGAGAGAACATCTTCACACTTCCTATAAAGTGAATGGTATTATACAGGGCTGCGCCCATAGATACTGTGACCACAGGAAGTATAAAAGTTTGATCCCCACTGTTAAAGGGACAGGTCTTCTCGCCAGGGCCGCCATCAGGGGGGTATTAGGGGTACTGGTGTGAGGGGCCCGGCCAAACCTAATTGAAAGGGGGGCCCGGCAACTGCCGCGACTTGCCATTGGTAGAAAAAAACGGGCCCCTGCAATGGGGCCCATTTTTTTCACCACAGAATGTCGTGAGCTGCGGGCCCCCCTCTCGTCATGGGGGCCGTCGAACCGCGCGCGCGACCGATCGCGCGCACAAGGAAACTCCTGCGCATGCGCACTCGCGAGCGTCTGCGAGCACGCACCCACGAAAGCCCGCACTCGAGACCGCCCGCGCGCGCACCCGCGAAAGCCCAGAAGCGCGCACCCGCGGAAGCGCGCTCCCGCGAACGAAGCACGTGCAGCCGCGGACACACACATGGACACAACTTACCTGGAGCCTGGCTGGAGGTGAAGGACTGGACGTCTGGACCGAAGACATCGCCTGAAGAGGACTAGAGTGGGAGCAGCAGCTCTTCTGACACAGTGAGTAAAGTGTCTGAAAGTGCTGTTTATGTATGGCCCTGTTCACACAGAGTATTTTGCAGGCAGAAAAAAATCTGACTCAAAATTCCTTACAGAATTTTGAGGCAGATTTTGACCTGCCCACACTATCTTGCCGCGTTTTTTTGCTGCGTTTTTTGCCCGTGGCGATTGAGGACAGCAGACAAAAAACACAGCGAAAAATGCATTTTCTGCCTCCCATTGATTTCGATGGGAGGTCAGAGGCGGAACCGCGGCAAGAAAGGACGTGCTGCTTTTTCTTTTTTCCACGACTGGCTCCCATTGATTTCAGATTAAGTCAATGGGAGGCGGTTTTGGAAGTTGTTTGGTGCTGATTCTGACGCAGTGTCCGAGTCAATATCAAGGCCCAAAAACTCTGTGAACTGGGCCTTATTGTTAGGGCTTATTCAGACGAACGTGTAATACGTCCGTGCAACGCGTCTGATTTTCACGCGCCTCGCACGGACCTATGTTACTCTATGGGGCCGTGCGGACTGTCAGTGATTTTCATGCAGCGTGTGTCCGCTGCGTAAAACTCACGACATGTCCAATATTTGTGCATTGTTCGCGCATCACACACCCATTGGAGTCAATGGGTGGGTGAAAATCACACCAAGCACTTCCGCAGCCGTATAAACTATGAATGAAAACAGAAAAGCACCACGTGCTACAAACATAGAAACAGAGTGTCATAATGATGGCGGCTGCGCGAAAATCACGCAGCCACGCATCATACGCTGCTGAGACACGGAGCTGTTATGGACCTTTTGCATGCACAAAACGCTACGGATTTTATGCAACACATTTTATACGCTGAGTAAAACTACACAGCTTATCCGCCCCAGTAGCCGCAGAGAATTCCGACAGCAAAACCGCACCAAATAGTGGTGCAGGTTTCGTCAGGCATGTCCGCTGCGGGAATCCTGCAGGGAAAAAAAAGTTTAGACTTGCCCCGGCCGTAGTCCTGGTGACGCATCTCTCTCTTCTAAACGTAGCCCCGCCTCCTGGGATGATGCTGTAGACCATGTGACCGCTGCAGCAGTCACATGGGATGAAACGTCATGACATGAGGCCGACCTGCGCTAAGAATAGAGGATCGCGTCACCAGGACTACGGCCGGGGTAAGTCTAAACTTTGTTATCAATTTAAAAAAGTACCTTTTTTTTTTCTCATTTGTGATTTTTGCGGCAGAACTGCAGCATTTCCGCAACAGAGGAGCAGCGATTCCACAGAATACATTGACATGCTGCGGCTTAGAAAGCCAAAAGCCACACTGCAGGTTAATTTTTTTTGCAGCGTGTGGATGAGATTTGTTCAAATCTCATTCACTCTGCTGCGACTGTAATACACTGCGGATTTTCCGCAATAAAATGTGTTGCATAAAATCTGCAGTGTTCATGCCTAGTGTGTTCCTACCCTAAGGCCGGATTTACACAAGCGTGTGCTTTTTGCGTACACAAAAAACGTGGTATTTTGCGCATGCAAAAGGTCCATAACAGCTCCGTGTGGCAGCAGCGTATGATGCGTGGCTGCGTGATTTTCGCGCAGCCGCCATCATTATGACACTCTGTTTGTATGTTTGTAGCACGTGGTGCTTTTCTGTTTTCATTCATAGTTTATACTGCTGCGGAAGTGCTGGGCGTGATTTTCATGCACCCATTGACTTCAATGGGTGCGTGATGCGCCAACAACGCACAAATATCGGACATGTCGCGAGTTTTACGCAGCGGACACACGCTGCATGAAAATCACTGACAGTCTGCACGGCCCCATAGAGTAACATAGGTCCGTGCGAGGCGCGTGAAAATCACGCACGTTGCACGGACATATTACACGTTCGTCTGAATAAGCCCTAACAATAAGGCCCAGTTCACAGAGTTTTTGGGCCTTGATATTGACTCGGACACTGCGTCAGAATCAGCACCAAACAACTTCCAAAACCGCCTCCCATTGATTTAATCTGAAATCAATGGGAGCCAGTCGCGGAAAAAAGAAAAAGCAGCACGTCCTTTCTTGCCGCGGTTCCGCCTCTGACCTCCCATCGAAATCATTTGGAGGCAGAAAATGCATTTTTCGCGGCATTTTTTGTCTGCTGTCCTCCATCGCCGCGGGTAAAAAACGCAGCAAGATAGTGTGGGCAGGTCAAAATCTGCCTCAAAATTCGGTGCGTGGTTCGAGTCGGTCGTCGGTGCGCGGGCGGGCAGTCGCGGGTGCGCGCTCGCGGACGCATGCGCTGTCGGTCGCGGGTGCGTGCGGTCGCCGGTGCACGCTCGCGGACGCTCGCGAGTGCACACGTTCGGGAGTTTGCAAGTGCGCACGCGTGGGAGTTTGCGGGTGCGCACGATCGGTTGCGCAGGCGGTCTTTGACGGCCCCCATGACAAGAGGGGGGCCCCGCAGCTCATGACATTCTCTTGGTGAAAAAAACGGGCCCCATTGCAGGGGCCTGTTTTTTTTTCTACCAAAGGCAAGTCGCGGCAGTTGCTGGGCCCCCCTTTCAATTAGGTTTGGCCGGGCCCCTCACATCAGTACCCCTAACACCCCCCTGATGGCGGCCCTGGGTAGCATGATATAGTGCTGGACGGAGTACCATTAACAGGCGGTGCCACGCTAGGGGGGGCCCAGAAAATTTAGCTGTATGGGGCCCTGAAATTCCTGATGGCGGCCCTGCTTCTCGCTACTGTCTTTAGGGGAACCTTGACCAGATTCCAAGGAATCCTGGTTGCCAAACACTGGAATACAGAGACTATGTTAATAATATGTTAATTTCATACAGAAAATATTAGGGTCATATTCAGCATAAGATTTTCCAACGTTTTGGAGTGTTTTGTGAGATATGAAGCTGCTCCAAACAACCGACGTCATGGATATCTCCCTTGATTCTCAGGCCGACTATTTTACTGGGCTGTAAGATGTTATCATGCATTGCCAGCTAATATATAGGCTTTACACAATATACCAGCCTCATTTCTATATCCCGTAGGATGGAAGATCTTAAGATGCATGTATAATAAGATTAACTAATTATAAAAGATCATCATTACTTGGAGACCAAAAAATATATATATTTCAAACATCCGCTAATAACGTCAGATAGAAAACAGACATTTTATAAATTGAATTCATTAAAACATATCCGGGGTCATCGACAGTTGGAGAACATGTGTGTTGGATGTTTTGTTATAATTTAACCCCTACTGCAAGTAGACGTATACGTATATCCTAAAAATGGGACTAGTCCCTGCTACAGGATATAAATGTATATAGGTTTATACACAATTGAGTCACGTTATTATGTCGACCTCCTACTTTCAACGTCGGCAGCGCGTAGCCCATGAAGGAAGTGATGTGTCATGGGCTGGCTTGGTGGGTATATAAGGTGTGCGATAGTCTGCTTGAACACATATCACTCGTTGTTGCCATGGGCAAAAGGGGCGATTTATCAGAGTTGCAAATAGGGATGATTATTGGCTTTCGGGCCAAGGGTAGCAGTATTTTTCAAACAGCACAGTAGGTGAACTGTTTGCGCGCTGCTATGGTGAAAGTGTATCGTGAGTGGACAAATGGCACCATTGGGATTAACCAACATGGAAACTTTGGAGCACCAAGTGCCATTGATGTGAGAGGTGAACGTCGGCTACGAAGGTGCGCGAGGGCCTAACGACACGCTACAGTGGAGCAGCTCACCGTGAAAATCAACCAGGGAGCTGCCAGACATGTGCCTAGAACAACAGTTCAGCGAACCCTACTGCGTATGGGGCTCCGATGCAGGCGGATAGTCACTGCTCCTATGCTAAGAAAGGTGAATCGGAAAAAAAGGCTTAAATTTGCAAGGCAGTGTAGGAATTGAACCACCGATGATTGGCAAAGGGTTGCCTTCTCCGATGAGTCACGCTTTCTGCTTCATCGAATGGATGGACGTTGGCATGTCAGACGAGAAACATCAGAGAACAAATACCCTGCAACCATTGCTGGAAGAATACAAGCTAGTGGTGGCAGTGTTATGGTATCGGGAAATTTTTCATGGCATTCTCTGGGACCAGTCATCCATGTGGAAGACACTCTGAACCGATTTTGGTATGAATCCATCGTTACAAATCACACCCACCCATACATGCTGTTTGTCTTCCCTGGGGCAGATGGAATCTTCCAGCAAGACAATGCGACATGTCACACGGCTAGTAATGTCTGACAGTGGTTGAAAGAGCACGACCAAGACTTCCAAGTACTTCCCTGGCCTCCTAATTTGCCAGACTTTGACCCAATTAGTCATTTGTGGGACCACCTCGATCGTCTTGTTCGCTCTATGGATCCTCCCGCCCACGCACCCTCCAGCAAATGTGGGATGCACTGTAGTCAGCATGGCTTCATATACCGGAGACAACCTACCAGCACATTATTGAGTCACTCCCAGCCTGTCTAGCTGGTGTCCGTGCTGCTCATGGCGGGTACTCTGGATATTAGCTGGTGGTCATAATAATGTCACTCGCCTGTGTATTGTCCATTCTTGGCATTGGCACCGTCTTGGTGCTTGTGCCATCATGACTGGAAGTTTATCGGTCAGCAACAGCAAAATTCTGCTGTCTTCTCTTGGAAACACTGTGATCAGTGCTGACCATGTGTTTACGCAATCCTGGCCAAAATATGTTAGACAAAAGGTTTGATGGGTGTGTCAACTGACACCCTTCCGTCACTTATCCAGTTCCAAATCTATTAGTTATATCGACATATCGGAGAGAAGTAAAACACAAAGAGATAATGCTTTGTTTACCCCAAATCCTTCTCTGGTTTATTGATAGAATGCAATTACAATAGTATCAAAGGGGAGTATGCTTGAGCTCAGCCAATCACATGAAAGAAAGGCATCTTATGGAAACTTACTGTAAGACAGAATCTTCTCTCAAGAAATAATGAGTAAGACAAGATTCATAACAACCTTGCTGCAAGGCCAATATGTACATTCTCCTACAGGCACAGATAAAGAATGATAAACATACCTAAGAATGTTTAACATTATGAATGTCCGGATAATCCCAGGATAAATTTTAATTTTACAGAGAAACAGATGATTCTTCGAAGCACAAAATGAATTCTTCAAAACACAAAATGGATTCTTCATACAAGATGGAGTCACATAACCACGCTTACAAAATGAAGTCACATAAACATATTTTAATCACTTTCACACCATGGTAAACAATTAATGTTCTTTGACATGACCAAAGAAATCCTGCTGATGTAATTACTGGGGTTAAAGATAGCAGTAAGGCCCAAAATGATGTCTGATAATATGGAATGATGTTAGAACATATGTTGTCCTTGCGTACTTCAATAGGTAAAGAAAAATTGGCTAGTGCCAACCTCCCTGACTTCTTATCTCTTGTGGGAATAATGGATTGGACATGTTGAAACATGCCAATTTTTCTTTCCCCCAGTGGCAGATGTTGAGGGGCCATGTGCCCCAATACATTTTAGGCTACATTCATGCATGCGGTTTTGATGTAGATTTTTGTGCAGTTTTCAATGCAGTTTTTTGAGCCAGTGCCAGGAGTGGATCCAACAAGAAGGAAAAGTATAAAGAAAAGACTGAAACTTCTTTCTTTTGTATCCACTCCTGTGTTTGGCTAAAAAAAAACAACATGAAAAACTCAGGGGCAGATTTAATAAGACTGCCGTTTACTAAGACTGCTCTTAATAAATCTGTCAAATCTTCCCCCTGGCCGTGACCGCAGCCGTGCGCCATAATTGTGGCACAATGATCGTGGCGATGTGCTATCCATTCTTCTCCCAATGGGACATAAAATAAAACAATTTTATTCACCTCATCGCTCCATTTCGCTTCTCCCCTCCGGGTCTCCTCTGCATGCTGCGGCTTATACAAGGTGACGCAGCACTCAACATCATCTGTGTCACGTACAACGTTCTGACACTGCCCGGCGTCAGTACGTTGTGAGAGCCTGAGGGCAGAAGAGGAGTGGTGAGGTAAGCATAATTATTTTTATTTTTTATTTTATTTAATTGTCCAAAGGTAGGGGGTTAGGCCAATAGGGGGGCACGGGCCTCTACCTTGCTACGCCCCACAGAGTGAAACCTAGCTGATGTAGATTTCCAGTATCATTTAGGTCAGTTTTCTGGCGTAAATTCAAATTTATTTTTTCATGCGGCCCCGTCCCCTTTTGTAAAGCCACGCCCCTTTCCACAAACTGGTTACAGGAAGGTTAATAAATTTACGCCTTAGAGTTTCAAATGATTCCACTAAAGTCATGGGATTAGGAAAACATTTATCTAATGTTTATAGCCAGACTCAGAAACGTAATGCTTAGGAGGGACTGGACATCTGAATACTTGTTATACTTTTGATCTTGCTTGATTTGCATACACCAGTCTTAATATAAAGATCGCTAGAGTAAGATGCGTGCCACTCCTAATAATTTAGGTAGATCTCGGGCTGTTCATGCACCTTAAAGACAAGCCAGCGTAGGTTTCCTCTGTAAATTACGCTACTTTCCAGCATAAATTATAGTACATTTGTCTGGCTGTGACAGGCTACGCCCTTTCACTAAGACCCACCCACTTTTCAGCAAATTAGTGGGGGCAGCGTAAAAAGACAAAGGCCCCTTGCACACGAACGTGCTTTTGCGGCCGCAATTCCCTTGAAAATCCATGGGAGAATTGCGGCCCCATTCATTCCTATGGGACTATGCACACAACCGTGGTTTCCACAGTCCGTGCATAGCCCAGGAACCTAGCAATAGCCCAGGAACCTAACTCATAGCAAATAATGGCTGCGGCCATGTGCACAGCCCGCGATTTGCGGGCGGCTTGCGGGTGACACTCCGACCCCGGCCGACCCGAAAATCACGGCCATGCACATGGCTACGGTTGTGTGCATGAGGCCTTAGTTGCAAAAATTTTGCGCAAATTGCAACTTTTCTACGGAGTAGGTGGCTTAATAAATCTGCCTGCTAACTAAACTTTACAAATGCAAAGAGTGGATTTGTATTTATGAATATCTTACTGAAGATCCATTACCTGTTAGTATAAGCCTTGGAAATGCAAAACAGAAAACCATGTCACCATGCATTTGTGTGCATCTTCTCATATTTCATTTCTATATGTGAGTAGGATGTAAACAGATTTTGGAGTGGAATGAACAACATAAAGAGGTTTTGTTGGAAAACTGTACACATAAACTTGTTAAAAAAGCAACTGTTGGTCATCTCCGGGTTTCTCTCGTTTCCTCCCACATTCTAAAAACATACTGATACGCTTCCTATGAAATTGGCCACAGTGTACGTGTGGTCTGAGATAGGGAAATTAGATTGGAGCACCATTGGGGACAGGGAGTGACGTGAATGGTGACAACCTCTGTACAGAGCTGTGGAATATGTCAGTGCTAAATAAGCAATGATAAATAAATAAGTATACATATAATAAATATCCTTAAGGTTCAAGCACATGGCAGAGAAATGTGCATGGAGCCTGCTGCTCACAGCCTGAATGCGGCTGTGAGCAGCGCTCGAGGCATTAACGCGTTGCTCACTTTGAGTTTCCATGGCAACCGGCTCACACTGATGAAGTCACACCTGGTGGCACTTAAAGAGTAATTTTAGCATTGGATCAAGTGCCTGTGTATCAAGATACATTTCCTTGCCAGTAGGTTGTCTATATTCTGCATTTGGTCCTGTTTACTGACTTTCATTTGGTTCTTGGAATTCGGCTTTGTCCTGCTCAATCTGGTTTGTTGCCTGGTACTTGTCCAACTTTCTGGTTATTGATTTCTGGCTATGTCCTCGCTCATTGCTCTCCTAGTATCGACCTCTGGCTTATTTCCTAACTGCGCTACTGCATCTGGTCCAAACATCCGTAGCAACGCAACAGCCACCAACAATAAATGTGAAAAAAAAAATGAAATAGCTGTATTCCATTAGGAGATAAATTCTGTAGAAATTGTGCTTCACTGGTTAGTGTTGTCATAGGGAAGAATGCGTAGATTAAGATCATGAGCCAAATCTATGTACATATTCTAATGGTCGCTGTGAATCAGCATATAGACATTGATTTAGATCCAAACAGTGTCCTCTTTGAACATGCAGACCAGCAGAATCACAGCATCGGATGGCACCTGGACCATCGCTTCTCATAGGCAACCTGCAACTTCAAGATATGCTATCTGGTCAAATTAAAACAAGAAAACGAAAAATCACATTTATAGATCACACTGAAAAGGCTTTAACCCTTTAATGACCCCTATTATGCCTTTTTATGGTGGGCATTAAAGATAGTTATGCCACAGCGCCGCCTTTTCATGGTGCTGTGTCATAAATCTGGCACTGGTGTCCCGTGCCATGTAGAGCGAGTACTGGGTTGTCCAATGACGGCCGGGCTCCTGTTCTTATGGCCAGGATTAGAGTTACCTCCAATCCTGCCCATTTAACCCTTTAGATGCTGTGGTCAAAAGCGACTGTGGCATCTAAGTGGTTTCAGAGAGAGGAGGCTGCCTCTGTCACCCCCCCCCCCAAAATGCGATTGCAAGGTGCCAAAGGATTCCATGGCACTCGGGAGCCTGACAAAGGCCTCGGGTCTGCCAACAGTGTATGCCTAATGGCAGGGCCTAATAAAATGTCTGTCAGTTTTACACTGACAGGCATAATACACTGCAATAAAGAAGTATTGCAGTGTATTATAAAAGTGATTAAACGATCGCATAGAGAAGTCCTGTAGTCTTATTAATAAAAAATGAATCCATCCCAAGTAGAAAAAATTTAACACTATTTTTTCCCCTTACAAAATGCTTTATTATGAAAAAATATGAAAAAAAAGCTACACATAATGTGGTATTGCCATATCTGTAATGACCTGAACTATAAAACTATTATGTTATTTAACCCACACGATGAACACTGTAAAAAACATAATTAAAAAACAATGCCATATTTGCTGTGTTCTGTTCTGTACAAAAAATGTAATAAATAGCGATCAAAAAGTTGGATATAAAATGGTACCAATAAAAACTATAAGTCATCTCGCAAAAAATAAGCTCTAAGACACCTATGTCTACAGAAAAATAAAAATGTTATGGCTCTTAGAATATGCCCAGACAAAAACAAAAAGTGTTTTTATTGTGCAAAAGTAGTAACCCAGAGAATAAAGTTATTACTGTATATGTCGGCGTATAAGACGACTGGGCGTATAAGACGACCCCCAACTTTTACCCTTAAAATATAGAATTTAAGATATACTTGCCATTTCGTGCAGGAGCGCTTCACTATGGCCATCGGCGGCAGGACCCAGGACTCTCTGTCTCTTTGAACTCGCGCATGCGCAGATAGGCTGCTTCATCGCGCGAGATCTGAGAGGCAGGGAATGAGAGGAAAGGGAGATCTACGGAGGCTTACAGAGATGTTCCCTGGCGGCTAATACCGGCTTCCCTCAGATCCGTGGCGGATTCCGTGCATCCCGGGAGCCTGTGTACCGGACTGCAGGCTCACAAGGTAAGACACAACCTGTGTACAAGACAATATCCGGCATATAAGATGACCCCACACTTTTGACATTTTTTTAAGGGTGTAAAAAGTCGTCTTGTACGCCGATATATACGGTATGTCATTTATACCCCACAGTAAATTTAAAACGCAAAAATGAATGGCGGAATTGCAGTTTTTTTTCTATTCCCCTTTAAAAAAAAAAAAAAAAAATGTTAATAAAAGTCAATTAACAAATTATAAGTAGCACAAAATGGTGCCATTAAAATAAAAAACTTATCCCACACAAAAAAATCCCTTATATAGCTAAAATAAAAAACTATGGCTCTTGCAATGTGATGATGAAAACACGGAGAAAAAAAAGTCGCTTGTCATTAATGCCCAAAATAGACGGGACACTAAAGGGTTATTATGCTCCTTGGTTCCATTACATTTGGTGATACATTCCATGGCAATAGTCACAAATAGAATCTGTATCTTGAAAATCTAGACGACAATGACAAGATATAGAGACACAAAAGACCAGGTCATTATATTAGCTAACTTGTTCCCTCGCGTACAGTGTATCACCGCAGGCGTAAATCGTGTTTACATTTCTTACTGCTTTATTAAGACTCACAGATCACATTTTATAAACACTACCACCTCATCGTCCATTAAGGTATTTGTTAATGTACCCGTGAAAGCTCTGGAACATAGTTCACTGTGTTTATTAGGAAGGAGCTCAGGAAGTATGGCTGACATGTCTCTATCACAGGATTTGTATATAGTAGGAACACTGGCCAGAACATGGTGTTTTACAGCCGTGTCAAACTAGTCTGACTCAACAAGGATGACCTCATTTTGCCTTATGTCTACTTCATTCTACTGTACGCAGGAGTTAAGATGCAAAGTTCATACAGGATATGAGTCTTTATTGAGAGGAACAATAAAATTAGATCACACCTGCAAACAGACATTACTGCAACGTGGTATTATTTAGCACTACAACACATAGGGCAGATTTATTAAGATTGGTGTTTCATACACCAGTTTTAATAAAAAGATAGGTGAAGTAAGATGTGCCTAACTTATTACGAATTAATAATAATATGAAGAAGATATTAATTTATTAAGAATGAATTAGGCGCATCTCTGGCCGTTCATGCTCTTGGAAGGAAAATATACGCCAGCTACAAGCTGCGTAAATTTCCGCTATAATTTAGGCCAGTTTTTAGCTTAAATAATAGTAAATGTATCGGGCTGCGGAGGCCACGTCACCTTTCACTAAGCCCCGTCGACATTTTGGAAAAGTGGTGAAGGCAGCATAAAAGGACAAAACTGGAAACATTTCTGTGCAAAAATTACGTTTTTGCGCCAATTACGACTTTTCTATGCCAAAAATCTGGCGTAGACTGCTTAATAAATTTGCCCCAAAGCACCTACACTGACCTGAATCAGCAATAGATTGCCATTAGTCAGCTTTGTTGCCTTGCCATCTGGAATAAGTTATGAAAATTCATCATTCACTTCCACTCCCTTGTCATTGGAGATCACGTGATTTAGCTTGACATGCCTTTGATGTAATTAAATATACAAAACTTTTCCTCCCACTTTATAAGTGCTTTTAGAAATGATGATGAATATCCCCAATATTAAAATATGTGATCATGTTATCACCACTTAAATAGAGTATAGTCATCTTATAACTGCAAATCAGCAAACCTGAAGAACTAGTCCAAGATGAATTTCTTATTGTAGCACACTCTGTTACTAACAGAAGTCATCAGTCAATTTTTGTGATTCCTCAATACTCACTTGAAAATAAGGCCCTGTTAACACTAGTATTTGTCCTACATTTTGTAACGGATTGGTTTTTAATGGACTGACGGTCTCAGTATTTTCAGTAGAGGACCTATCATTTGTTGGGAAACCTAATGAAGTAATAAGAGACCAAAATATAATGAGGAACGTCATGTCTGCTCCTCTAGCAGATTAACCCTTTACAAGCATCTGTCTCTTCCCTATCAGGTCTGAGTTTTTCTCAGAACTGGTAGTAAGTGCATAGAGGGGGGCTACTAATATAATACACACCCGTCCTTTCCCTGACCTCCTGTGTGCCAGATTACTCGTTCCTAGCTCTACCAGGTTCCAGACCATTCCTACACTAGCTCTCCTGTGTACCAGACCACTCATCCAAGACCTATTTTGTGTTCATTGAAGTTTTATTAGAACATCTGCACAACAAATTATACATACAGGTTATAGCAATGCAGATCACAAATCCACTTATGAAATAAAAACAAACCAATAGTGTTGGAGATCTACAGGTCTATGTCTACGCAGAGTCAGAGTCTACGCAATGTCAGAAACTAACAATTGAGGAAGAAAGGTAGAGAGGATCACTTGACGGTGGGTCTTTATTACCCTACATCAACCTAGCATGAGACCTTGCCAGTAGCTAGCCAGATATTAAGCTGGGTAGTCCCAAAATCGGGTCCATGGGAACAACAGCGAAAAGCAGAAGAAGTGCAATTGCCTGAAGCTCTGATCTCCTCCATGCACATGAGAGAATCGATCACTTTAATCCAAAATAGATGGATGACAGCCATAGTCTCGGGAATATTTGTCTCCCATCCAGTATAAAGTAACGAAGTAGCCCCTTCTTCATCTTAGACATGGGACCTGGAAACATAGACAATAATTAGGGTTATCTTGGGGGAGTTATGTGTGTTTGCCCTGCACAAGGCTCTGTAAAGAGAAGAGATATTCTGCCAGAGTGGAACAATCCCCGCGCAGTCCCACCATATATAAATCTTCGTGTCGGGCACCATAACACGTCTCCAACAGGCAGTCGGTACCGAATGGAAAATTTTATGTAACTGAATAGCAGTTCTATATCATTATGAGAGAATATTATAATTTAATTATAATTAGTATATTACTTGTGGATGCGTTGTTGATCCAAGGATTTATTCTAATTGCCATATTGGAATTTTTCCCTAATGGGGGTTTTGCTTTCCTCTGGATCAACATTGCAGAATAATAGGCTCAACTGGATGGACATATGTATTTTTTTGACCTTACATACTACAGTATGATACTATGATGAATTAGCCAATAAAGGTATCATACCTATTATACTTTTGTCTTTTTTGACACAAAAGTATTTAACATTTCATATTGTCTCTGGCTAACACGGTACTACACAATTTTTTACTGTACTTCGTGAAGCCTACAAGAAAGAGAGCTGATGGGTAAGGGCAAAGAACTAATCCCAAAGTTCTCCCATGAAGCTCTGACCTAACTTCCTCTTCCATTCAGAGATAAATGAGGGTTTAGAACTGTTTGTTTCTTCAGACACCAGTATAGACCAAAGAGATTGGTGTGTGTAGAAGATGCTGATACTAGGCATATTTTTTTTATAGTAGTTAGTGAAGCTGTGAGTTGAAAGAGGGGTGCCAGAGATCTTAAAGAGGCTCTGTCACCACATTATTAGTGCCCTATCTCCTACATAATCGGACTGGCGCTGTAATGTAGATAACAACAATGGTTTTTATTTTGAAAAACGATAATTTTTTTGCAAGTTATGAGCAATGTTAGATTTATGCTAATTAGTTTCTTAAAGCCCAACTGGGCATTTTTTTACTTTGGTCAGCATCATACACTCCTCTTCACAACGCCCACTTGGTCAAAAGTAAAAAAACGCCCAGTTGGGCATTAAGAAACTAATTAGCATAAATCTAAAATTGCTCATAACGTGCTAAAAAATCATCGTTTTTTAAAATAAAAACCACTGTTGTTATCTACATTACAGCGCCGATCAGATTATGTAGGAGATCAGGCATTTATAATCTGGTGACAGAGCCTCTTTAAAGCTATGTAATTTATGATAGGTAAGCCATGACCCCACGTGCAACCCCGAATGTCCCAGCAAATAATTAAGGGGTTTTATTGCTGTGGGCGTCTTCAGGTCTTTGGAGTCTGGTGATTGGGTCCCTCGTAAGCATAGAAAGGAAGGGCTATTTACCGCTGTAAGAAATTGTGCATTCATATGGGATGCACAGAGATGGCAAGGTAAGCACATTTTCGGGATCACTGGGGATACCAGTGGTTTGATCCCTACCGATCTATATTTATCACCTATCCACAGGGTAGGTGATAAATATCTGATTACAGCAAAACCCATTTAAAGCCTAAACTAGCCCACAAGCTAAAGTTATAACACCACTGTTATGCGCACTTGGAAACTGATTGGAGGAGACCCGTTGACTGACAGGCACTCCTCCAGAAGCAGCGCCCACGTGTCTTTTTTTTTTTTTTACCTCAAATGCATAGGAGTGGTCCAAAATTGAACAATCCCTGAGGTTTTTTTGCTAGAGATAAATATATTTTTTATGCTACTTCAGTACTAAAATTTACTTTCATAGAATCGCATAAAAAGGATACAACTATATGGACCTTTGAAAATCATCCATGTAACAGTTTTCATTTAGCAGGAAAAACACTTTAACATAGTTTTTTCATCGTCTATACAGGCTTACATGGACACATTACCGCTCTGTACAACCTCTGAGTTGTATGGAACTATAATAATTCTATATAGATTCTATAAACCATATTGTACTTCCATATGCAGTGTCGTAACTACCGCCTGGGCCTGTGGCATGAGGGGGCCCATGTCGCCCGCCGGCATGGCCCCTCCCATGCCCAGTGGCGCCACTAGCAGCTGCTATGAATGCTACAGCGGTAGCGATGCCACATTCCATAGTATCTTAGATTAAAATCCTCCATAATCCGAACCTCCCACTACCGTCTCCAGGATTTCTCTTGTGCTGCACCAGTCCTCTGGAATGCGCTACCCCAGACAATCAGATTAATTCCCAATATCCACAGTTTTAAACGTGCCCTGAAAACACATCTATTTAGACAGGCCTATAACATTCCCTAATCTGACTCCTTTCCATGGCCCTCCTTTTAGATTAGTCATCAGAATAAGATTCCCTCTCACTCCTCTTCATGTCCGTCATACACGGATACTGGCTAGTGACCGGCTCATGCAGCTTTATGTTACCACCGCATGTGTATAAAAATGGCCGGACCATTGTACAGAACAAACACTGTTACACTTTGTGTCTCCCTTATGTCCTCATAGATTGTAAGCTCTTGCGAGCAGGGTCCTCACTCCCCAGGTTTGAATTGTAAATGAACTTTGTCACTATGTAATGTCTGATATTGTTTGTTTCATGTCCCCTCTAAATTGTAAAGTGCTGCGTAATATGTTGGCGCTATATAAATAAAGATTATTATTATTATTATATTATTATTATCTGCATCCTTAGGACACAGACACTGTTGAACACTATGGCAGAGCAGGGAGGTATCTCCTTGCTCTGTCATTTACTAGGCAACAGGCCACGTTCATGACATCACTGGATCACGCTGGCCTACACAAGGATCCCGTCAGCGTTGATGCTTTGGAGCAGCTCTGTTCGTCGCAGGAACGGGGCCTAGGTGAGTATAACGTTTTTTAAATTATTTATTTGGGGGGCTCTATCTACAGGGGGTGCTGTATGGCGCTATCTACAGGTGGGGCTGTATGGCACTATCTACAAGGGGGCTGTATGGCACTATCTACAGGGGGCTATATAATGCTATCTACAAGGGGGCTGTATGGCACTATCTACAGGGGGGCTGTATGGCACTATCTACAAGGGGGGTTGTATGGCGCTATCTACAGGGGGGCTGTATGGAAGAATCTACCAGGGGGCTGTATGGCACAATCTACATGGGGCACTATCTACAAGGTGGGGCTGGGTGGCACCCAGGGGAGGGGGGTCCCAGTCAAAAGTTTGCTATGGGGACCAGTCTTTCCTAGTTACGCCTCTGTCCATATGTCTCCGATTTCACATGGAGGCCTTATACTTGACAACAATTATATGTTGATTTGCTGCTTAAGGGTGCCTGTACAAGATGTGGGCAGACCCTATAAGGAGCGCGGTCAAGAGCCACATGGCAAAACCATGTGCTGCACCTGTACTTGCTTACAACCTGCATCGCAAAACTACAGCAATTCACAACAAACTGCGTGCATTTTTTGCTTGACCATGCAGCAAAAAAACTTACGTGTAAGGGCACTCTAATTACCAGAATTTAATTTCATTTTATAATAGACACAAAAATGTCAGTACTTGTGCACTAAATATTCGAGGTGGTATATATAGAGGACAAGGCGGACATCATTAGATAAACCATTTCTGGAAAATACTCAAGTGAAAGAGTGCTGAGGTTATAATTTATAATACATTTTCCTTACAGGGCTACACTGTCGCAAATTTGTCCGCTGCATGCATGCAACTTCTGTACAACTTTATTTCACTCCATGTCTTCGCTTGATATGTCTCTTACAGCACAGCAAGCATAATCTCGCGAGATCACCCTCTAAGTGACAGTTTACAGCGAGATTACACTTGCTGTGCAGTAAATCCCACACAAACGTTAGCGAAGTTTCGGGATTGTGAATAGACATCCCGTCCTGGCCGTTGAGGGGTTCCATCTAAGGTTTCCGTCGTGGAACCCCCGCAACGGAAAGTCAAATGGAAACCACAGCTTTCGCTTGCATCACCATTGATATCAATGGTGATGGAAACATTGCTAATGGTTTCCATTTGTCACTGTTTCCGACGGAAAAATGGAAACCTGCCGGAGCGGTGACAGACGGAAACCATTAGCAGTGTTTCCGCCGTCACCATTGATATCAATGGTGATGTAAACAGAAGCTGTGGTTTCCGTTTGATTTTCCGTTCCGGGGTCCACGACGGAAACCTCAGACGGAACCCCTCAACAGAAAGCGAACGCTGATGTGAACCGGCCCCTACTGTTTTTATTGCGTCCTGCAAATCAGTTCGAAAATGGGGTGGAGTGTTTGCAAATGTACATGAAAATAGGTGTTTTGGGGACGTACTCAGTTTTTTTTATTTACAGGTACACTTACGCTAATATGAATTTGGCCTATTATTTTGCTTAGTAGGACAGTGCTTAATCTATATCCTGTCATTGAACACCATTCTCTCTGCCAGAGGCAGGATGATGTCATCTATATACTGTGCAGTCACAATATCACTACATTGCTATATGTCTAGCCGAAAAGTTGCATGAAAATCACTTATACCTGCAACACTGTGGTGGCAATTTATTAAGACTGGCGTTTTATACGCCAGCTTTAATAGGAAAAGTTTTAAATGTGACGCAGCACTTAAACATCATCAGTGCTGCAACGCATACAGCATCCTGATGCTGCCCGATGTCAGTACGTTGTAAAACCCCAGCAAGAAACAAAAGCAAGAGCCACAAACCAAAGAGGAAGGATGCTGGGGGATATTCTGCCACCGGTTAGGATATTTTCACACCTGCTTCGGTGTGTTCCATTGTTCTGCTCAATCAGAGGAGCAGAACAAGGGAGTAACGGAAGCAACGTTTCCGTTCCGCAACGGACACCAGTGGCCAGTAGAACCCATTGACTTGCATAAGTTCTGTCAGCTTTCCGTTGGGGTGTCCGTGATGTTACTGGAAACATAAGTGCAGCTTCCAATGCAGATGTGAACAGGGCCTAAGTGACAATGTTATTATTATTATGATTATTATATAGTACTGCAGCGGCAGCAATATCTAGTGCTAAAGTGAAATTCTAGTTTACGGAGTTCAATGACAGCTGTATAAAACCAGTGAGCTCCCCCTAGTTACAGCTGCAGGTAATCAGAATTTTATTATTTAAAGACAACCACTGTCCATATGCCCTATTTGGGCATGTGGAAGTCATTGTATCACTTTATGAGCCAGAGCTTTAAACTACTCAGCTCCCGTTCTGGCAGAATTGAGCCGATCTGTCACATAGGGTGCGAGGACCCACTGGACCGTACCGCCTAACGGTTTGGCAGCTGGCCAACAGAACACAGGTCAAAGTCTATAGTTCAAATAGGTGTACCTGTGGTAACTTCAGACAGTAGCAAGACAGGCTCGGATGGGACTGTGGCAGCAGGCAGACACCAGGCATGGTGTAACAGGACAGGCGTAGTACCCAGCGCAGCACGACTCCAACTCTATACTGCACTTGGACCAGGATAACACAGGATACAGGTTACAGGTACAGGTAGCAGGAATGGGAACACTGGGAACTGGAAGACACTTAAGGAAGCATTTGCAGAGAAGAACATATGTAATGACAACAATGCTCAGGCAATGCAGGAAGGGGCGGGGCCCTTCTTATAGTCCTCGGTGATTATGGGCTAATTTGGTTCTTTAATTCAGGTGCGCGCGCTGGCCCTTTAAGAGCGGGCATGAGCGCCCTACGGGACACAGCAGAGTGAAGTGGAAGTGAGCGCTGGCGTCTCCTGAGGAGGAGATGGTGGCCAGCACTCACTGATCCATAGCTGTGGCCGTCAGGAGGTGAGTAAACCTGACGGCCCGCAGCCATGGGTATTACACGATCATTTATTACATGGAGGGCGATTCATCTGAATAGAAGCCATGTGATGCTACATTTCCTGTGCATCTGCTGCTGCAGAATAAATGCCTGCGAAAGAAGACTACGGAGTCAGACCTGTGGCGATCAGCTGCATGCTGCCATAGCTCTAAACTAAAAGGGGTAGCCCTTTAATGCTTTCGCTTTTAGGCTCTGTTCACACACAGGGGCAGATTTGGCATTTCTAGGACCCTTAGCAAAGTTATGTCTGGGGGCCCTAATCAAAGACATCTGAAGAGAGTGCTACATACAGTGCCCCTGTAGAGTGCCTCACACAGTGCCCCCTGTAGAAAGTGTCATTCACATTGCCCCCTGTAGAGTGTCACAAACATTGCCCCTGTAGAGAGTGCCACACACAGTACCCCCTATAGGCAGTGCCACACATTGACCCCTGTATAGAGTGCCACACATACCCACTTTAGAGAATACCACACACAGTACACCCTATAGGAAGTGTCACACACCACTGTGTGTGACACTTCCTATAGGGTGCACTGTGTGTGGTACTCTTGTAAATAGTGCCACACACAGTGCCCCTTGTAGGTAGTGGCACACACATTTCCGCCTGTTGGTAGTGCGACACAGTGTTTATTGTAGATAGCGCCACAAAGAGCCCCAAGTAGAGAGTACCACAAACAGTGAGTGCCCCTTTAGAGAGTGCCCCACACATTACCCCCTGTAGGGAATGCCCCACACAGTGCCCCCTGTAGGAAGTGCCGCACACAGTGACCTGTGCCATAGCTCTAAACTAAAAGGGGTAGCCATTTAATGGTATAATTATTAGGCTGTTTCCGCACACAGGGGCAGATTTTCCATTTCTGGAACCCTTAGAGAGTGCATCTGTAGAGAGTGACACACACACACACACACACACACACACACACACACACACACACACACACACACACACACACACACACACACACACACTGCCCCTGTAGAATGCCTCACAGTGCCCCTTGCAGAGAGTGGCACACACAAACAGTGCCCCCATAGAGAGTGGACTGCACAGTGCATCCTGTAGAGCAGAGTTTCCCAACCTTTTCAGGCTCGAGGCACCCCAGGAAAAAAAAAAAATCTCAGGGCACCCCTACCAAAAATTGTTTACAAAAAATGGCTAAAAACAAGCACTACACTCTTAGGGTATGTTCACACAACGTTTTTTTGTAAGGCAGAAACTAAAAATCTGCCTCCAAATTCATTTAGGAATTTTGAGGCAGATTTTGAATTGACAGCGTTGTTTGACATTTTTTTTTTGCTGCGTTTTTTGCCCCACATTTTTTAAGCCGTTGAAGCGAATGCAAAAACCGCAGGTTTTTTTCTGCCTCCTATTAATTTCAATGGGAGGTCAGAGGCGGAAACCACTCGAACACCATCAGCCCCCCACTCACAGTAATGACCATCAGCCCCCACTCACAGTAATGAACATCAGCCCCCCACTCACAGTAATGACCATCAACCCCCCACTCACAGTAATGACCATCAGCCCCCCACTCACAGTAATGACCATCAGCCCCCCACTCACAATAATGACCATCAACCCCCCACTCACAGTAAAATGACCATCAGCCCCCAACTCACAGTAAAATAACCATCAGCCCCCCCCACTCACAGTAAAATGACCATCAGCCCCCCACTCACAGTAATGACCATCAGCCCCCCACTCACAGTAATGACCATCAGCCCCCCACTCACAGTAATGACCATCAGCCCCCCACTCACAGTAAAATGACCATCAGCCCCCACTCACAGTAATGACCATCAGCCCCCCACTCACAGTAATAACCATCAGCCCCCCACTCACAGTAATGACCATCAGCCCCCCACTCACAGTAATGACCATCAGCCCCCACTCACAGTAATGAACATCAGACCCCCACTCACAGTAATGACCATCAACCCCCCACTCACAGTAAAATGACCATCAGCCCCCAACTCACAGTAAAATGATCATCAGCCCCCCCCCCACTCACAGTAAAATGACCATCAGCCCCCCACTCACAGTAATGACCATCAGCCCCCCACTCACAGTAATGACCATCAGCCCCCCACTCACAGTAATGACCATCAGCCCCCCACTCACAGTAATGACCATCAGCCCCCCACTCACAGTAATGACCATCAGCCCCCCACTCACAGTAATGACCATCAGCCCCCCACTCACAGTAATGACCATCAGCCCCCCACTCACAGTAATGACCATCAGCCCCCACTCACAGTAATGAACATCAGCCCCCCACTCACAGTAATGACCATCAGCCCCCCACTCACAGTAAAATAACCAACAGCCCCACACTCACAGTAATTACCATCAGCCGCCCACTCACAGTAATGACCATCAGCCCCACACACACAGTATAATGACCCCTCAGTAAAGAGACCATCAGCCTCAGCCCCCCCGGTAAAGTCACCATCAGCCTCCGTCCCTCCCAGTAAAATGACCATCAGCCCCCTCCAGTAAAGCCACCATCACAGAGAGAAAGTGTGCTTACTCCTGGGGAAGGAATAAATAAGGAGGTATAAGAACAACAACTCCCAGCATGTCCAGGCTATTATTATGTGATATCAATGGACATTACAGGGAGGAGGAAGAAAAGGAGAGAACTACAACTTCCAGCATGTCCAGGCTGTTATGAGATATCAGAGGACATTACAGGGAGGAGGTATAAGAGGAGAGAACTACAACTACCAGCATGTCCAGGACGTTATTATGGGATATCAGAGGACATTACAGAGAGGAGGTATAAGAGGAGAGGACTACAACTACCAGCATGTCCAGGATGTTATTATGTGATATCAGAGGACATTACAGAGAGGAGGTATAAGGAGAGGACTACAACTACCAGCATGTCCAGGCTGTTATTATGGGATATCAGAGGACATTACAGAGAGGAGGTATAAGAGGAGAGGACTACAACTACCAGCATGTCCAGGATGTTATTATGTGATATCAGAGGACATTACAGAGAGGAGGTATAAGGAGAGGACTACAACTACCAGCATGTCCAGGCTGTTATTATGGGATATCAGAGGACATTACAGAGAGGAGGTATAAGAGGAGAGGACTACAACAACCAGCATGTCCAGACTGTTATTATGGGATATCAGAGGACATTACAGGGAGGAGGTATAAGAGGAGAGGACTACAACTACCAGCATGTCCAGGACGTTATTATGGGATATCGGAGGACATTACAGAGAGGAGGTATAAGAGGAGAGAACTACAACTACCAGCATGTCCAGGCTATTATTATGGGATATCAGAGGACATTACAGGAGGAGGTATAAGAGGAGAGAACTACAACTCCCAGCATGTCCAGACTGTTATTATGGGATATCAGAGGACATTACAGGGAGGAGGTATAAGAGGAGAGGACTACAACTCCCAGCATATCCAGACTGTTATTATGTGATATCAGAGGACATTACAGGAGGAGGTATAAGAAGAGAGAACTACAACTACCAGCACGTCCAGACTGTTATTATGGGATATCAGAGGACATTACAGAGAGGAGGTATAAGAGGAGAGAACTGCAACTTCTAGCATGTCCAGGCTGTTATTATGGGATATCAGAGGACATTACAGAGAGGAGGTATAAGAGGAGAGGACTACAACTACCAGCATGTCCAGGCTGTTATTATGGGATATCAGAGGTCATTACAGGGGGAGGTATAAGAGGAGAGGACTACAACTACCAGCATGTCCAGGCTGTTATTATGGGATATCAGAGGACATTACAGGGGGAGGTATAAGAGGAGAGGACTACAACTACCAGCATGTCCAGGCTGTTATTATGGGATATCAGAGGACATTACAGCGAGGAGGTATAAGAGGAGAGAACTACAACTACCAGCATGTCCAGACTGTTATTATGGGATATCAGAGGACATTACAGAGAGGAGGTATAAGAGGAGAGAACTACAACTTCCAGCATGTCCAGGCTGTTATTATGGGATATCAGAGGACATTACAGAGAGGAGGTATAAGAGGAGAGGACTACAACTACCAGCATGTCCAGGCTGTTATTATGGGATATCAGAGGACATTACAGGGGGAGGTATAAGAGGAGAGGACTACAACTACCAGCATGTCCAGGCTGTTATTATGGCATATCAGAGGACATTACAGCGAGGAGGTATAAGAGGAGAGAACTACAACTACCAGCATGTCCAGACTGTTATTATGGGATATCAGAGGACATTACAGAGAGGAGGTATAAGAGGAGAGAACTACAACTTCCAGCATGCCCACGCTGTTATTATAGGATATCAGAGGACATTACAGAGAGGAGGTATAAGAGGAGAGGACTGCAACTACCAGCATGTCCAGGCTGTTATTATGGGATATCAGAGGACATTACAGAGAGGAGGTATAAGGAGAGGACTACAACTACCAGCATGTCCAGGCTGTTATTATGGGATATCAGAGGACATTACAGAGACGAGGTATAAGAGGAGAGGACTACAACTACCAGCATGTCCAGACTGTTATTATGGGATATCAGAGGACATTACAGGGAGGAGGTATAAGAGGAGAGGACTACAACTACCAGCATGTCCAGGACGTTATTATGGGATATCGGAGGACATTACAGAGAGGAGGTATAAGAGGAGCGGACTACAACTACCAGCATGTCCAGGCTGTTATTATGGGATATCAGAGGACATTACAGAGAGGAGGTATAAGAGGAGAGGACTACAACTACCAGCATGTCCAGGCTGTTATTATGGGATACCAGAGGACATTACAGAGAGGAGGTATAAGAGGAGAGAACTACAACTACCAGCATGTCCAGGCTGTTATTATTGGATATCAGAGGACATTACAGAGAGGAGGTCTAAGAGGAGAGAACTACAACTACCAGCATTCCCCTGGCTCCATTTCTCACACAACTGCTAACAAAGTAAAGAAAAAAGCGTTAATGGTTCCTCTCCCTCTGTCAGGCTTCTAGTGGGAAGCGGTGGGCGGTACTCATAACAGACATCCGCACATCACGTCTGCTACGGGGGTGGAGCTTGTAGCAAAAAAATAAAATATTTTATATATTTTTTTTTTTGCAGTGGATGAGCGGAGTGCTCGCGGCACCCCTGGACGGCTCTCGCGGCACCCCAGGGTGCCACGGCACCCCGGTTGGGAACCACTGCTGTAGAGTGTGCCACACAGTGCCCCTCTAGAGAGTACCAAACACAGAGTACCCCCTGTAGGGAGTGCCACACACATTGTCTCCTGTAGAGAGTGCCACACACAGTACCCCATGTAGAGAATGCCACACACAGTGCCCCGTGTAGAAAGTGCCACATACAGTGCCCTCCGTAGAAAGTGCCACGCACAGTTCCCCCAGTTGGAAGTACCACACAGTGCCCCTTGTAAATAGTGCCACACAATGCCCCCTGTAGAGAGTGCCACACACAGTGTCCCCTGTACGGAGTACCACACACAGTGCCCCCTGAAGAGAGTGTCACACAAAGTGCTCCATGTAGATAGTGTCACACACAGTGCCTTCTGTAGATAGTGTGACACAGGGTACCCCCTTTAGAAAGTGCCACACAGTGCACCCTAATGATAGTACCCCCATTCAGTAATAGTGTCCACCAAACAAATAATAAAACGTATACTCAGCAAGCTCCATTCTCATGATGAACAGAGCTGCGGCCTATGAGCTGCCGAGGTGGGACCCTTGCATAGGACGCATCGGCCTGCACAGGGATCCTTTTCCAGTGTCTCATAGGCTGAGGCGTAAGGTGGCCTGTAGCTTAGTGAATGGTGGAGCAGGGAGCTGACAGCTACCTGCTCCGCCATCCATAGTATTAAATTGTATCTGCGTCCTGAGGATGAAGATACAATTGAATGTGGCAGTTGCCCACAGCACCAGGCCAAAGATCGGGGGCTTGTGCTCTGGCTTGTGCTCCGGATGCTAGCGATGCCACTGCCAACAACTGTATCTGCATCCTGATGATGCAGATACAATTAAAAGTTGTGGTGCTGTCAGTAAGCCGGACAGGGGTCCCACTGAGCTCTGGGGCCTTACGCAATTGCGTAGTTGGGGTGGTGGTAAAGACTGCCACTGTTCGCACTTCGTTATCTCCTGCCTTCAGAAATTTACATCAGGAGGCTTTCCCAGCATATACCTCAGATGGAAAGCTGTGACATATGCCACTTTCTAGGCATACAGTGGCACACGTCACACATAGGACCCCAGAGTGAATATATATATATATATATATATATATATATATATATGTATATATATATATATATATATATGAATAAACGAGCCTTATATGTTTCTTTACTGTATTTCTCTGCATGGAATAGCGTGGTCAACGAAAAAGATGGTATGCCCACGCATACTGGCCAGGCATATGACAAAAGGACACCGGACCCTAAATGCTATGGTTCAAAAGCTCAGCTAGGGCCCACCTGTGCGGACCACCTGTAAATTTCACCTGCATCACTAAAGTATAAGTGACCCATTGCAGTGGCGGATTAAGTAGCCCATGGGCCCTGGGCTGTTACCCAAAGTTGGGCCCCCCTTCTCCACCGCCGCCCTATAACTATTGTTAACACTTCCTTTTTGTCCAGGCATTAACAAATGGGTGTTACGACTCCCCTTGTCAAAAGGCTGTGTCCCTACATACTGACAGTCTCCAACCATCGCTGACAGTATCGCACCATTTAGGGACACATTCTCCTGACAAGGGGAATAGTAACACGTATTTGTCTATAAGTCCTGGACTGCACAAAGACTTTTTGTGAGATACAAGGATTTCCTATAATAAACATGTCAGGAGAGATGACAGATTCTCTGTAAATCTAGTGACTCATAGGTGACGACATAGTTTTTTTCCTCCTTTCTACTCCATCCGGTCCAGACTTCATGACGACTTCTCCCGGCCATGACCCATTTCTGCACAATTTGGCACTCAGATGTCTTCGGCTCCTCACTTTTCCAACATTTCCACAGCTATAAACAAAGATAAAATTATCATGGTGCCAGAAACTGTGCCCCTAAATATAATAGCACCAAACACTGTGCTCCTGAATAAAATAGTACCAAACGCTGTGCCCCTAAATATTATAGCACCATAGACGGTGCCCCTGAATATAATTGTGTCAAACACTGTAAAGTAAAGCACCACATACACACAGCCCCTGTAGATAGCGCCACACACAGCCCCCTGAACATAGCGCCACACACAGCCCCCTGAACATAGCATCACACACACATCCCTCTGTAGATCACGCCACACCCCCCCTATAGATAGCACCACCCCCCTGTGGATAGCGCCAACCCCCTGTAGAGAGCGCCACACACATCCCCCTGTGGATAGCGCCACACCCCCCTGTGGGTAGCCCCACACACATCCCCCTGTAGATAGCATTACACACAGCCCTACCTATAGATAGCGCCACACACAACCCCCTTTAGATAGCGCCACACCCCCCTGAAGATAGCGCCACCCCCTGCAGTTAGCACCACTTGCAGTAGATAGCGTCACACATAGCCCCATGTAGATAGTACCACACACAGACCCCTGTAGATAGAAACACACACACTGCCCCCTGTAGATAGCGCTGCATACAGACCCCTGTAAATAGCGCTACACAGCCCTCCCCCTCTTTAAATAGTGCCACACTGCCCCCAGTAGATAGCGCTACACAAAGACCGCTGTAAATAGCATCACACAGCCCTCCTGCTCTTGTATATAGTGCCACAAAGCCCCCCTTGTATATAGTGCTACACAGCAATCCCCCTTAGCTATAGTGATACACAACACTCCCCCTTCTATATAGTGCTATACAGCAATCCCCCCTTGTATATAGTGCAATACAGCACCACCCCCCTTGTATATAGTGCTACACAGAGCCTCCCCCCTTGGACCTGCAGCTATTGTAATTGCTCAGTATAATGTCCCACATAGCTGCCCCCACAAAATAATATCCCCCATAGCTGCCCCCACAGTATATTGCCACTCATAGCTGCCCCATACAGTATAATGCCCCCCATACAATATAATGCCCAACATAGCTGCCTCATACACTATAATGCCAATACAGTATAATGCCCCCATAGCTGCCCCATACTGTATAATGCTCTCCATAGCTGCCCCATACTGTATAATGCTCTCCATAGCTGCCCATACAGTATAATGCCCCTATAGCTGCCCCATACTGTATAATGCCCCCTATAGCTGCCCCATACAGTATAATGCTCTCCATAGCTGCCACAAAGTATAATGCCCTCCATAGCTGCCCCATACAGTATAATGCCCCCATAGCTGCCACACAGTATAATGCCCTCCATAGCTGCCCCATACAGTATAATGTTCCCCTTAGCTGTCCTATACAGTATAATTCCCCCATATGTATGTACCTAACAGAAAAAGGATAACATAATTACTTACCTATTCCCGTTCCCACGACGGGTGGAGGATACTTCTCCTCCTCTGCACTGTCCCGTGAGTGACTCAGTGCAGACAGGCACGATGACGTCACTACATCGCGCCTGCCTGCGCCAAGCCGCTCACGGCAGAGTGAATGCTGGAGCGAGGCTCCAGTATTCAACCCAACTGAATCTGCGTCCTGTGGACGCAGGTTCAGTTAGAAGCAGGACCATAGTTTTTTAAGATTATCTGCGGTTCGGGCAGCCATCGCCGCCCTGGGAGACTCGGGCCCTGGATGGCCGCCCGAACTGCCCATATGATGATTTTCCATTGATCCATTGATGCAGCACTAGCAGACAGAGAGTTACTAGATATGAGGCATGGAATTCCATCTGAAAGACTGCACCAAATTGTGATGCAGACTTTGGGCTGGAATAGTCGCTGCGGAAAGCAGAGCACAAAAAAAAAATCAATACTTACCTCACAGCGTTATCATAGCTATGCACCTTTGCTCCCCACCTCTGGTCTCTGTGCAGCCCGGCCTCCTGTAATGATGCTACAGCATGTGATTGACAACAGCAGTCACATGGGATGAAACTTCATCACAGGAAGGCCAGCAGCACGGAGAACATCCAGGAGAACAAGGAGCTGTGATTATGGCAAGGTCAGGGAAGTAAGTATGGAATTTTTTATTGAATTTAAACAGGAACATTTTTTTTTCTTCAGTTATGCGAATATTGCGGCAGATTCCCAGCTTTGCCATGACAAAAATCGCAGCATTGGCTATGTGTTGTGGCTTTTACCTCAATGGGGATAATCCGCAACAAAAGTGCAATGATTCCGCAGCATAAATTGACATGCTGCGGATTAAAAATCTGCACGGTAGGTCAATTAATACACGCTTTCTCAGCTGATTTTTTTTCTGCAGCGTGTGGATGGGATTTGTTCACATCTCGTCCACTTTGCTGCTACTGTTATACACGCAAATTTTCCACAATAAAATCTGCAGCTAATCCACCCCTTGTACACATACCCTAAGACTGTGGCCTCAGCAGAGAGTATCACACATCATAGGCTTAGATACAGGCAGGGCCGGCCTTAAGTTGGATGGTGCCCTGGGCGAGACTCTCTATTGCTGCCCAAAACAAACCAAAAATGAACAACAAATACATAGACACGCACATACTGGAACATATATACTGTATGTCACGATCTGTGGGTATGTGGGCCCACTGGGCCGTACCGCCGTAGCGGGATTGCAGCTGGCCAACAGAGTACCAAGACAATGTATAAATAGTCCAAGCACAAGGGTACCTGTAGTGGTTCAGACAGTAGCAACGGCTAGGCACAGATGGGACCTTGGTAGAAGACACCAGACGTGTTGTAATATTGAAGGCGGAACTGGTATCACAACATGACTCTAACAGGTCTAAGGCACAGGAACAAATAGCACGGGATACAGGATACAGGTAGCAGGGCACAGGAAACAACGGGAACCGGATAACACTAAGGGACCATTTGCAAGACTAACATAGGAAAACACAACGCTCAGGCAATGAGCAAAGGGGCAGGGCCCTTCTTATAGTCCAGAGTGATCATGGGTTAATTAGTGATAGTTCTCATGTGCGCGTGATGGGCAGGCACGAAATGTGCGCGTGCACCCTACGGGACACAGCGGACCGGAGCGGAAGTGAGAGCTGGCATCTCCTGGGGAGGAGATGCGGGCCAGCGCTCACAGATCCATGGCTGCGGCCGCCGGGGGGTGTGTAATCCCGACAGTCCGCGGCCATGGACATTACAGTATCCCCCCTCTTACGCCCCTCTTCTTGGGGCCAGAGCAAGAGAGGAGCTTCTTAATGAGGGCAGGGGCATTGAGGTTCTCTTATGGGTCCCAGGACCTCTCATTTAGACGAAACCCCTTCCAATCCACCAAATAAAAAGTTCTTCCTCCTACTTTTTTGATGTCCAGGATCCCCTTGACCTCAAATACATCGGGAGAACCTGGTGAGCTGTAGCGTCCATGGCCGCAGGCTGTCGGTTCCACTCACCTCCTGACGGCCGCAGCCATAGATCTGTGAGCGCGGTCCTCATCTCCTTCCCAGAAGACACCAGCGCTCACTTCCGCTCCGGTCCGCTGTGTCCCGTAGGCGCACATGTAGGAAATCATCATCATCAACTCACATGATTTCCTGGACTATAAGAAGGCCCCAGCCCGTCTGATCCTTGCCTGAGCATTGTTAGTATACCCCAAGTCAGTCTTGCAAATGGTCCTGTAGTGTTTTCCCGCTCCAGTTGTTACCCGTGCCCTGTTACCCGTGCTGTGTTCTTGTTCCAGAGGAGCTCCAAAGGAAAGGCAGTAGTATGTGGCTACTACTTGAGATTTTTTTTTCTACAGAGCGCAATTACTCTATTGGGGTTCGGGAGCCTCTGGCCATCAAATTGGCTCTGGAGGAGTGGATACATCTACTGGAGGGCGCAGCTCACCCCATCCTGATCTACACCAACCACAAGAACCTCACCTACCTTCAGTCCGCTCAACGACTAAATCCCCGTCACGCCAGGCGGTCTCAGTTCTTCACCAGTTTCCAATTTGTGCTCCACTACCATCCCGCTGACAAGAATGTGAGGGCCGATGCCCTGTCCAGGTCATTTGAGACGGATGACTCGGTGGAGTCTCTTCAAACTATCATAGACCCGTCCTGCATTATCACTGCCAATCCTTTGCAGGTTAGAGACATCCCTCCAGAGAGGATTTTTGTTCGATTAGCAGACAGGAGAAGAATTCTCCGATGGGGACACAGTTCTAAACTGGCTGGGCACCCTGGTGTTCGTAAAACCCGAGACCAGATTGCTCGTCACTTCTGGTGGCCCACGCTGCCCAAGGATGTTGTGGACTTTGTCTCTTCTTGCACAGTGTGTGCTTCTAACAAGGTTACTCACTCCAAGCCTGCCGGCTTCCTTCAAGCTCTGCCTGTACCCAATGCCCCCTGGCAGCACATTGCGATGGACTTTGCCACTGACCTTCCTCCCTCAGCAGGATGCAACACTGTCTGGGTGGTGGTGGACCGGTTCTCTAAGATGGCACATTTTATCCCGCTGACCGGCCTACCTTCTGCTCCCCGACTGGCGAGTCTCTTCATTCAGCACATCTTCCGCTTGCATGGCTTGCCCCTTCACGTTGTGTCTGATCGGGGGGTTCAGTTTACCTCGAAGTTCTGGAGGGCTCTCTGTAAACTCCTGGATGTAAGATTGGACTTTTCCTCAGCCTATCACCCCCAGTCCAATGGGCAAGTCGAGAGGATCAGCCAGATCATGGAGAATTATCTCTATCACTTAATCTACTTACAGCATGATAACTGGGTACAGCTTCTTCCATGGGCCGAGTTCTCGTACAACAACCACACAAGCGAGTCCACCACTTTCACTCCATTTTACATTGTATACGGTCAGCATCCTAGAGTCCCTCTTCCAGCGTCCACTACTTCTCAGGTACCCGCTGCTGACTCTGCTTTTGGGGACTTCCTGCACATCTGGCAACAGACCCGTTCCTCTATTTTGCTGGCTGTCAATCGCATGAAGCGAAAAGCGGATACAAGAAGAAGAGAGCCGCCGCAGTATCTTCCAGGTACCAAAATCTGGCTGTCCTCATGGAACATTCGTTTGAAGGTGTCTTCATACAAGTTTGCTCCCAGGTTCCTCGGTCCTTTTGAGATTCTGCAACAGATTAACCCTGTCTCCTATAAACTGCGGCTGCCGCCTACCCTCAGAATCCCCAACTCCTTTCATGTGTCCCTCCTGAAACCAGTGGTCCTAAACCGCTACATCAAGACTTCCTGTTCCACAACTGCTCCCAACAGTTCTTCTGATGTGTTCGAGGTGAGGGAGATCATGGACTGCAAAGGGTAGGAGGAAGAACTTTCTATTTGGTGGACTGGAGAGGGTTTGGTCCTGAGGAGAGGTCCTGGAAGCCGCAGGAGAACCTCGATCTCCCTGCTCTCGTTAAGAAGTTCCTCTCTCGCTCTAGTCCCAAGAAGAGGGGGCGTAAGAGGGGGGATACTGTAGCGTCCATGGCCACGGGCTGTCGGGTCCACTCACTTCCTGACACCCGCAGCCATGGATCTGTGAGCGCTGGTCCCTATCTCCTCCACAGGAGACGCCAGCGCTCACTTCTGCTCCGGCTTCTGTGTCCCATATGTTGTGCACGCACGCTCTTGCCCACTCTTAAAGGGCCAGCGCGCGCACATGTAGGAAAATCATCATCATCATCAACTCACATGATTTCCTGGACTATAAGAAGGCCCCAGCCTGTCTGATCCTAGTTAGTAAACCCCAAGTCTGTCTTGCAAATGGTCCCTTAGTGTTTCCCGCTCCAGTTGTTACCCGTGCCCTGTTACCCGTTCCTGTATCCCGTGATGTGTTCTTGTTCCTGAGCCTACTAGTTGGAGTCGTGTCTACTGTACCTGTGTCATCCACCACGTCCTGTGTCATCTGCCACATCCAGAGGGATTCGCCACGTCTGGCGCAACCTGCGGCAACTGTGTCATCCGCCACGTGCTGTATCATCTGCCACGACCTGAGGGATTCATCACGTCTGGCGCAACCCGCGGCACCTGTGTCATCCGCCACGTTCTGTGTCATCTGCCACGACCTGAGGGATTTGCCACGTCTGGCGCAACCTGCGGCACCTGCTGTCATCCACCACGTCTGGTGTTACCTGCTGCACCCACCTCCATCCATGCATGAAATGAGTTGGGGATTCTGAGGGTAGGAGGCAGCTGAAGCTTGTAGGAGACAGGGTTGATTTGCTGTAGGATCTCAAAGGGTCCGAGGAACCTGGAAGCAAACTTGTACGAAGGTACCTGTAGACGGATATTCCTTGAAGACAGCCAGACTTTGGTACCCAGAGGATACTGAGGTGAATCTCTTCTTTTAGTATCTGCCTTTCGCTTCATGTGGTGGACCGCCAGCAGAATAGAGGACCGGGTTCGCTGCCAGATCTGTAGAATGTCCCTAAATGCAGAGTCAGCTGTGGGCACCTGGGACGTAGCTGAAACAGGAAGAGGAATTAGTGGATGTTGGCCGTAGACCATGAAGAATGGTGTAGAAGCAGGGGACTCACTTGTGAGGTTGTTGTATAAGAACTCGGCCCAAGGAAGAAGCTGTACCCAGTCATCATGCTGCATGGAGATGAAGTGTCGTAGATAATTCTCCACGATTTGGTTAATCCTCTCGACTTGACCATTGGACTGGGGATGGCAGGCTAAGGAAAAGTCCAACTTCACATCTAGGAGTTTACAAAGGGCTCTCCAGAATTTCGAGGTAAACTGAACATCCCGATCAGACACGATATGAAGAGGCAAGCCATGCAAGCGGAAGATGTGTTGGATGAAGAGGTTAGCCAGTCGAGAAGCAGAAGGTAGGCCGGTCAGCAGAACAAAATGAGCTATTTTCGAGAACCTGTCCACCACCACGCAGACCGTATTGCATCCAGCAGAGGAAGGAAAGTCTGTGATAAAGTCCATTGCTATATGCTGCCAGGGAGTATTGGGCGCAGGCAGGGGTTGAAGCAGACCAGAAAGCTTGGAGTAAGCAATCTTGTTGGCAGCACACACACTACAGGACGAGACAAAGTCCACAATATCTTTGGGCAGCGTGGACCACCAGAAATGACAGGCAATCAGATCTCAAGTTTTACGAGCACCAGCGTGCCCAGCTAGTTTGGAGCTGTGCCCCCAGCGAAGGATTCTCCTCCTGTCTGGTTCCGTTGTGCTGACTGGAAATAGGTGAGGTTCTTGTGGTTGGTATATATCTGGATGGAGTGAGCTGCGCCCTCTAGTAGATGTCTCCACTCCTCCAGAGCCATTTTGATGACCAGTAACTCCCGATCCCAAATAGTGTAATTGTGGGAGAAAAAAGTATAGAATAATAACCACATACCACTTCCTTCCCTTTGGAACCTCTCTGGAAAACTGTCGCGTTACATCACGATGATGGAGGGTTGAGGATGACATGAAGGCACTCTTAAGGCTATTAAATGCAGATTCTGCCTCTGGAGTCCACACCTTGGTGTTCATACCTTTTTTGGTGAGGGTAGATATAGGAGCTGTCAGTGAAGAGAAGTTTGGGATAAACTGCCGGTACAATTTGGCGAATCCCAAAAAACTGTATCTGTAGCTGTATGGACCTCAGGCCTTGAGGACGTGGCCATTTCAGGACGGACTTTACCTTCTCAGGATCCATCTTGAGGCTTTGATCCAAGATGATGTAGCCCAGGAAGGGTAGAGAATTTTTCTCAAACACACACTTCTCCAGCTTGGCATACAGGCGATTCTCCCTTAATCGCCGCAGAACTTGACGGACATGTCTACGGTGGGTCGTCAGATCTGGAGAAAAAATCTAAATGTCATAGAGATAGACCACAACACAGACATAGAGGAGATCTCGGAAGATGTCATTGACGAACTCTTGGAAGACCACGGGAGCATTATACAGACCAAATGGCATTACCAGGTATTCATAATGTCCGTCTCGGGTGTTGAATGCCGTCTTCCATTTGTCACCCTAGCAGATCCGGATCAAGTTGTAAGCCCCACGCATGTCTAGTTTAGAGAAAATCCTGGCTCCTCGTATGCGTTGAAATAGTTTGGAAATTAGTGGCAACAGATATTTATTCTTGACCGTGATTTGATTGAGACCCCGGTAGTCGATGCAAGGCCGAAGAGATTCGTCTTTCTTCTTGATAAAGAAGAACATGGCCCCGGCCGGAGATGAGGATTCTTGTATGAAACCCCTCTCCAGATTCTCCTTGATATAGGCCGATATAGACTGAGTCTCTGGCAAGGAGAGAGGGTATACACATCCACGAGGAGGGGACGAATTAGGAACCAGTTCAATAGGGCAGTCATAAGCCCGATGTGGGGGCAGCGTCTCAGCCTCCTTCTTGCTGAAGACATCCGCAAACTGAGAGTAATGAGGAGGTAATCCTGCCAACGACTGAGGCAGAGGAGACTGGGCCGGATGGATATGCATCAGACAGCGATTGAGACACTTGGAGCCCCATTGGAGAACCTCTCTGGAATTCCAGTCCAGGAATGGGGCATGTAGTCAAAGCCAGGGCAGGCCCAGCAGCACAGGGTTGACGGCTTTGGGCAGGACAAGAAATTAAATTAGCTCTGAATGAGGGGCTCCAACCTGGAGCTTCAGCGGTTTGGTCTCAGACACAATTGGATCGGGCAGAGGCAGTCCATTCACTGAGGCAACAGCCAAAGACATCTCCAGAGGGACTGTGGGCAACTGGAGAAGATTCACTAGGTCCTTTTGGATGAAGTTAGCTGCGGATACAGTCCAGATAGGCAGATACTTGGTGCGTCTTTTCACCGGACACTATGGTTACGGGGATGGATAGTTTTGAAGAGAGTTTTTTCTTCAGCGCTGAATCGCTTAGGGTTGTCTCTCAAAACAATCCTAGGCATTTGGAGTTCTTTGGCTTCTGAGAGCACAAACGCCCTTTGTCTCTCCGTTTGCGTTGTCTCTCCTGGATGGATAATTTGAGCCGGTCCACCTGCATAGGCTTCTCTGGTGGAAAAACTGGTGAGAGCAACAGGGATTGCTGGAAAGTAGGAGCCAGCCTAGGTAGTCTTCTCTCCCAACGAACCTCTTGGGATCGCTTCCGGATCCTCATGTCAATCCGGGTGGCAAGAAGAATGAGGTCATCCAGGATTGGTGGCAGATCACGAGCGGCAAGCTCATTTTTTATCTTGGAAGACAGTCCCTGCCAGAATGTAGCCACCAAGGCCTCATTGTTCCAGGACAGCTCTGCCACCAGGGTGTGAAACTGAATGGCATACTCACTCATGGAGGTGTCTCCCTGGCGAAGGTTCAGCAGAGATGCAGCTGCAGATGAGACTCGCCCAGGTTCCACAAATACAGAGCGAAAAGTCCGTAGGAAACACTCGAAGTCATTGGAAGGCATGGGAAACATTGGGAACAGGATAACACTAAGGGACCATTTGCATGACTAATATAAGAAAACACAACAACGCTCAGGCAATGAGCAAAGGGGCAAGGCCCCTCTTATAGTCCAGGGTGATCATGGGCTAATTAGTGATAACTCCCATGTGCACATGCTGGCCCTTTAAGGCTACACTGTACATACATAAAGGCACATATTTAGACATACATGCTATATACACACATACTGGAACACATACATACACATATACACATACAAACCCATATATACCTACACAGGCACATATATACAGACACACACACAAAGGTACAAATAGGCACATACATATATATGTACACACATACACACACCCACACCCACACACAAACATATACATATACACAGAGACATATATACACATATAGACACAGGCACATTGGCACATATATACATGCTGTTGGGCCCGCGGTGGCTGACAATGGGCACCTCCTACTTACCGGCTGCAGCTTCCCCACTGAATCCTGTAGGGTGCGTGTGTGCGCTCGTTCCCGGCCTCAAAGGGCCCAGCGCAATGCAAAGTTCCGCAGCCAATTCCTATACACCCTGGACTTTAAAAAGGCTCTGCCCTTCCTCACCTTGTCTGAGTGTTGTTGCGTCAATCCATGTTCGTTATTGCAAATGGTCCCTTAGTTTTATCCTGTGTTCCCGTACCCTGTGTCCTGTATCCAGTAATTATGTTTGTTCCAGCGGAAGCCAAGTGTCATCTGTGCCAAGGGTCACGTTTGGACAGCTGCTACTCCGCTACGGTGGAGCAGCTTAGTGGGTCTACATGCCCCATAGTCATGACAGTACGCTCAAGCCATGGATCCCATTGGTAAATCCAAAACCGCAATCCAGCTGATGCAAGTGGATATGCGTGACCTCCGGGCACACCAGGATCAGCTCTTACAGGCTATAAACTCCGTCATTAACTGTTGGGATCGTCCTTCTGTTCTGCCTCTGGCTGCTACCGCTGCCCCACCACCTGCTATCCCTTCTGCCTGTCCTGGGTCTGCAATCTCATTGCCTCTACATCCTCGCTACGACGGGGATCTTAAGACCTATAGAGGTTTCATTAACCAGTGTATGATCCACTTCAAGTTACGCACCCATCGCTTCCCCTCTGATGACGCCATCGTCTCTTTTGTTATTTCTCTCCTCTCTGGCAAAGCACTGGAATGGGCGAACTCCATCTTGGAACGAGAGGGTCCGGAATTCTCAGATCTGCCACTGTTTTTGAGATGTACAGTGTTCGAGGAACCGGGTAGAACATCCTCTGCAGCTGCCTCAATGCTGACTCTCAATCAAGGGGAATCAACTGTAGGGGAGTACACCATCTCCTTCCGTACACTGACAGCGGAGCTGGTTTGAAATAATGAGGCTCTTGTGACAACTTTCTGGAAGGGACTAGATCCACGTATAAAAGATTAACTAGCGGCTCGTGAGCTTCCCTCTACTTTGGATGCCTTGATACTGCTAGCAATCCAGAACTGTATGAGGCTCCAAGAGCGCACTTGTGACGTTCACCAGGAGAAGGGCTGTTATCAATTGGCACCTAAGTTTCAAAGACCTCTTCTGCCTTCTCCTGTTGTATCCCTGGTGGAGCCAGTGCAAATAGGCGGACTCAGATTGTCTGACCAAGAGCGGCAACGCAGACGTTCTACTGAATTGTGTCTGTACTGTGTTCACAAGGGACATTTTGTACACCAATGCCTTCTGAACCTGGGAAATCTCCAGCACCTTGGGTTGATTGGAGAAACAACTCTAGGCGAACCTTCTTCTGCTTCTAAATTCTCTCCCAGATTGTCTATTCCTGTGTCTATTGTCACCGATGAAGGACAGCACAGTGTGCCTGCCTACTTGGATTCTGGAGCGGCTGCAAATTTTATCCACTTGGCCACTATTCCTCTGGAGAAACCTCTGGCGGTCGCTTCAGTTGATGGACAGCCCCGGCCAGACCCTATTCTGTCTATCACTAAGCCATTGAGACTACAGATAGAAGTTCTCCATTCTGAGCTAATAGCCTTTTATGTCTTAACCAAAGCTATTAACCCCCTCGTACTGGGATCACCATGGCTTCGCCAGCACGCCCCAGTTGATTGGAATTCCGGAGAGGTCCTCCAATGGGGACCCGGATGTCCTCACCGCTGTCTGCCTCAGATTCGACCTGTTGTTTCTCCACTGCCCCAATCTCTCTCTGGACTGCCTCTGCAATATGCTCATTACATGGATGTCTTCAGCAAAAAGGAGGCAGAGGTCCCTCCTCCTCATCGTCCCTATGACTATCCTATCGAGCTACTTCCGGAAGCCTCTCCCCCTCGCGGACGGGTGTATCCTCTCTCCTTGCCGTAAACCAAGGCCATGTCGGAGTATGTCAAGGAGAACCTAGAGACGGGGTTCATCAGGAAGTCTAGTTCAACAGCCTCCTGACGAAGCCGGTCTGTAGGGCGAAACGCGCGTAGAGTCGTTTTTTCATCCATCTCCTTAGGTTGCCATTTCCGCTCCCCATCATGTCTCAGGGTATGTGCTTGCCTTAATTTTTCTACTATTGACCTTTCTTCACGATTATCCCAGTACATCGCTCTGGCCTTTTGTGCCTGCTTTTTATGTCAGGATTTTTCATGTCTATTTTTGTGTACTATATACGCATTTAGGTAGCACTTCATTATATGTGGGCATGGTTATTCCATGCGTACGGTTTATTCATCTCTCCATGTGGGTTATGTGAGTGGTTCTTAGCCACTGATGGTTAGTTGACTCTGTTTGACTATGGTCTTTTACACCTGACCTTACTGTTTGTATCTTCGTATATGGTTCATCCTTTTTTATTCCGTAGTATGTTATTGTGTATTATATTCAATAAAGATTTTCAACTTTTGCATATAATTTTGCATATTATTTCTTTAGGGGCTATGTTCCCTTGTGGTTCGCGTTTAGGTTGTCTACTTCACCAGCCGGAGCTGGATTCTTTTTTGTGTAAAAGAAGGATGGATCTCTTTGACCATGCATTGACTACCGTGGGTTGAATCAAATCACAGTCAAAAACAAGTACCCCTTGCTGCTTATCTCCGAGCTTTTTGACAGGATTTGTGCAGACAAGGTTTTCACTAAGCTGGATCTACCCGGGGCCTATAACCTGATCCGTATCCGCCAGGGTGACGAATGTATACCACTTTTAACACCTGGGACTGTGCAATGCTTCAGCAGTGTTCCAAGAATTCATAAACGACATCTTCCGCAATCTTCTGTATGTCTGCGGGGTGGTGTATATGGATGACATCTTGATCTACTCACCTGATTTGACGATGCATCGGAAGCATGTATGCCAAGTCTTATTGCGGTTAAGGGGGAATAGCCTGTACGCAAAACACGAAAAGTGCTTGTTTGAAAAAAATCCTTTTCCTTCCTTGGGGTATATTATCTCTGATTGTGGTCTTCTAATGGATCTGGAGAAGATGAAGTCGGTCTTGGAGTGGCCACGTCCTCAAGGTCTCCGAGCTTTCCAGAGATTTCTTTGATTCGCCAATTTTTTTCAACAATTCATCCCAAATTTCTCATCCCTTACTGCTCCCATCTCAGCTCTTACCAAGAAGGGAGTGAACGCTAAGGACTGGTGCCCTGAGGCAGAGTCTGCATTTTCCAACCCCAAGAGCGCCTTCACTTCTGCCTCTGTTCTTCATGATGTGACTCAACAGTTTTGCTTGGAGGTTGAAGCCTCTTCCATCGGTGCAGGAGCACTCTTGTTTCAGAGGAATTCCAAAGGAAAAGCGGTATAGTGTGGATTCTTCTCCAGACTTTTCTCTCCTGCTGAGCGTAATAACTCCATTGGGGACCGATAATTACTCTCCGTCACGTTGGCGTTGGAAGAGTGGAGACACATACTGGAGGGGGCTACTCATCCTATCATCATCTTTATGGATCACAAAAATCTCACATATTTGCAGTCTGCTCAGCGACTAAATTCTTGTCAAGCCAGATGATCGCTGTTCTTCGCCAGATTTCCGTTTCTTTTTCACTTCTGTCCCGTGGAAAAAAACATTAAGGCTGATGCAAAGACAGACGACTCTGAAGAAAGTTCTCAACACATAATTGACCCTTCCAGGATTGTTGCCACAAACCCCCTACAGATCAAGGATATCCCTCCTGGAAAAATCTTTGTTCGTCCTGCTGACCGGAATAGAATGCTCCTCTGGCTACATTGTTCCAAACTGGCATGGCACTCAGGTGTCCGTAAGACTCGGGACTTTAATACTTGTCACTACTAGTGGCCCACGCTACCTAGGGATGTTGTGGACTTTGTTTCTTACTTACAAATTGTGCATTAAACAAATCTACCCATTCCAAACCTGCTGGACGGCTTCAACCAGTGCCTGATGCCTGGCAACACTTCGCTATGGACTTTATTACAGACCTTCCTCCTTTGGCTGGATGTACTACTGTCTGGGTAGTGGTGGACTGTTTCTCCAAAATGGCACATTTCATTCATTTAACTGGTCTTCCCTCTGTTCCCCATCTGGCAAACCTGTTAATTCAGCACATCTTTCGTCCACACAGACTACCCTCCATATGGTCTCGGACCGGGGTGTACAGTTCACTTCCAAATTCTGGAGTACCATGTGTAATCTCCTGAATCACATAAACACAAAAGTTTGAACAGCACATTCCGACAAAATGAAACAAAACGTGTATACAGGTGCAAGAACGCCTGTGACTGCAAATTTACAATAGAATTTATTGATTAGCAATTTTGCCACACTTTTTTGCGTCCTAAATTTACGCTGTTTACCGTGTGGTATAAATAACACAATACCTTTATTTAGTGGGTTGTTGCGATTGCAACGATACCAAATTTGTATAGTTTTTGTAAGTTTTACTACTTTTACACAGTGAAAACACTTTTTTTTCCAAATGATTTGTTTTTGTGTCTCAATATTTGAAGAGCCGTAAAGTTTTTATTTTTTCGCCGATGCAATTGTAGGAGGGATTTTTTTTTGCGGGACGACTTGTAGTTTTTATCGGTACCATTTTGGAGTAGATGCGACTTTTTGATCACTTTTTATCACATTTATTTTAAGGCTGGATTCAAAGAAAACAGCAATTTTTGCATGTTTTTTTATTTAATCTTTGAAGACGTTCACCGTGCGGGTTAAATGATGTAATAACTTTATAGTCGGGGTAGTTACGGACGCGGCGATACCAAATATGTGTGACATTTTTACTTTATTTTGTTTGTTAATAATAAAGCAGTTTGTAAGGGGGGAAAAGTGGGTTTTTCATTTTTTTTTTTTTACTTTTTTTATTTTTCACTTTTTATTAAACTTTTTTTTTTACTTTTTTACTAGTCCCACTATGCGATTATCCGATCTCATTTGTAATACACTGCAATGCTTCTGTATTGCAATGTATTATGCCTGTCCGTTTAAACGGACAGGCATCTGCTAGGTCATGCCAGAGGCATGATCTAGCAGGCATTCACTACAGGCAGACCTGGGGGCCTTTATTAGGCCCCCGGCTGCCAGAGGAGACACAGACACTCGGCAATTTTATCGCCGGGTGTCAGTGGGATGAGAGGGAGCTCCCTCCCTCTCACCAAAACCACTCAGATGCGGTGCACGCTATTGAGCACCGCATCTTAAGGGTTAAACGGGTGAGATCGATACTAATATCGATCTCACCCGGTCGAGCAGGGACGCCCCCAGCCCTCAGCTACCTCTGGCAGCTGAGAGCAGGGAGATTTTACAGCTCCCTGCTCTGTTTACTTATTCCGATACAGCGACGTAAAATGTCTATTGCATCGGAATAAGGCCCGTTAGTGACTGACGTAAAAACACTATGGGCTGGTCACTAATGGGTTAATGGGCTGCATGAGCTATTCCCTCGTTATTCCATCATCAATGAAACAGGTAAAAGGTCTGGAGTTGATTCCAGGTGTGGCATTTGCATTTGGAAACTGTTGCTGTGAACCCACAACATGAGGTCAAAGGAGCTCTCAATGCAAGTGAAACAGACCATCGTTAGGCTAAAAAAAATGAAGAAATCCATCAGAGAGATAGCACAATTGTTAGGAGTGGCCAAATCAACAGTTTGTTACATTCTTGAAAAAAAGGCAGCACTGGTGATCTTGTGAACTCCAAAAGGCCTGGATGTCCATGGAAAACAACAGTGATCGCAGAATCCTTTCCATGGTGAAGAAAAACCTCTTCACAACACCCAAGTGAAGAACACTCTCCTGGATGTAGGCGTATCAGTATCTAAGTCTACCATAAAGAGAAGACTTCATGAGAGCAAATACAGGAGGGTTCACCACAAGGTGAAAACCATTAATCAGTCTCAAAAATAGTAAGGCAGGTTTAGACTTTGCCAAACAACATGTAAAGAAGCCAGCCCAGTTCTGGAACAGCGTTTTTTGGACAGATGAAACTAAGATCAACTTGTACCAGAATGATGGGAGGAAGAAAGTATGGAGAAGGCTTGGAACGGTTCATGATCCAAAACACCCCACATCCTCTGTAAAATATGGTGGAGGCAGTGTGATTGGCATGGGCATGCATGGCTGCCAAAGGCACTGGGTGACTAGTGTTTATTAATGAAATAACTGAAGACAGAAGCAGCCAGATGAAATCTGAAGTGTTCAGGGATATACGTTCTGCTCAGATTCAACCAAACGCAGCAAGGTTGATTGGACGTCGCTTCACAATACAGATGGACAATGACCCAAAACATACTGCGAAAGCAACCCAGGAGTTTTTTAAGGCAAAGAAGTGGAATATTTTACAATGGCCAAGTCAATCACCAGATCTCAACCCGATCGAGCTGCATTTCACTTGCTTAAGACAAAACTTAAGGCAGAAAGATGCACAAACAAGCAACAACTGAAGACAGCTGCAGTAAAGGCCTGGCAAAGCATCAGGAAGGAAGAAACCCAGCGTTTGGTGATGTGCATGGGTTCCAGACTTCAGGCAGTCATTGCCTGCAAAGGATTCTCTACAAAGTATTAAAAAAAAACATTTTATTTATGGTAATGTTAATTTGTCCAATTATTTTTGACCCCCTGAAATGAGGCGGCTGTGTAGAAAAATGGTTGCAATTCCTAAACGTTTCACAGGATATTTTTGTTCCATCCCTTGAATTAAACCTGGAAGTCTACACTTCAATTGCATCTCAGTTGTTTCATTTCAAATCCAATGTGGGGGCATGCAGAGCCCAAATCATGAAGATTGTGTCACTGTCCAAATTATTCTGGACCTAACTGTATACACAAAGGCAAATATGTACATGCACAGAAACACATATATACATACATACAGAGAATTATACATATATAGTGTAAAGGATCTGCCAGGCACAGCTTCGGGGTTAACTCCCATAGGTAATCAGTCTGCACCTGAATCTACGTCTCTGAGACTGACTCCATCTTCCACCACTCAGGATGGCAGGCTTAGGAGTGGGAGAGCCTATCGCAGCCTGGCCAGACGGAGCTAGCTCCCGCCCTCTGTCTATTTATACCTGCCTTTCCTGTTCCTCCTTTGCTTGTGATTCTTCTCGTGTGGTTTCCTGGCCCAGCTACAGCTCCTAACTATTTGATCCTGCTCCATACTGACCCTGGCTTACTGACTACTCTCCTGCTCTGCGTTTGGTACCTCGTGCTCTCCTGGTTTGACTTGGCTCGTTCACCACTCTGGTTGCTCACGGTGTTGCCGTGGGCAACTGCCCCTTTCCCTTTGCTTTGTATTCCCTTGTATGTTTGTCTCGTGCACTTACTGAGCGTAGGGACCGCCGCCCAGTTGTACCCCGTCGCCTAGGGTGGGTCGTTGCAAGTAGGCAGGGACAGAGTGGCGGGTAGATTAGGGCTCACTTGTTCGTTTCCCTACCCCCGTCGTTACATATAGACCCATATATACACACACAGGCACATATATGCCCACAGGCACACAAACACAAGGAAGTACACATAGGTACATATATATACACATATATATATATATATATATATATACACACACACAGAAAAATGTACACATACACAGACATATATACACATACAGACACACAGAGGGCTGCAACGACCATGAGGCGAGGAAAGCTTCTCGCCTCAGGCAGTGGTCTGATGCCTCTCTGACGGAGCGGCGGCACCGCTGAAACCAACCACTGCCACCTCTTCCTGCACTATAATTGTATCTACGTCTATAGGAGTCAGATACGATAACTAACATTGGCAGGGCAAGGAACATTAGTTCTTACCCTGCCAGTCAGCACCTTTCAATGACGCAAGTGGTGCAATGACACCAAGCGCCCGTAATTTAGAACACCAAGTAATTTAGAATACCAACGAGCTAACAATCCTCCGCCGCACGTACCGTTACAGTACAATAAACAACAGCACAAGAACAGATATGTCAGGCCACACAGGCCACTCTTCTTGTGGACCGCCACCTAAGGAAGGAAAGCAATATAAGCAGCACACAATCAAAGGCACCGTGCACGTAATAAACAAACCATATTCTGTTATATATACAAGTATACAGTATATGTACTAAAGTCCCCTTAAGAGTTGGTGAGAGAAGGGGTGTCATAACAACTTACCTATAGTGTACAGAGCACCTTGAAAACCTGCTTTTGAGGGACCGGAAAGATTTAAGAGGCCTGCTATATTTCATGACACTAAGCTGATATATGGCCATACATTTTGGCCTTAGCTTGTATTATCGCATGTATTATCGCATTTATATACAATCATTCCAGGTAGCTATATGGCAATACTATCATTTCAGGTGAACATATTTATTATACATATATCATATTGCCCTGGTTTTTATATTATATGTCATTATGTCTCCCCATATGTTGCTTCAACCTGCAGGACACGTTTTGCATTGCATGGTTCTAACTTTTATTGATATATTCTGTGTATTTATGTGCAATAAAGTTGTTTCATGTTTCTGATATACTGTGTGTTAATTGACCTCTCTCTATAGGATAGATTTCATGACACTAGTAGATCCATATTACGAATTATGAAAATTTTCCTGAAATTTTACCTTACATCCACAAGCTTCTTCACAAGAAGGCACAAAGCTTCTAGAGTTTCAGGTGCTCAGAAGTGCTTACATCTAAAGCTTCAGAGGTCCGCAGATAAGATGAACCAAGAAATCTTATACAATTTCATACCTCAAACTAGAACATTTTTACCAAACGACAGTAAAAAAATTTTGAACCCATTACAAATTATCATATAGTCATAGAAAAGTATTCAAAACTCATTTGTAAAGTAGAGGACCTTCAACTAAACAGCCCAAAATAAAATGTTAACACAAAATATGCTACTATAAGGGTATATTCACACTGCCTGTTTTCGGACGTCTTTCGGGCTGTAAACGGCCGAAAAACGGCCGACAAATCGGAAGCAGAACGCCTTCAAACATCTGCCCATTGATTGCAATGAGAAAAACTACGTTCTGTTCCGACGGGCCGTTTTTCTACGCGACCATTTTGAAGAACGGCCGCGTAAAAAGACGACCGCGAAAAAGTGAAGGTCACTTCTTGGGACATTTTTGGAGCTGTTTTTCATAGACTCTATTGAAAACAACTCCAAAAACAGGCGTAAAAAAACGCCCCGAAAAACGCAGCGAAAATCATGAGTGGCTTAAAAAAGCCTGAAAATCAGGAGCTGTTTTCCCTTGAAAACAGCTCCATATTTTCAGACGTTTTTGAGTTGGCGTGTGAACATACCCTAATGCTAATAATACTAAATAAAAAGATAGTAATACTCGTCTTTATTTATATGGCACCAACAAACTCCACGACATTTTACAATTGGGAAAATAACAACCTGTTAAAATGTAATTAACACAAATGAACAAACAATGGGGGATTTATTATTTATTCAATGCCAGTTTTCTGGCGTAGAAAATGTGCAAACAGTACAAAAGTTGCAATTTGTGCAAAAAAAAGGTCTCTGTGTTGTTCTGTGGGCGGAACTTAGCAGAAGGGACGGGGTCACTCACAGCCTGATAAATTTACTATAATTGACCCCAGAAACTGGCATAAATGATAGCACAAATCTATGCCAACTGATAGCTGGCGCAGATTTGATGTTCAGGCGCATGGACAGCCAGAGATGCACCTAATTTATTAAGAGAAATGCGCCTCTTTATAAATGAAGCGGATGTTACTCCAGCATATTTTAGATTAAGTCTGGAGTATAAAAAGTAAATCTTAATAAATTCCCGACAATGAGACATAAGAGGAGAAGTCTCTGCCCGTAAGTGCTTACAGTCTAAATAAGGATCGATTTTACAAGAAGAATCCTTGTAAGACCAACATATAGCATATAAACTTTAATACCTTAGAGAGGGAGAAATACGTTTTTCAAATGAAAACCAAGTCATGTGTAAATAACTATTTTCACCACTGGATGGCGCATCCTTTCCAAAAATGAAAATACTAGCAAGGCTTCATGCCCACTTTAGTCTTTTTCTTCAGGGTGCTAGCCGTTTTTTAGACAGCTAGCACCCTGACCCATTCATTTCAATGGGGCCATGCACACTTTAGTTTTTTTGACGGTCCCGTTGCTCCTTTCCGACAAAAGTAGAGCATGTCCTACTTTGGTCCGAGATTCCGTGACCGTGAGGCCCATGCAAGTCAATGGGGCCGTCAAAAAAACTGAAGGCACATCCGTGTGCCGTCCGTGTGTGACGGAGCGGTTGCTGAGCAACGGCCGGGCGGGCAGAGGTACACATACAGACAGATACTGCACTGCGCTAATCAGCAGCCCCTTCTCTCTGTCAGCACTGATAGAGATAAGAGGCTGCTGATCAGTGCTGGAACGCAGCGATATTAAGAAAAATAAGTTCATACGTACCCTGGCCGTTGTCTTGGTGAAGCGTCCCTCCTCTGATATCCAGTCCGCCCTCCCTGGATGACGCGGCAGTCCATGTGACCGCTGCAGCCTGTGATTGGCTGCAGCAGTCACATGGTCTGAAACGTCATCTCAGCAGGCCAGACTTGAGGATGAAGCAGGCAAGCAGGGAGTTCTGGGTAAGTAGTAACTTTTTTTTTGTTGCAGGTTTTTTTAATGAACCATTAATCTATATTGTGAGCGCCGCACATGGTATTCTCTGTCCAGCGGTAGTCTCTGTCCAGGGTGCTGAAAGAGTTAAGGAGCTGCAGTGATCGGCAGTAACTCTTTCAGCACCCTGGACAGTGAGTACCGCTGGACAGGGAATACCATGTGCGGCGCTCACAATATCGTGTGCATAGTGTGAACAAGTTTCAGTTTCCTCTCGGAAACTGAAACACGGAAGTGTACACGGAGTACACACGGGAAGCACACGGTTCAAATCACAGACACACGAATTCGTGAAAAACGGCTGTGAAAACAGTGATGGAAGTGTGCATGAGGCCTAAAGCTTCGCTCTGGAAGCCCATGGAATTTGTGGTAACTCACCACTGGGCAAAAATAGCCCCAATGCTGGGTTGTTAAGAAATCACTATGAGCGAAGACCAGAGCAAAAATTTGACAGACATCAATCTTTGCCATACAGACCACTCTGAGGACCTGTGCAGCAGAAGTTTAGCAATGATTGTTTAGCATTGGTCATCAACAGTATAACTTTAAGGCTGGGTTCAAACAACCTATTTTCAGACTTAATGGAGGCGTTTTACGCCTCGAATTACGTCTGAAAAAACGGCTCCAATTCGTCGCCAAACATCTGCCCATTACTTTCAATGGGCTTTACGATGTACTGTGCCAACGACCTGTCATTTTACGCGTCACTGTCAAAAGACGGCGCGTAAAATTACAGCCTCGTCAAAAGAAGTGCAGGACAATTCTTGGGACGTAATTGGAGCCGTTTTTCATTGACTCCAATGAAGAACAGCTCCAAATTACGTCCGTAAAAGACGCCCCGCAAAACGCGAGTACATGCAATTACGTCTAAAATTCAGGAGCTGTTTTCTCCTGAAAACAGCTCCGTAATTTCAGATGTAATTGCAGTTATCGTGTGCACATACCCTAAGGGTATGTTCACACGCACTAATTACGGACGTAATTCGGGCGTTTTTGCCCCGAATTACGTCTGAAAATAGCGCCTCAATAGCGTTGACAAACATCTGCCCATTGAAAGCAATGGGCAGACGTTTGTCTGTTTACACGAGGCGTATATTTACGCGCCGCTGTCAGATGTCAGATGTCACTTCTTTGGCCGTAATTGGAGCCGTTATTCATTGACTCCAATGAATAGCAGCGCCAATTACGTCCGTAATGGACGCGGCGTTCAAGCGCCTGCACATGCCATTACGGCTGAAATTACGGGGATGTTTCCTCCTGAAAACATCCCCGTAATTTCAGCCGTTACGGACGCTGCCGTGTGAACATACCCTTAGACTGAACAGAAGAGGATGTGTAAACCATTTACATGCTCTTAGTGCTCTGTCTTGAGGTTCTGCACTTGAGGTCTGATCTGAAACTGACGTGTTACTTTATGTGGCAATAACTTTGAAATGCTTTTATTTTTTCAAGCTATTCTGAGATTGTTTTTTCGTGACACATTGTACTTTAAGTTAGTGGTAAAATTTGGTCAATACAGTCAGTGTTTATTTGTTTTTTTGTGGAAAAACACCAAAATTTAGCATTTTTATAAATGTAAATATATCTGCTTGTAAGACATATAGTAATACCCATACCTCCCAAGTTTCAAGTATCGCAAAGAGGGACAACCGATTCGCAGCAAATGTTTTTCTTTTAAGCCACGCCCCTATCTCACCCAATCCCCGCCCATACACACCCGGTTCAGCCCACATAGTATCATGCTCCCATAGTGCCTCCCACACTGTATAATGCCAAATAGCTGCCCCCACTCAGTATAATGCCTCCATAGATGCACCCATATAGTTTAAAGCCAACACAGATGCCCCCATCATGTATAATGCCCACACAGATTCTCCCATGGAGTATAATGCCCACACAGCTGCCCCCATACAGTATAATCCCCACACAGATAATGCAGTATAATACCCAAACAAATTCCTCCCATACAGCATAATGCCCCACAGCTGCCTCCATGCAGCATAATGCCCCATAACGGCCCCCATACAGTATAATGACCCATAGCTGCCCCATACTAATAATAATCTTTATTTATATAGCGCCAACATATTATACAGCACTTTACTATTTAGAGGGAACATAAACAGACAATATCAGACATTACATAGTGACAAAGCTAATTTCTAATTCAGACAGGAGGATTGATGACCCTGCTCGCAAGAGCTTACAATCTACGAGGAAATAAGGGAGAAACAAAGTGTAGAAGTGTTTGTTCAGTACATCGGTCCAGCCATCTTTTATACACATGGGGTGGTACATATAAAGCAGCATGAGCCGGTCACCAGCCAGTATCCGTGTATGACATGAAGTGCATTCGGGTGCAAGGAGTGTGAGGGAATATTATTCTGATGACTAATGGGGCCAAGGAAAGGAGTCAGATAAGGGAATGTTATAAACCTGTCTAAAAAGATGTTTTCAGGGCACGTTTAAAACTGTGGATACTGGGAATTAATCTGATTGTCTGGGGTAGCGTATTCCATAGAACTGGTGCAGCACGAGAAAAATCTTGGAGACGGGAGTGGGAGGTTCGGATTATGGTGGATTTTAATCTAAGGTCGTTGGCAGAACGTAGAGTGCGAGTTGGCTGGTAGACAGAGATGAGGGAGGAGATGTAAGGAAGTACAGCACTGTGGACAGCTTTGTGGGTGAGAGTAATAAGTTTGAATTTAATTCTGAAGGGGATGGGCAACAAGTGTAGTGATTGGCACAGGGTAGAGGCATTGGTGTAGCGGTTGGTCAGAAAGATGAGCCTGACTGCTGCATTGAGGATAGATTGGAGAGGGGAGAGTTTGGTGAATGGAAGACCGATTAGTAATGAGTTATAGTAGTCAAGATGGGAGTGAATCAGAGCAACAATGAGAGTTTTGACTGTTTCCTTAGTAAGAAAAGGGCGGATTCTGGAGATGTTTTTTAGGTGAAAATGACAGGAGCGTGTAAGTGATTGAATGTGAGGAGTAAAGGTAAGATTGGAGTCAAAACTAACCCTTAGACAGCGGGTGTGCTGCCTAAGAGTTATGGTAGTGCCACACACTGAGATGGAGACATCAGGTTTAGGTATGTTAGTAGACGGTGGGAACACACTGGAGCTCAGTTTTAGAAAGATTCACTTTCAGATAGAGAGAGGACATGATGTTAGAGACAGCGGACAGACAAACACTTGTGTTTGGTATTAGAGCGGCGGTGATGTCATGGGAAGAGTTATATAATTGGGTGTCATCAGCGTAGAGATGGTACTGGAAGCCAAATCTGCTGATGGTTTGTCCAATAGGCACTGTGTAGAGAGAAAAGAGGAGCGGACCTAGGACTGATCCCTGAGGAACCCCGATAGCAAGTGGAAGAGGAGAAGACATAGAACCAGCAAATGACACACTGAATGAGTGGTCAGAGAGATAGGAGGAAAACCAAGAGAGAGCAGTGTCTTTAAGGCCAATAGAGTGGAGCATGTGAAGTAGGAGTTTGTGGTCTACAGTGTCAAAGGCTGCAGAGAGATCCAGAAGAATCAGGAGAGAGTAATAACAAGTGACTAGTGACAGCTAGGGAGAGGGACTGGTGTGAGGGGATGGGATCACTAGGACAAGTAGTGGGATGAGAAGAAAGGAGCTTCGTGACTTCTTCTTTAGTTATTGGGTCAAATGCTGAAAGCGAAGAAGAGGGAGTGCGGGAGGGAAGGGGATCGATGATACTAGGGGACTGCGAGATAATATTATCCCGGATGATGTCAATTTTAACTTTAATATAAGTGTAATGACGGGGGGTAGGGAAACGGACAAGTGAGCCCTATTCTACCCGCCACTCTGTCCCTGCCTACATGCAACGACCCGCCCTAGGCGACGGGGTACAACTGGGCGGCGGTCCCTACGCTCAGTAAGTGCACGAGACAAACAGACAAGGGAACACAAAGCAAACGGAAAGGGGCAGTTGCCCACGGCAACACCGTGAACAACAAGAGTGGTGAACTAGCCGAGTCAAACCAGGAGTGCTCGAGGTACCAAACGCAGAGCAGGAGAGTAGTCAGAAAGCCAGGGTCAGTATGGAGCAGGATCATATAGATAGAAGCTGTAGCTGGGCCAGGAAACCACACGAGAAGAATCACAAGCAAAGGAGGAACAGGAAAGGCAGGTATAAATAGACAGTGGGCGGGAGCTAGCTCCGTCTGGCCAGGCTGCGATAGGCTCTCCCACTCCTAAGCCTGCCATCCTGAGTGGTGGAAGATGGAGTCAGTCTCAGAGACATAGACTCAGGTGCAGACTGATTACCTATGGGAGTATCCACAGAAGTTGTGCCTGGCAGATCCTTTACAGTACCCCCCCTTTTATGAGGGGCCACCGGACCCTTTCTAAGTGGACCTGGTTTATTGGGGAAACGAAGGTGGAACTTCCTGACCAATACCCCAGCGTGAACATCCCGGGCGGGTACCCAAGTCCTCTCCTCAGGCCCGTATCCTCTCCAATGGACCAGATACTGGAGGGAGCCTTGGACCATCTTGCTGTCCACAATCTTGGCCACCTCGAACTCCACCCCCTCAGGGGTGAGAACGGGAACAGGAGGTTTCCTCGAGGAAGCCAAGGACAGGGAGCAGCATTTAAGGAGGGAGGCATGAAACACGTAGTGTATTCGAAAAGATGGGGGCAACTTAATTCGGAAGGAGACAGGATTGAGGACTTCAATGACCTTATACGGCCCAATAAACCGGGGGGCAAACTTCTTGGACGGGACCTTAAGGCGCAAGTTCCTAGACGATTACCACACCAGATCCCCGACCATAAACAAGGGGTTAGCAGAACGTCTTCTATCAGCCTGAGTTTTTTGTACGCTCTGGGACGCCTCTAGGTTCTTCTGAACCTGGGCCCAGACTGTGCACAGTTCCCGATGAACGACCTCTACCTCGAGATTGTTGGAACTACCAGGTAAAACGGAGGAGAACCGTGGATTAAACCCAAAATTACAGAAAAACGGGGAGACCCCTGACGAGTTACTGACCCGGTTATTAAGGGAAAATTCGGCGAGGGGAATGAATGAGACCCAATCATATTGACAGTCAGAGATAAAACACCTTAAATATTGTTCTAGAGATTGATTAGTCCTCTCAGTTTGGCCATTGGTTTCAGGATGGAAGGCAGAGGAGAAGGACAGATCAATCTCCAATTTTTTACAGAAGGCTCTCCAAAACAATGAAACACAAATTGTACCCCTCTGTCCGAAACAATATTGACAGGGACACCATGGAGACGCAGGATGTGTTTGACAAACAGAGTAGCTAACGTCTTGGCGTTGAGTAGTTTCTTGAGGGGCACAAAGTGGCACATCTTACTGAAGCGGTCTACTACCACCCACACCACCGACTTGCCTTGAGATGGAGGCAAATCGGTGATAAAATCCATGGAGATATGGGTCCAAGGTCTCTGGGGAATGGGCAAAGAACGTAGTAAGCCCGCTGGTCGGGACCTGGGAGTGTTGGACCTAGCACAAACCTCACAAGCGGTGACATAGGCCTTAATGTCTTAAGGCAACCCAGGCCACCAATAGTTTCTGGCAATGAGGTGTTTGGTACCCAGGATGCCTGGATGACCAGATAGTGCAGAGTCATGATTTTCCCTAAGTACCCTTAGCCGGTATTGCAGGGGAACAAACAGCTTGACCTCAGGAAGGTTCCCGGGAGCTGAACCTTGATCAGCCGCAATTTCAGAGACTAAATCAGAATCAATAGAAGAAATGATTATACCAGGAGGCAAAATACAAGCAGGATCTTCCTCCAAAGGAGGGCTGGCCATGAAGCTACGCGACAGTGCATCGGCCTTAATATTTTTAGACCCAGCCCTATAGGTAACCAAAAAGTTGAATCTGGTAAAAAATAGCACCCATCGAGCTTGTCTCGGGTTTAGCCTCCGGGCAGATTCTAGGAAAACCAGATTCTTGTGGTCGGTAAGTACCGTTACCTGGTGCCTAGCCCCCTCCAGGAAGTGACGCCACTCTTCAAATGCCCATTTAATGGCTAAGAGTTCGCGGTTGCCAATATCATAGTTACTCTCAGTGGGCGAAAACTTCCTGGAGAAGTAGGCACAGGGACGGAGATGGGTGAGGGACCTGGTACCCTGAGACAAGACAGCCCCCACTCCCACCTCGGATGCGTCAACTTCCACGATAAATGGCTCCATTTGGTTGGGCTGAACCAGCACCGGGGCCGAGATAAAGCACTTCTTAAGGACCTCAAAAGCCTGGACAGCCTCAGGAGGCCAATGGAGGAGATCAGCACCTTTGCGAGTGAGGTCCGTAAGAGGCTTAGCGATGACCGAGAAGTTAGCAATAAATCTCCTGTAATAATTAGTGAACCCCAAAAAACACTGTAACGCCTTCAGGGAGGCAGGTTGGACACATTCCGCAACCGCCTGGACCTTGGCGGGGTCCATGCGGAATTCATGAGGAGTGAAGATTTGACCAAAAAATGGTATCTCCTGTACCCCAAACACACATTTTTCGGTTTTCGCAAACAGTTTGTTTTCCCGAAGGACCTGGAGCACCTTCCTGACATGCTCAATGTGGGAGGACCAGTTCTTGGAAAACACCAGTATGTCATCAAGGTACACTACAAGAAATACCCCCAGGTAATCTCTCAAAATCTCATTTATGAAATTCTGGAAGACCGCAGGAGCATTACACAACCCAAAGGGCATGACGAGGTATTCGAAATGACCTTCGGGCGTGTTAAACGCAGTCTTCCACTCATCCCCCTCTTTGATGCGGATAAGGTTATACGGCCCCCGTAGATCAAACTTAGAGAACCATTGGGCCCCCTGAACCTGATTAAAGAGATCAGGAATCAAAGGAAGGGGATACTGGTTCCTTACAGTGACCTTATTCAGGTTACGGTAGTCAATGCATGGCCTAAGACCACCATCCTTCTTCCCTACGAAGAAGAAGCCAGCACCTACCGGAGAAGTAGAGGGGCGAATGTAACCCTTGGCCAGGCATTCCTGGATATACTCTCTCATGGCTTCACGTTCGGGACAAGAAAGATTAAATATCCTACCCTTAGGAAGCTTAGCTCCTGGTACCAATTCGATAGCGCAATCGTATTCTCTATGAGGAGGTAACACTTCGGAGGCCTCCTTAGAGAAAACATCAGCGAAGTCCTGAACAAACTCAGGTAGCGTGTTCACCTCCTCAAGGGGAGAAATAGAATTAACAGAAAAACATGACGTCAAGCATTCATTACCCCATTTGGTAAGCTCCCCAGTATTCCAGTCAAACGTGGGATTATGCAACTGCAACCAGGGAAGGCCTAAAACCAAATCGGACAATAATCCCTGCATCGACAGTACAGAGCACTGCTCCAAATGCATGGAGCCAACAAGGAGTTCGAAAACAGGGGTATGCTGAGTAAAATAACCATTAGCAAGAGGAGTGGCGTCGATACCCACTACCGGGACAGGTTTAGGCAAATCAATCAAAGGCATAGCTAAAGACATAGCAAATTCCACAGACATGATATTAGCAGAAGACCCTGAATCCACGAAGGCACTGCCGGTAGCAGACCTACCACCAAAAGAGACCTGAAAGGGAAGCAATATTTTATTACGTTTCATATTTACGGGAAATACCTTTGCGCCCAAGTGACCTCCCCGATGATCACTTAAGCGCGGAAGTTTTCCGGCTGCTTATTCTTACGCCTTTGACAGGTGTTTACTTGATGCTTGTCATCCCCACAATAGAAGCAGAGACCATTCTTCCTGCGGAACTCTCTACGTTGTCGGGGGGACACGGAGGCCCCGAGTTGCATAGGTACCTCCGAGTCTTCCGTGGAAGAGCGAAGCAACGGGACCTCGGGAGGCATCATGGGGGAGTCAGAGGGGAAAACACAGAAACGTTCAAGCTGTCGTTCCCTGAGACGTCGGTCAAGTCGTACCGCTAAAGCCATAACCTGATCTAGGGAGTCAGAAGAGGGATGGCTAACTAGCAGGTCTTTCAGGGCGTTCGACAGACCCAACCTAAACTGGCACCTTAAGGCAGGGTCATTCCACCGAGAAGCTACGCACCACTTCCTAAAGTCAGAACAATACTCCTCAACAGGTCTCTTACCATGACGTAAGGTCACCAGCTGACTCTCGGCAAAGGCAGTCCTGTCAGTCTCGTCATAAATGAGTCAGAGAGCAGAAAAGAAACGATCAACGGAGGAAAGTTCAGTGGCGTCAGGAGCCAAGGAGAAGGCCCACTCTTGGGGCCCTTCCTGGAGCCGGGACATAATTATACCCACCCGCTGGCTCTCAGAACCTGAGGAATGAGGCTTTAAGCGAAAGTAGAGCCTACAACTCTCCCGAAAGGAGAGAAAAGTCCTCCGGTCCCCTGAGAACCGGTCAGGCAACTTGAGGTGGGGTTCAAGAGGTGAGGTGAGGGGCACTACCATGGTAGCATCAGGCTGGTTGACCCTCTGAGCCAGGGCCTGGACCTGTAGGGAGAGACCCTGCATTTGCTGGGCCAGGGTCTCAAGGGGGTCCATAGTAGTGTCAGGGAGCAGGGTAGACTAGGTATACGGGCTTGTGATTATGTAATGACGGGGGGTAGAGAAACGGACAAGTGAGCCCTAATCTACCCGCCACTCTGTCCCTGCCTACTTGCAACGACCCGCCCTAGGCGACGGGGTACAACTGGGCGGCGGTCCCTACGCTCAGTAAGTGCACGAGACAAACAGACAAGGGAACACAAAGCCAAGGGAAAGGGGCAGTTGCCCACGGCAACACCGTGAACAACAAGATTTGTGAACGAGCCAAGTCAAACCAGGAGTGCTCGAGGTACCAAACGCAGAGCAGGAGAGTAGTCAGAAAGCCAGGGTCAGTATGGAGCAGGATCAAATAGATAGAAGCTGTAGCTGGGCCAGGAAACCACACGAGAAGAATCACAAGCAAAGGAGGAACAGGAAAGGCAGGTATAAATAGACAGAGGGCGGGAGCTAGCTCCGTCTGGCCAGGCTGCGATAGGCTCTCCCACTCCTAAGCCTGCCATCCTGAGTGGTGGAAGATGGAGTCAGTCTCAGAGACATAGACTCAGGTGCAGACTGATTACCTATGGGAGTATCCACAGAAGTTGTGCCTGGCAGATCCTTTACAATAAGTGGCCAGGTCTTCAGCACTGAGATCTGTGATTGGCGTCTGCACTTTAGGACTAAAGAGGGAGGGAAAAGTATCAAAAAGGCGTTTTGGATTATTAGATAGTGTGGGGATGAGAGAGGTAAAATAGACTTGTTTGGCTCTGTGAAGGGCAGAGTTGTAAGTTTTGAGCATAAATTTGTAATGGAGGAAATCTGCAGCGAAATGCGATTTTCTCCACAGACGTTTGGCACATACACCATACAGTATAATGCCCACACAGACGCCCCCATACAGTATAATGCCCACATAGATGCCCCCATACGGTATAATGCCCTCACAGCTTAATGCCTCTGTACAGCATAATGCCCCCTTAGCTGTCCCCATACAGCATAATGCCCCTTAGCTGCCTTTATACAGTATAATGCCCCCAAAGCTGCCCCTGGTGCCAGTGCCCACATATAAAGTGCCAGTGCCCTTGTAGATAGTGCCAGAGTGCCCATGTAGATAGTGCTCCTATATAGTGGCACAGTATCCATCTTGATAGTGCCACACCCCCTTGAAGATAGCCTGACCCCTCCATATAGCGCTACTCCCTTGTAGATAGCGCCATTGGGACACCCTTTAGAAGCGGAATCCCCAGTCAGAGCAAGGGAAGCCCTGGTGTCACTGTCCATATATGGACAGTGACGTCAGTGGCTACTCCTTGAGCGGAATCCCTGCTGCCGACTCTGGCCGAGGATTCTGATTGATTTAAAGAGGTCTTGTGGTGCCAAAACACCCCCAAAAAGACACCATTTCGCAAACTACACCCATCAAGGAATTTATCAAGGGCTATAGTGAGCATTTTAACCTCACAGGTTTTTTGCTGAATTTAGTGGAATTAGGCCACAAAATTGAAAATCTACATTTTTTCCAATAACAAGGCATAAACGAGAAATAGCACCCTATCATTTGAAAACAAATTTCTCCCTATTACGGCAATACCCCATATGTGGCAATAAAGTGCTGTTTGGACCCACGGCAGGGCTCAGACGTAAAGGAGCACCATTTGGCTTTTGGAGCTCAAGTTTTGCTGGAATGGTTTTCGGGTGCCATGTTGCATTTGCAATGCCCCTGAGGGACCAAAACAGTGGAAACCCCCCCGAAAGAGAGGGGAAACCACAGCCCCCAAGAACTTTATCGAGGGGTATAGTGAGCAATTTGACCCCACAGATTTTTTGCTGAATTTAGTGGAATTAGGCCGTGAAAATGAAAATTTACGTTTTTTTCTAATAAAATTTAGTTTTAATTCAGATTTTTCCATTTTCACAATAGATAAAGGAGAAATAGCACCCTAATATTTGTAAAGCAATGTCTCTTGAGTACGGCAATACCCCATATGTGGTAATAAACTGCTGTTTGGACACACGGCAGGACTGCAAGGATATTTCACCAACCTTATGAGTTTGCCCAGGATCTTAACCAGCGTTAAAGTCATAAATAAAAGAACTAAGACACCTTGTATGGTAAAGTGGAACTGCCAACAGCTTTATTAAACATATTATTATTATAGAACGAACATAGGTTAAACTCGGCAGGAAGACTTTATTCCTCCGTTCTCCTCTTAATTCCTGCAATGCCAATGAACTGCGGTGCGGGCATGTAGGGTACTAGCTCTGCCTTCATAGCCGTAAAGACCCACCAAGGAGGGGAACCAAGAAACCTAGTAGGAAACCTAACCACCCCCACTAAGCAAAGCTAGTCCACTCTCGGCACCGTCTAATAGATCAAACAAAAAGATATTGTGCCTGATATCATTGAGATGGACTCTGTCAGACACCAGAAAATCTGCGTTGTCACTCTCTAAAGAACGGTAGCGGAGTGCAATCCCAACCATAGACTGAACAAAATGTGACACTCGGACATTGAGCAACCTACGAACTTGCTCCAAATCCGAAATATCCCTGGAACCCCGCCGGATTGTCCGAGAAACTATCTCAGACCAAACTATCACGCACTGAGAAAAAAGTTGACAGAAACGCTCCAAGTCCGTACGGATTAATGATAGGAGTCAATTTTACTTGGCTGATATAGTTGCCCCCAGCATGTATAATCAGCACACCTGGAAAAGCTGCGTCCCTGTTTAACCCCTTCCCGACACTTGCCGTATGGGCACGCCATGGAAACCATTGACTTCCCGCAAATTGCCGTACCCATACGCCAAATGTTTGGCACCGGCTCAGAAGCTGAGCCGGTGCCATCATCGCCGGATCTCAGCTGTATCTTACAGCTGACATCTGGCTGTAATGGCGGGGACCGAAATTAGCTTCGATCCCCGCCATTAACCCCTTAAGTGCAGCGCTCAAACGCAAGTGCTGCACTTAAGGTGTTTGCAGCTCATCGGAACCCCAGCAATGAAATTGTCGGTGTTCCGGTGGCTGCAATGGCAACCGGAGGCCTAATACTGGCCTCCCGGTCTGCCTAGCACGGAAACCAGTCAAGATCCGCCCGACGGCAGAGCCTGATCGGCTTCCGTAGCCGCCGGCAAGATGGCGCCGGCTCAGGAGCTGATCCGGCGTCATCAGCGGTGGAAGTCAGCTGTATGTTACAGCTGACATCCACCTGTAATGGCAGGAACCAAAGCTAGCTCCGATCCCTGCCATTAACCCCTTCGATGCTGCAATCGAAAGCGATTGCTGCGTCGTAGCGGTTACTAGCAGATCGCCAGCCCTGACAGGCAATCAGGACTGGCGACTGCTGCTATGGCAACAGGAGACACAATGGCCTCATGCTCTGCCATAACGGAAGCCGATTAGGCCCCGCCGGGAGGCGAAGCCTAATCGGCTTGCTGTCAGTGAATAACTGACAGATCTAATACATTGCACTATGTAGGTAGTGCAATGTATTAGAAAAAAATAAATCTGACAGCTGGACCTTCAAGTCCCCTAGTGGGACTTGAGAAAAAGTGTAAAAAAATGTGAAAAATTTTTAAAAAAATGTGAACAAAAATAAAAGTTTGAAAACAATAAAAGTTTCAAGTAATAAAATAAAACACAATCCCCCTTTTACTCTTATCAAGTCCTTTATTATTGAAAAAAAATAATAAACCATACGTATTTGGTATCGCCGCGACCGTAACGACCTGAGGTATCAAAATATTATATTATTTATTGCACGCGGTGAACAGCATAAAAAAAACTTAAAAAACTATACCAGAGTTTCTGTTTTTTGGTCACTTTGCCCTATAAATATAGGAATAAGAAGTGATCAAAAAGTCGCACGTATTCCAAAAATGGTACCTATAAAAACTATAGCTCGTCTCGCAAAAAACAAACCCTCATAGAGCTGCGTCGACAAAAAAAATGAAAAAGTTATGGTTCTCACAACTTGGCGACACAAAAAATACATAATTTTTTACAAAAGTAGTTTTATTGTGCAAAAAGTTGTAAAACATAAAAAAGTCCTAGAAAATAGGTATCGCCGGAATCGTACTGACCCGCAGAATAAAGTTAACATGTAATTTATAACGCATGGTGAACGCTGTATAAAAAAACCTAAATAAAACTATGCCAGAATTGCGGTTTTTTGTTTACTTGGCCTCCCAAAAAATAGGATAAAAGGTGATCAAAAAGTCGCATGTACCCCAAAATGGTACCAATAATAACTACAGCTTGTCCCGCAAAAAAAAATCCCTCATACCACTACGTCTATGAAAAAATAAAATTAGTTAAGGCTCCAATAAGTCAGGAAATAAAAAATATGCAGTTGTGCCCGAGGGGAACATTTCTTCTGTTTGAAGAGGCGATTTATCAAGGACCTAAAATGAGGGAACCAGGAAAGGGAGGGCCCAAACATATCCGCTGGAAGCGACGGTGCCCGTATTATACCAGGACAACAGTTTCCCAGCAAAATTCTCCAAACTGCAAAGATGCGGAGTGTGGACCAAAAGGGGCATAAGAAAGGACGCCATATATTAGTGCGACACCGGCCTGTGCAGAAAGGATTGCTTCACAGTGTAACAAACATCTATGGATCATTTTATTGTTTTTTTTACCCCATTATTATACCACCTGACTATGCCCCTGATGTACTCTGCCCAGCTTACATGTACCCCCACATTATAAACGGAAACACCAGCAATACTCAAACAAAACTACTACCAAGCAAAATCCGCTCTCCAAAATCCAAATGGCGTTCCCTCCCATCTGAACCCTACAGCGTGCCCAAACAGCAGTTTCCTTCCACATATATGGCAACGTCATACCCGGTAGAACCCTTTTAACAATTTTTGGGGTGTGTGTCTCCAGCGTCATAAGCTGGGCATGACATATTTGCCACTGAAATGGTATATCTAGGGAAAAAGATACATTTTTAATTTTCACCATTCGCAGCGCATTCATTTATGGAAAAGACCTGTGGGGTGAAATGCTCACTACACCCCTTAATAAATTCCTTGAGGGGTGCAGTTTACAAATGGGGTCACTTCTCAGGGGTTTCTTTTTATTATTTCACATCAGAGCCTCTGCAATTGTGAACCAATACTTTGTAAATCGCCAAATTAAGCCTCAATTTCGCATGGTACTCTTTCACTCCTGAGCCTGGTCGAATGTCCAGGCAAAAGATTAGGGTCACATGTAGGGTGTTTCTAAAACCGGGAAACACCACATAATAATTAGAGGGCTGTCTTGTTATGGTGGCACAAGCTGGGCACCACATATTGGCATATCTATGGAAAAAATCCCATTTTCACTCTGTAACATCGAGTGCACATTAATTTCTACAAAACACCTGCAGAGTTAACATGCTCACTACACCACTAGGTAAATGCATTGAGGGGTGTAGTTTCCAAAATGGGGTCACTTCTGGGGGGTTTCCTCTGTTTTGGTCCCACAGGCGCCCAGAAACCAATCCAGCAAAATCTGCACTCCAAATGGCGCTCCTTCCCTACTGAGCCCTGCCATGTGCCCAAACAGCAGTTTATGACCACATATGGGGTATTGCCGTACTCGGGAGAAATTGCTTTACAAATGTTGGGTTCTTTTTTTTCCTTTATTTGTTGAAAAAATGAAAAATTTTGCGCTAAAGCTACGTTTTATTGAAGAAAAAGGATTGTTTTTATTTTCACTGCCCAATTCTAATAAATTCTATGAAACATCTATGGGGTCTAAATGCTCACTACACCTCTAGATTAATTCCTCAAGGGGTATAGTTTCCTAAATGGAAACACTTTTTGGGCATTTTCATTGTTTTGTCCCCTCAGGGGCTTTGCAAATGTGACATGGCCTCCGCAAACCATTCCTGCTAAATGTGATCTCCAAAAGCCAAATAGCGCTCTTTCCCTTCTAAGCCCCGCCGTGTGTCCAAACAGCCGTTTATGACCACATGTGGGGTATTGTTTTACTCAGGAGAAATTGCTTTACAAATTTGGTGGTGCTTTTTCTCCTTCAGTCCTTGTGGAAATGAGAAAAAATTAGCTAAACATACATTTTCTTTGAAAAAATTTAGATTTTTATTTTCAGGGCCTACTTCCAATAATTTCTGCAAAAAACCTGTGGGGTCAAAACGCTCACTATACCCCTAGATAATTTCTCAATGGGTGTAGTTTCCAAAATGCGGTCACTTGTGTGGGGTTTTCATTGTTTTGTCCCCTCAGGGGCTTTGTAAATGTGACATGGCCTCCGCAAACCATTCCTGCTAAATGTGAACTCCAAAAGCCAAATGGTCCTCCATCCCTTCTAAGCCCTGCCGTGTGTTCAAACAGCCGTTTATTACCACATGTGGGGTATTGTTTTACTCGGGAGAAATTGCTTTACAAATTTGGTGGTGCTTTTTCTCCTTTAGTCCTTGTGGAAATGAGAAAAAAAAATTCTAAACCTACATTTTCTTTGAAAAATGAAGATATTAATTTTCACAGCCTACTTCCAATAATTTCTGTAAAAAACCTGTGCGGTCAAAATGCTCACTACACCTCTAGATCATTTCCTTGATGTGTGTAGTTTCCCAAATGGGGTCACTTTTGGGGGATTTCCACTGTTTTGGCACCGCAAGAGCCCTTCAAACCTGACATGGTGCCTAAAATATATTGTAATAAAAATAAGGCCCCAAAATTGCTCCTTTGCTTCTGAGGCCGGTGCTTCAGTCCAGTAGCACGCTAGGGCCACATGTGGGATATTTCCTAAAACTGCAGAAACTGGGCAATAAATATTGAGTTGCATTTCTCTGGTAAAACTTTCTGTGTTATAAAGAAAATTGGATTAAAAATAAATTTCTGCAAAAAAATATGAAATTTGTAAATTTCACCTCTACTTTGCTTTAATTCCTGTGAAAAGTCTAAAGGGTTAAGAAATGTTCTAAATGCTGTTTTGAATACTTTGAGGGGTGAAGTTTTTAAAATGTGGTGACTTTTTGGGCGTTTCTAATATATAAGGCCCTCGAAGCCACTTCACAACTGAACTGACCCCTGTAAAAATAGCCTTTTGAAATTTTCTTGAAAATGTGAGAAATTGCTGCTAAAGTTCAAGCCTTGTAACGTCCTAGAAAAATAAAAGGATGTTCAAAAACGATGCCAATCTAATGTAGACATATGGGGGATGTTAATTAGCAACAATTTTGTGTGTTATAACTGCCTGTCTTACAAGCAGATACATTTAAGTTGAGAAAAATGCAAATTTTTGCAATTTTTCGCTACATTTTGGTGTTTTTCACAATTAAATACTGAACATATCGAGCACATTTTGCCAGTAACATAAAGTCCAATGTGTCACGAGAAAACAATCTCAGAATCGCTTGGATAGGTAAAAGCATTCCGACGTTATTACCACATAAAGTGAAACATGTCAGATTTAATAAATGAGGCTCTGTCAGGAAGGTCAAAAGTGGCTAAAGAGGGAAGGGGTTAAGGAAACGAACTCGGGTAACAACTGTACCCACCGTAATCCCATGACACCTTTCCAGTGCACATCAGCTTGGGATAAACCCAAATTCAGACCAAGGGGCCTACGCACAGCACGGACAGCCGGCCAATGCACATACAGCCGCCGAATGCACATACGAGTGTCCCATAATCCAGATCTGGGGAGGTCGTCCAGACCCTAACAAGAAACAAAATAGGATAACACACCACACAAGAAAACGGGAACGGGAAAGAAAAATAAAATCAAAAGGGGGTAGGAAGGAGACAGGTGCAGATTGAACTCAAACCAAGTCAGGCCTAACATAAGATTTATAACTGCCTGAGCTCCATATACCCAAATGCATAATAGCGTTCTCATCCAAGCCCAATGCGTGCGCCTTAATGACTGCACCTATACGGAAAGAATGGGTCCCGAACTCATGAGCGAGTAGACACAAGTAATTTAAACATGATTTAAAAATGGATTAGAATAGGAAACGCGTGAGGGGACGCCATTCGCATGCAACAAAAATTGTGAACCAGCAGCCTGGATAGAAAGAAAATTACCGACTAAAAACACGGGGCAGTACGGGCCTCCTACTTTACCAACTGACAACCAAGACCCTCTACCAGCCTGGTCTGTCTTAGACTTGTGCACACAAAATTTAAACGAATCCTGTAGAAACACCACATCAGATGCTGAGAGCCCGCTGATCCTCCTAGCGCTAGGCGCAACTATCGCACCGAGGAGTAATGCAGCAAAAAAGGCCAATGAAAAGGCGGCGCGGAACAAACAGCATTCATAGTCATCACTCCAAACACTACCCATTATTGCCAAGATCCAGCCCAATAACTCAAAAGAAACAGGCCATCTGGTATCGCGGGAAACTACCTCCTTCTTCCAACCCTCAAAGAAGCACTCCAATGCACTCCAATGCACAAAAGGAGGGTGGAAAAAAAAAAGTGGTGTGATCCTTTAAGCGCCTGGTGCACCACAAACACTTTAGTGACATCCTCCACACCCCATAATTTAAACATAAAAGCTGAGGCAGTCTGCAGCCAATAGGAGCTCAGGAGCATAAGGCCAATCAAAGCCTTGTTGATGTTCCTGAGCTCCTGACCTCTCCTTATTTAGTTCAGCCTGGGGTAGTAGGACTTTGCCTGTAATTAGTTTCCTTGCCTGGTGCTTTCCTTTGTTTCCCACTCCCCTGACCGACTTGCATTTTGACTCTTTTGTGACCCTGACCCTGGCTGGACTCCTGACTTTTTTATGCCTTCAGACTTTTGTTACCTTGCCTGCCTGACTCCGCCTTTTGCGCCCGCACTTGTCCGTGGCGCAATTGCCCTGCCTCTCCTTCCGTGTAGTTCCCAGGTGACCCTTTGTTATTTCGTACTGTCTCTGTCTTATCCGTTTGTCAGTTTCACTTGTACTAGTATAGGGGACGCCGCCCAGTTGAGCGCCGTTGTTTAGGTCGGGTCGTACAAGTAGGTAGGGACAGAGGTTTGGGAAGAACAGGGACTTCACTGTTTACCGTGTACTTGTTTGTGACAGTAAGCTGTCATTCACCGGAAAATTACCGTCCACCGTCTCCAACTAGAAATCCCATGCTCTACAATGACTCTTCCACGTAGCCGGAACAACAGAATCCATTAAAAGACTCCCAAGTTGGCTTCAACCAGGGCCCACAAGTGATGGGGGGAAGCTCCCCCTCTGCCAAAGCCTCTGGGTGCAATTCCCGGAAAAACAACATCTGTGAACTAGACAATGCGTCAGTCATCTTATTACAAACACTAGGAACATGCTTAGCACGAAACCATACGTTCAAATGCAAGCACTTCAAGACTAAATAACATAACAGAGCTAGTACGGGTAAGGAACTAGGCAACAAACCATTTACTGCGTGAACGACCGCCATGTTATTCGTCCAAAAACGAATGCGTTTATCAACCATTTTATAACCTCACAATTCAACGCAACGACAATCAGAAAAAGTTCCAACAAATTCTTTAACAAACTGATCTCACCCCACTCAGGCGGCCAAGGGGATCTACACCAACTACGGCCTAAAACTGTACCAAAACCGTCGCTCCCGGCTGCATCCGTGAACAACTGTAAATTAATGTTAGAGATCTCAAGTTCCTGACAAACCACCCGTCCATTGAAGGAACTCAAAAATGTTTGCCACACGATTAAATCCTTACGCATGCTAGCTGTCATGCAAATGATATGGTCCGGTCTCTGCACACCTATAGCAGCCAGGGACAAATGCCTAGAAAAAACAGGACCCATGGGTATGATGCGACAAGCAAAAACCAACAAACCTAAGGGTATGTTCACACGCAGAGTCAAAAACGTCTCAAAATACGGAGCTGTTTTCAAAAGAAAACAGCTCCTGATTTTAAGATGTTTTTTGTGCCACTCGCGATTTTGGCAGTGTTTTTTACAGCGTTTTTTGGAGTTTTTTTCAATAGAGTCTATGGAAAACGGCTCCAAAAAGCTCCCAAGAAGAGTCCTGCACTTCTTTTTCGCGGCCGTTTGTATACGCGTAAAAACGCGTAACGGAACAGAGCGCCATTTTCCCATTGAAATCAATGGGCAGACGTTTGGAGGCATTCTGCTTCCGATTTTTCGGCCGTTTTTAGGGCACTTACGGCCTGAAAAACTTCCGAAAATAGGCCATGTGAACATACCCTCACAGGGATTGCAGCTGCTTTAAAGTCACTTTCCTAGATCCGACCACCTGGTTGATTTGAGACACCAAACTCGCCAACTTATCATCCGGCAGGCAAAAAATCATATGTTCTTAGTCAATTTCTCTACCTATAAAGGATAAAAGAGGGGGGGGGGGTGGGTGGCCTGCTGGCAACATGAGCGGACGTGCAGAGTGAGAGCTCCGACGGGTAACCCGCTATACACGTTATCCTGCCTATAATCCTGAGATAAACAGACCTCTTGACAGCTCACGGGAGTGCTCCTGAGAAATGGCACCGATGGGTCCCACGAAAGGGTCGTCAGCGGCGGAGAAACTGAAAGATTTTGCCAGGGACAGCACCCAAAATGGCGCCGCAGCCTCTCTAGCACAACGCTCCAGACCACCAAGCGGTCAGAGTGCTCACACGAGTCAGCCTGAGGAGACAGAGCCTGGTCCTGAATTGACTGCAACAGGTATACTAACAACTGCTGCTGGCTATAAATATGTCTACTACCTCACTGACGGGGAAGATAGAGGAGGTGAGGGGGGATCATGGCTTGCTCCGCCATGATGCACAGAAACTCAGAGAGAGGGTGAAGGAGATGGAACATCGTATTTCCGCCATTAATTGCTAATGTTCGCATTCCTGCTAGATTGTCGGCAGTGGAGGCAGAAGTGGAATTGTGGCAACAGAAATTCGACGATTTCGCGTAGAAATAATGTCAGAATTATTGGGAAGGAGCTACGCCTGGCGCATTTATTGAGCAATGGTTCCGGACCACCTTCCCTTCCCTGAGGCACACTTCACAATGGCATTTGCAGGGGAACGAACTTTATTGGCACGTCTACTCAACTGGAAGGATCGGGATTTGATATTGCAGATGGCTCAAAAGCAACCAAATATTCAATATGAGAATTCTCGAGTGCTATTGTTCCCTGATTTTTCGGCTGAACTGCAGAAAAAACGTGCAACATTTATTTCTGTGAAAAGGAAGATGCGGGACCTAAACATCTCTTATTCGATGTCTTATCCGGCTCGTCTCCGTATAAATGATGGCGGGAACGCGGTTTTCTTTGTGGACCCAAGGGAAGCTGAGGAGTGGCTAACTATGCGACCAGGAGACTCACATGATTGACAATGGCTACCTATTATTTGCAGACTCTGCCGTGTTCGCACATGTCCAGATATGCCGACCATGTCATTCCTAGCTGAGCGGGATGCTAGATTACTCTCGTCTTGACATTTTATTGCTTGGATCATTGCAGTCCTGTCACCTGGCGGATGCTGCATTCCCAACTTCTGTACTGTACTGTCTCTCCTGTCTAATCTGTGAAGAGGTCTGATGTGTGATAGCGGGGGAAACTTATGTTGCTGTTTTATTTCTGTGTAACTTACATTTAACATCTTCAATTGTATGCACAGATACCCCGTATCCATAAGCTATGGTACACAAGTTACAACCATACCTCTAAGGGTTAATGATGTGTTTGTACATGGGAGGGGACCCCTCTCATGGCAACCCCTGCGGGGGATAGTTATGTTCTGTTGGACAAAGGTTAAAATGCTTGCTACTTGCTTAACGCAATGTGAATGTCATACATTATTACTTGCTGCCATATATGCAATGAACATGGTATGTGGGGATGATTTTGTTAGTACTTATGTGGGTGTGTCTTCATGGCTGAACTGAAAGTGATGTTGTGGAATATTAGGGGCATGGGTACTCCCCATAAGAGAATTGCAGTATTTGCACATGTGAGGGAGTTTGGGCCACACATCTTATGCCTCCAAGAAACCCATATGACTGCCGACACTGTTAATAGATTGAAAAAACCATGGGTTCAATGGACAGAGCATTCCTGGCACACTTCCTATTCTCGCGGAATTTCCCTGCTAGTTCATCGGGCAGTGAGATGGAGTGCGACTCGGACAAAGGTAGATGCAGAGGGTAGATATGTTTATATTTTGTACATGCCTATGTTAATTGTGTGTCTTTTGTGATCATAGGGCTATATAATCCACCTTCGGCTAATTTGTCGCTTATACAGCTAGCGGTTAATTTTGCTTCTAACTATCCCGAGGCTAAAGTTCTGTGTATGTGAGATTTTAATATTTTACTGAACCCGGCTCTTGATAAGTTTTTATCCCAGAGTGGTGCTATGGAGCTGACCTCATCTTCGAACCTGCAGAGGCTGGTGGTCGACATGGGATGGGTGGAGTTGTGGAGACTGAGACATCCCCAATCTTTAGAATTCTCATGCTTTACTCCTTCTAGGGGTGCATTATCCAGAATTGATTATATGTTTGGCTCACTGTCTATGTTCTTTAGGGTATCTGACATTGACTATGCTCCACCTAGTGTTTCGGATCATGCGCCCCTACAGGAAATATTTCACTTATATGACCGACAAGCCAGTAAACTGAATTGGAGAGTACACCCATTTTGGTTATCTTTAATTGGCTCCAATGATCGCATTCCCGATCAGTTGACCAATTTTTTTTACATTCATTGTGAGGAGACTAATACTCTACTAAAGTGGGATACGTTTAAGGCATATTTGAGGGCGTGTCTGAAGTCCACAATTTCATTAATTAAAAAAACATCACTGGCTGAGGAAGACGGACTGGCAGCCTCCTGTAAAGGCATGGAAAGGGCTTTTATTAATGAGCCTTCTGAGGAGAATAGATTACAATGGCAGCAGGTAGATTGTACTTGTTACATCTTAAAGAAAAAGGGGATAGGAAATTATTTTTTCTTAAACAAAATGCCTTTGAGCTGGGAATCCAGTCTAGTAGATTATTATCGCATATAGTACACTCTAGTAAGTCATCTCCTGCCATTCTAAAAATTATGGATGAGGGGCATCAAGAACTCAGTGATGCCGAACAGATTGGAAACAGATTTCGTAGGTTTATACTGAATTATACACCTCCCAGAGGGAGTACTCGGATGATTCATTGTCTGACTATTTGGAGGGGATTACATTCCCGCAGTTGTCCATAGAGCATAGAGATAGATTAGATGAGGCTATTACGCTAGAAGAATTGCAGATGGCTGTGAAGGATTTAGCTAATGGGAAATCACCTGGACCTGATGGGATCCCTCTAGAGGTGTATTCCAGATATTTGGAGATTATTAGTCCCGAATTGCTTCAGATGTATAAAACAGCTTTTGAATTGGGTACTTTGCCCATATCTTTATATGAAGTTACTATTATAATTTTGCTGAAACCTGAAAAAAATCCCTTGGAGTGTGGGTCATATAGACCAATTTCTTTACTCAATTTAGATTATAAAATTCGGACTAAAATTTTGGCAAATAGACTTAATTCTATTATCACCTTGTTAATACATAATGATCAATCGGGCTTTATTCCCGGGAGGTCCACTTCGGGGAATATCCGCAGGGTCCAGGTAGTTTCACAGGTAGGGGAGGATTTGTGCCAACATTGGGCATTGGCATCACTCGACGTGGCAAAGGCCTTTGACTCCGTGGAGTGGAGATATCTGCAAGCGGTGTTGACACGATTTGGATTTGGATCTGGGTTTTCCAAATGGATTTCCATTTTATATAAGAATCCCAGGGCAAATCTGTTGGTGAATGGTATGGGTACAGCCTTTTTTGATCTAAGTAGGGGAACTAGACAGGGATGCCCGCTGTCCCCTCTTCTATTTGCTTTGGCTATAGAACCTCTTGCCATTCACATTCGCCAGGATAATATATTTCGGTGAGTGCTAATTGGCAATAGAGAAAGCAGAATAGGTCTGTATGCGGACGATCTAGTTCTCTTCATGTCCGATGTTCATGACAATCTTCCTAGGGCTATTGACATTGTGAACCGTTTTGACCTTTTTTCTGGCCTCCTGATCAATTGGACTAAGTCGGCTCTGATGCCTTTGTGGGAGGTGGACTGTGGTTACCAGTTTTAAATATCTGGGCGTATATATCACGAAATACCCTGCTGAGTCTTAGGCTGGGTTCACACGACTTATTTTCAGACGTAAACGCGGCGTATTATTACATTTGCCCATTCATTTGAATGGGTTTGCCGACGTACTGTGCAGACAACCTGTCATTTACGCGTCGTCGTTTGACAGCTGTCAAACAACGACGCGTAAAAATACAGCCTCGTCAAAAGAAGTGCAGGACACTTCTTGCAGACGTAATTTGAGCCGTTCTTCATTGAACTCAATGAAGCACAGCTCAAAATTTATGGCTGTCAGAGAAGCCTCGCAAAATGCGAGGAGGAGCATTTACGTCTGAAACGAGGCAGCTGTTTTCTCCTGAAAACAGTCTGTCTTTTCAGACGTAAAAGCCTGCTACCGTGTGCACATACCCTTATGGTAAGAATGTATACCCCCTGGAGGATCTCTTTATTCAGAAATTTAGAGCATGGAAGACTTTGCCTTTATCGGTGACAGGAAGGGTAAGCTTGTTAAAGATGATCCTTTTACCAAACGGCTTATATTTACTGGAGCATGCTAATGGTCCTATTCCAAGATCATTCTTTGACAGGTTGCACTCCCTGGTAGGAAACTTGCTCTGTCCACACTCCAACGTCCCAAAGTTAAGGGTGGATTAGCACTGCCCGACTTTTACATTTACTTCCTGAGTGGCCAACTCCGCTATTTGAAGGAATGGATTACCCTGATTCCAGAATCATTTTCAGAGTATGCTTTAAGGCAGGTACTGGGACAATCTGTCCTGTGGCCTGTGCTGGAGAACCCCAATTTGTTCAGAGGGTAATTAACACTACTTCATAGACTTGCACATCAGGTTTGGAAGGCAGCTAAGCTGCTATGTGGTTTTGGGGATTTGGAGGGGGAGACTCCGTTGTGGGACAATCCCATGTTCCCGCACCTACAGATGTTGGAAGGGTCTGAGTTTTGGAAGTCTAATGGTATTATATGTCTTGGGGATGTTTATAGGGAAAATGTGTTATTATCGTTTACCCAGATGATGGAACGCTATAACTTACATCGTACCCAATTCTTCAGATACTTACAATTACGACACGCGTTAACCTCACAGTTTCGAACACAGTCCCCGTCTCTTTCGAAATTCCCGTTGATAGGAATTCTGAAGACACAGGGACCCAAGGGCATTATTTCGTCAATTTACACTCATCTTCTGAATGCAAAAACTGACTCGAATACACTCTCTGTGCAGGCTGCATGGAAAACAACTATCACAACTTATCCGAGGAGGATTGGTCAGAGGCCCTAGAGTCACATTTATTTGTTTCTCCTTCTGTCAATAATAGACTGTCCCAACTGTACATAACACACCAGAGTTACCTTACTCCAACTCGTTTATATCGTATGGGTCGGCTGTCACATACAGAATGTCATAGATGTCACTCTTCGGGGGAATACTTCATACACCTTATTTGGGGGTGCACGTGTATTAGCTCCTTCTGGGATAAAGTAATTGATGTCTTTACTGGTATTGTATCGGTACCTGTACCCAAAACCCCGGAGGTTTGTCTGTTGTGTTTGCTGCAGGAGGAGAGTTGGCCATTTCATACTCAAATATTTCTCAGAGAAATGTTATTTCTGGCACGAAAGCTATAGCCTTGAGATGGATGGCGGATAGACCTCTCTCGCTTGGACAATGGTTAATAATGTCATCCCGTTTGAGAGAGTAGTCTACAGTATTAGGAAATTTATCCACAAGTTTGGGAAGATATGGGATGGATGGCTCTCCTCCTCTGCGACCTTAGATCCGGGAAATACTATGCATTCCTAATTGGACAGACTGAGAGAGGAGGGTGGGGCGGGATAGATCTGGTGGGATAATGTCCTTGAGTACCGTACTTTATTCTTTTTGCAATTTTCTTATGCATGTATGTATATGGAAATATATCAACTAATGTCATGCAACTGATTTGCCGACATGCTACCCGGAACAATTGCATGAAATATGTTCTGTGTTGTGTATACGGTGCTTTGAATGGTATGTAATTTTTCTCAATCTACTGATGTATAATATAATGTAATATTGTGTTTTCTTTATTGCAAGCTTTGAGTTCAATAAAACAAGTTTAAAAAACAAAACAAAAAACAGTCAACGGACCTTCAATCGGATTCAGACGAGTGTGTGCCTTGTGCGCGCACAAAAAATGCGGCGTTTTGCGCGCGCAAAAGGCACTTTACAGCTCCGTGTGCCCTGTTCATATGGATGCGCGGCTGCGTGCTTTTCGCGCAGCCGCCATCTTTATGACACTCCATTTGGATGTTTGTAAACAAAAAAGCATGTGGTGCTTTTCTGTTTACATTCATTCTTTTACTGTTATTGCGCGAAAAACGCCTAAATATAGAACATATCGTGAGTTTTTTTCAGCGGACTCATGCTAAGCAAAACTCACGGATTGTCTGCATGCCCCCATAGACTTGTATAGGTCCGCGCGAGCCGCGTGAAAACCACGCGGGCTGCACGGATGCAAATCACGTTCGTGTGAATCCCCCCTATCAGTATGTGAGACTAGACATGGACCGCACATCCACTTGTCATACATTGATCTATAGCTGCTAGGCAAAAATTTATAAACATGAACAAGGTTCTTTGTTAACATTTTGATCAAATTGTATAAGCCCACTTGCCACTTCATGGCGACCACTTTAAAAAGTGGGTCCTTACTCTATTGGTTGCAGCACCACATGGCGGTTGCTGTCACTGCAACACCACTCCTGCAAGGAGAGCAGCCTAGGGGCCCAAAAGCACCCATGCTGTCAGGCCACACCAAGCCTCCTTGGCTTTGCGCCACATCTCCCCACAAGTGCAGCACCACAGCGACAGACAAAACCACACAGTGCCACAACATGTGAACAGGTTGAACAAGCTCACCTTTCCATGCGCTCTTTGTTAACATTTTGATCAAATTGTATAAGCCCACTTGCTACTACACTGAATGCTGATATTATATAGTGTATCCTCCTCAATTTTTTCATTTTACTTGGCACGAGCACTCCACACATTTGATCCAGCTGATTTTAATTTAGGAATGACCTCATAAGTGTTTCTGCTCCTGCTTGTGCTCTCAGTTGGCCACTGGGAGTGCATGGTAAGGTGAGCTTATTCCGTCTGTTCACATGTTGTGGTGCTGTGGGGTGGCGTCTGTTGCTGTAGTGCTGCACTTGTGGGGGGACGTGGCCCAGAGCCAAGGAGTCTTGGCACAGCCTGATAGCATGGCTGCTTTTGGGCCCCTGGGTTGCTTCCTCTGCAGGAGAGGTGCTGCGGTGGCAGTGGCCACCATGCTTTTCTGCAACCGATAGTGTAGGGACCCACTTTGAAAGAGGTCGCCATGAAGTGGCAAGTGGGCTTATGCAGTTGAATCAAAATGTTAACAAAGAACCTCATGTTCATGTTTATAAATTATGTCTAGCGGCTCAGATCAACGTATATATTGTGGATGTGAGGTCCATATCTAGTTTCTCGCAATGCGGACCTTCAGTCTTTTCTTCTGAAATCGGTACACCAAAACGAGCCATCATTTGTCGAAAAACAACCTAAAAAAACAGATTCTCTAGGACCGACAAAAAGAAAATCATCCAAGTAGTGAATGATGGAAGAAAAACCAGACTCAAAACGAACCACCCATTCCAAAAATGATCCAAACATTTCAAAATAACTACAAGATATCGAACAGCCCAAAGGAAGACACATGTCAACGTAGAAAAAAACCCTCCAAATAACAACCTAACAAGTGAAAACACTCCAGGTGAACCGGCAGCAAAAAAAAAGCAGCTTCAATATCTGAGTTTGCCAAAAGAGCGCCCTGACCCACGACACGCACCAACTAAACTGCGACATCAAATGAAGTGTAAGAAACCGCTGAGTCCTCCCTGGAAATCCCGTTATTGACCGATCCACCACGAGGGAAGGAATGATGATGATTGAGTCTAAACTTCCCTCATTCTTTTAAAGGTACCAGGCCAAGGGGAGAGACCCTAAGGTTTAAATACGGAGGTTCCCGAAAAGGGCCAGCCATTCTTCTCAAATCAACCTCTACAGCAAGCTTTTCACTCGCTGCATCAACGTTCTCATTGATCGACTTCAAATTTTCTGACAATAACTGTCACGATGCGGGGTTTGGACCCACTGGGCCGTACCGCGTAGCGGGATGGCAGCTGGCCAAACAGGTATGGTACAGAGTCAATAGTCCAGAAAGGTTACCTGAGGCAATGTAGACAGTAGCAAGGCAGGCACGGCTGGGACCAGGCGGCAGACAGACGTCAGGTGTGGAGTAGCAGAGCAGGCGTGGAAATGCAGCACAGCACGGCAACAGCTCAGCACGGCAGTAGACCAGGATGGTACTGGATAGCACGGGATACAGGATACAGGATATAGGTATGGGGAACACTGGGAAGCTGGAAGACACTTAGGAGACCATTTTGAAGACAGACTTTGGGAAACAAAAACAATGCTCAGGCGAGGATCAGAAGGGCGGGGGCCTTCTTATAGTCCAGGAAATCATGTGAGTTCATGATGCTTTCATGCGCACCCTCCATGAGACAGTCTCGAAACTCGGAAGTGAGTGCCGACGCCTCACAGGGGGACGACGCAGCACAGCAGCAGGATGTTCATGGCCTCGTTCGTCGAGGGGTAAGTTAGAACGACAGACCGCGGCCATAGACGTTACAGTAACAATGTTGACGAGTACTCTTAAGAAACAAAACCATATAACAAAACCATAACTAAAACCGCTAATGAGCACCTCGGTCTCCCACCTCCTGTGAAACCAATCTAACCACGGCTCCATCTCGTGGACGCTCACTGGCATTCGCTGCACTGGAAGGAGGTGCCTTGGCAGGCTGCTTGCCTTTCCGGAAACATCTAAGCGCACTCACATCAGAACTTGCACGTGGCAAAGAACCGACAATGACACTCGTTGTGGAGCCAACAGGCTCCTGTGGGTCATGCAGCCGCGGCTCCAGGTGCAGATCCAAAAGACGCGGTCACACTTGGAAAGGGGCAGGGCTGCTTACTGCCCTGCACTAAAATAAGTTGCAACCAAACATCAGTCGCCTTTGACGGCCAACCAATGTCCGGCGTCAAAGCCAAATGACGACGAAGCTCTTCGTCATAACGCGACCTGGCCGCACCTCCGTGCAGCCTGTGGGCACTAAATATTGCGTCAAAGTACACAAATAATTCCGCCCCCTTCTCGGGGTACCGCTAACAGATAACGTGGGCCAGGGTAGAGTAATCCTGGAGCCAGTTACCAAAGGTTTTAGCAACTGTAACGTCTATGGCCACAGTCCGTCGTTCGGTCGTTAACCTCGATGGCCGTGGCCATGGACATCTTACCTCGCTGCAACGTCGTCCTCCTGTGAGGCGCCGGCACTCACTTCCGGACTTAGAGTGTCTCCGGCGGGCGCCCGCACCCCCGCGTGCTTGGCCTTAAGGGGCAAGTGCGCGCATTTTTGCAGGAAGTCTGGAATCTAGCCCAGGATGCCCTGGGCTATAAGAAGGGCTCTGTCCTCTTGCTCTTTGCCAGAGCGTTGTTTGTTACTCATCGTTTGTCATGCTTATGGTCTCCCAGTCTCCTCCAGTTTCCCAGTGTACCTTGCTCCTGTATCCCGTATCCTCTTTCCGTGCTACCTAGTTCTAGTGCCGTGCTGTGCTATTGCCGTGATGCTACGCCTCACCTAATAACTTCCCGCCGCCTGATCCTGGACGTGCCTGCCTCGCTACTGCCTACGATTGCCTCAGGTACCCTCACTGAACTAATTGAACTCTGTACTTACCTGTTTGGCCAGCTGCCATCCCGCTACGCGGTACGGCACAGTAGGTCCATACCCCGCATCGTAACCACAACTTTTACTTTTTTTTATCTGATTCCTTCACAAAAGTACTCTCCTTGTTGACCATCACCTGATCAACAGTGACCAAATATCCACACATTTTTTCTTTAAAATTTTTTCTTTGACCTCTGCTAACAAATGAGCTCTGAGAGGAGCCACCCCACAATACAACAAATCCCGACATTTTAAACACGACAAACTCGACTCTCTCTCAGATAGGGGGTTTAGCCCACCCTGGGGATGCAGAGAGAGCAGCTGCTCCCTCTTTTACATTCAAGCCAGCCACCACGGTTTTTAAAACTGATACCAAATCATGACCGGATAAAACATTTTTATTGAGCCATGCGTCACCGCATTTAGACTCAACAGGTCCAGAGGTCCCGCCGACTTCCATCGATGGATGTGCTGGTACCACAGACTGAACCCCGATAGCCGTGCAGGCCAGGGAAACAACCTGGGACAGCGGGTCACACTCCGTGGACAAATGAGGAACCTCATGGTGTCGATTCCTGTGTCCCTGCCTTCGCAACGATCTCCTGGATGAATTCCTTGGTGACTAGGATGATGATGAGGATAAAGAAGCGGAAGATACGCCTCCGTATGAGGAAGATGACGATCAATGGTCATGAGCGCCGCTTCTCCTGAACCTGTGACTTCTGTGACGGTCCTGGCAATGATGTTTCCCAGAAGGGCGTTTCCTCCCTCTCCTGGAAGACTCTTTCGCCGGACTTGCAGAAGAAAAAAGGGACAGGGCAGAGATGGGGCAACTAGTACAACCATCGTCCCTGTGACCACCAACATGAGAGGCTGCACCGCCCGGTCCTGAGCCCTGGGGGAGGGAGAAGGAGGGCACATGCAACAAAGGATACATTACACGTGGCTCAGTTGAAGCTCCAGCTGCAAAACCAGGCTGTTCACATCTCACCAATGGCATAGACGGTTCTGGACCACTGCCCCCACCGACCTTGCTGCAATCCTGCCTCCTGGTACGATGACGACGTCTGTTGTTGATCACAGCACTCTCCCCTCCGTTTGCAAGGAAGAAGTGGCAGCGCTAGAGGGACAGACGGGGCGGGGGGAGGGAAGGACAACATCCATAGATGATGCAAGGGAGGACAGATGCCTACTGCCCGTGCGTCCTGCAGCAGAGTGAGTTGGAGCGGCCCCCACGGTGACACTTTGTGTAGGTGCTGGGCTGGGGCTCAGGCGGGCGGGTGGGGGAGTAATGCATTGCACCCTAGCTCATGTAGCCGCTGCAGGGCGTTCCGGGACCGGTGCAGTGACATCTCTCTCCTGTCTTGCCAACAGTGTCTCCAGCCAGGCAGTTCCTTCAGAAACCACCCGCTGTGCTACCTGGTGCAAGAGTTCCTCAGCCATCATGGAGAACATGGATTACAAGAAGAAGAAGAAGGGGAACAAGGCTCAAGATCTTCCAACTTCAACAGTAGTGTGTACCTCACGCTGGAGCTGAAGGTTAGAGGGTGTTTTGCCCTAGACCCCTTACTTTTATTATTATATATATACTACGCCCCTCTTAAAACTTTGAAAAAATGTTAACCCCTTCACCACCTTAACCCTTACTGTCCCTAACACTTTCCCTATTCGGTTCAGTATCTACAAGTCTTAGAATGGAAGGAGCACCATTTGGCTTTTGGAGCTCAAATTTTGTTGGAATGGTTTGCGGTGCCATGTCAAATTTAGAATGCTTTTGCGGGACAAAATCAGTGGAAATCCCCCAAAAGTGACCCCATTTGGGAAACTACACGAAAAAATTTTTTTACTGAATTTAGTGGAATTATGCAGTGAAATTGAAAATTTTTTTTTTTTCTGATAAAACATGAAAATTTTTAATTTTTACAAGAAATATAGGAGAAAAAGCCCCCAATATTTAAAAAGCAACTTCTCCAGATTACGGCAATACCCCATATGTGGTCATAAACTTCTGTTTGGACACACGGCAGGGCTCAGAAAGCCAGGAGCGCTATTTGGCATGAAGATTTTACCTGAGTACCAGAGTACAGTGGAAGCCCCCAAGAAGTGACCCCATTTTAGAAACTACACCTCTCAAGGCATTTTTCATTTGCCTGGACAAAGGATAGAGCTCAAAATTGAAGAGCACCATGCGCATTTGAGGCCTATTTTGGTGATTTTCACAGCATTGGCCCACAATTGCAGGGCTCTGAGATCAAATAGTAAAACAAACCCCAAGTAGTGACCCCTATTCTGGAAATTACGCCACTTAGGGCATATTAAGGGGTGTAGTGTAGTGAGCATTTTGACCCCACAGGTGTTTTTTCATTATAAATTAATGTGAAGCGGATGGTGTAAAGATGCAGCGGATGGTGCAAAGTAAAAATGGCAATTTTCCACTGATATGCCATTTTAGTGCACAATATGTTATGCCCAGTTTGTGCCACTGAAGACAAATATCTCATAAACTGTTAAGCGGGTAATCCCGGGTATGGCGATGCCATATATGTGGACATAAGCTTCTGTTTGGGCACACTGTAGGGCTCAGAAGAGAGAGCGGCATTTGGCTTTTGGAGTGCAGATTTACTTGGTAGTTGTTCTGTTTGGGGTTTTACTGGTAGGCATATGTAAGCTGTGCAGAGTACATCAGGGCATAATAAGAAGGTATAATAATGCGGTAATAAATAATAATTCATAGATGTGTGGCCAGTGAACATATGGTATCTCTGTAATCGTATCGACCCGCAGAATAAATTAAAAATGTTATTTATAGCCCACGGTGAACACTGTAAAAAAAAAAAAGAATAAAAAACAGAATTGGTCAGAATTGCTTGTTGTTGGTCACCTTGCTTGCCAAAAAATGGAATAAAAGGTGATCAAAAAATCACATGTACCCCAAAATGGTACCAATGAAAACTACACATTCTCCAGCAACAAATAAGCCTTCACACAACCTTGTTGGAGAAAAAATAAAAAAGTTCTGCCTCTCAGAATATGGCGACACTAAATGTGCAGGGTGTTCCAAAAGCGGATCACACATGTGGCACTAACTACAGGGGGTTGTGTGTGGCACTATCTACAGGGGGCTGAGTGTGGCAATATCTACAGGGGGCTGTGTGTGGCACTATTTACAGGGGGCTGTGTGTGGCACTATCTAGAGGGGGGCTGTGTGTGGCACTATCTAGAGGGGGTCTGTGTGGCATCATCTACAGGGGGTCTGTGTGGCATCATTTACAGGGGGTCTGTGTGGCATTATCTACAGCGGGTGTGTGTGTGGCATCATCTATGGGAGGGTGTGGGATCATCTACAAGGGGTCTGTGTGGCGTCATCTACAGGTGGTCTGTGTGGCATCATCTACAGGGGGTCTGGGTGGCATCATCTACAGCGGATGTGTGTGGTATCATCTACGGGACGGTGTGGTATCATCTACGGGGGGTCTGTGTGGCATCATCAAAAGGGGTCTGTGTGGCATCATCTACAGTGGTTGTGTGTGGCATCATTTACAGGGGGTGTGGCACTATCTACAGAGGGCATTGTGGTATTATCTACAGAGGGCCATATGGAACTATCTACAGGGGGCACTGTGGCATCATCTACATGAAGCAGTGTGTGGCATCATCTACAGGGAGCAGTGTGTGGCAATATCTACAGGGAGCAGTGTGTGGCAATATCTACAGGGAGCAGTGTGTGGCAATATCTACAGGGAGCAGTGTGTGGCAATATCTACAGGGAGCAGTATGTAGCAATATCTACAGAGAGCAGTATGTGGCAATATCTACAGGGAGAAGTGTGTGGCAATATCTTCTGGGGAAGTGTGGAGCACCATCTACAAGGGACACGGAGTGCAGCACTATCTACTCTGGTTTTTACGCTGCCATTAGTGGTCAGCAGATATCGCCTAGCCTTGGTGATAAAGTGAGCCATTACCTGCCTGTAAACAGCCAGATAACCAGAGACATACCGGCCACCATAGTAGTTGTCAGCCAAACTAGTGCAGAAAGTTTGTTAGTTTTTTTGTATGCAGAAATTCTGGAAAGCCACGCCCCTCTAGTCACACTCACCAGACAAACCACGCCCCCACAAGACACACCCACCAAAGACACCACACCCTAAATGTCCCTGGAATTTTTTTTTAAATGTTGGTAACTATGAGGACTGTGTGGACCAACTGCGTTGCTAATGGATTTGGTGTGGTGCTAAAATGGGAAGCATGATCACCCTTTAACCTCCATATATAGATGTGGTCTTGGCTGCTAGTATCCCAAGGTAGTTACCCCCCCCCCCCAGGAATAGTCTCCGTTGGCAACGTCCGATGTGGACAGACGAGGTAAAATAACAACAGACAAGATGTAGGTGTAACGTCTATGGTCACGGTCTGTCGTTCTAACTTACCCCTCGACGACCACGGGCATGGACGTCCTGCTGCTGTGCTGCATCCCCCCCCCTGTGAGGCACCAGCGCTCTCTTCCGGGTATCGAGCCTGTCTACCGTAGTATTGCGCGCGGGCTCATGCCCGCTCTTAAAGGGCCTGCGCGCGTACCTGGAAATCATCATCATCAACTCCTGAATTCCTGGACTATCAGAGGGTGTTGTTTCCCTTAGTCTGTCTTGCAAATGGTCTCCTAAGTGTCTTCCAGCTTCCCAGTGTTCCCCGTATGGCACTATGAATACCTAGTGATGCCCTTTGGCCTGTGTAACGCCCCCGCAGTGTTTCAAGAATTTGTCAATTATATTTTTCGTGATCTCCTCTATATTTTTGTTGTGGTGTATCTCGATGACATTTAGATTTTTTCCCCAGATCCAGTAACTCATCTGATTCATGTCCGCCAGCTGTTGCTTCGTTTAAGGGAGAATCATCTTTACGCCAAGCTGGAGAAGTGCATGTTTGAAAAAAGATCTCTTCCCTTGCTGGGCTACATAATCTCCGATCAGGACCTCAAAATGGACCCTGAGAAGGTAAAGGCTGTCCTGGAGTGGCCACGCCCCAAGGCTTAACGCCTTCCTGGTATTCGCCAACTTCTACCGGCTGTTCATCCCCAACTTCTCGTCATTAACAGCCCCCATCTCTTCCCTCACAAAAAAGGGTATGAATGCCAAAGTGTGGACTCCGGAGGCTGAAGCCTCATTTGAGACTTTGAAAAAAGCCTTCACGTCAGCCTCTATTCTTCACCGCCCTGATGTGTCCCTACAGTTTTTTTTTAGAGGTGGACGCTTCCTCTGTTGGTGCTGGCGCTCTTTTGTTCCAGAGAGGTTCTAAAGGCAAGGCTGTGGTATGTGGCTACTATTCCAAACTGTTTTCTTCCGCAGAGCGCAACTACTCCATTGGGAATCGGGAGTTACTGGCCATCAAGCTGGCCCTGCAGGAGTGGAGACACCTACTGGTAGGTGCAGTCCACCCTATCCTGGTCTTCACGGATCACAAGAATCTGTCCTATTTACAGACGGCTCAACGGTTGAATTCTCGTCAAGCCAGGTGGTCGTTATTCTTTGCTCGATTCCGGTTCGAACTCCACTACCATCCTGCCGGCAAGAATGTGAGGGCCGTTGCCTTGTCTAGGTCATTCGAAACAGAGGACACTGTGGAGTCCCCACAGAATATTATTGATCCTTCCTGCATCTTCTCTGTGAACCCTCTGCAGGTTAGAGACATTCCTTCAGGAAGAACTTTTGTACGTCTGGCAGAGGATGAATCCTTCGCTGGGGTCACAGCTCCAAGCTGGCAGGTCACGCGGGTACTCGTAAGACCCAAGACCTAATCACCAGTCAATTCTGGTGGCCCATGCTGCCCAAAGACGTCATGGACTTCGTCTCCTCATGTACGGTATGCGCAGCAAATAAAGTTGCCCACTCCAGACCAGCTGGTCTGCTCCAGCCACTGCCTGTGCCCGATGCCCCCTGGCAGCATGTTGCAATGAACTTTGTCACGGACCTCCCTCTCTCTGCAGGTTGCAGTGTGATCTGGGTGGTGGTGGATCGATTCTCTAAAATGGCTCATTTTGTTCCCCTGACTGGCCTGCCTTCTGCTGCTCGACTGGCTGACCTCTTCATACAACACATCTTCCGTCTGCACGGCTTGCCCCTGCATATTGTTTCGGATCGGGGGGTCCAGTTCACTTAAAAGTTTTGGAGAGCACTCTGCGGTCTACTTGGTGTAAAGTTGGACTTCTCTTCGGTCTATCATCCCCAGTCTAATGGACAAGTCGAGGGGATTAACCAAATTATGGAGAACTATCTGCGGCACTTTGTTTCCAGATGACATGTCTGCTAGCGGTGGATCGCATGAAGAGAAAAGCAGATACTGGAAGACGGGATCCTCCTCAATTTCTTCCAGGTACGAGGGTCTGGTTGTCCTCAAGGAATATCCGGCTGAGGGTGCCGTCCTGCAAATTTGCTCCCAGGTTCCTCGGACCCTTGGAGATCCTGCTACAAATTAACCTGGTGTCTTACAAGATGCGGCTGCCTCCTACACTCAAGATCCCTAACTCCTTCCATGTATCCTTGCTGAAACCCGTGGATCTGAACCGCTACTCTAGGACTCCTAGTTCCGCAGTGGCTCCTGGCGGTTCGTCAGGGACTTTCGAGGTAAGGGAGATTCTAGCTACCAAGAAGGTGGGAGGAAGGACATTTTATTTGGTGGATTGGAGGGGATTCGGCCCAGAAGAGAGGTCTTGGGAGCCAGAGGAGAACATCGATGCCCCTGTCCTCATAAGGAAGCTTCTCTCCCGTTCTGGTCCCAAGAAGAGGGGGCGTAAGAGGGGGGATACTTTAACGTCTATGGCCACGGGCTGTCGTTCTAACTTACCCCTCGACGACCGCGGCCATGAATGTCCTGCTGCTGTGCTGCGTCGCCCCCATATGAGGCGCTGGCACTCAGTTCCGGGTATCGAGCCTGTCTCCCGGAGGGTGCGTGCGCGCGCCTGTGCCCGCTCTTGAAAGGCCAGCGCTCGCACCTGAAAATCATCATCATCAACTCCTGAATTCCTGGACTATAAGAGGGTCACCGCCCTTCTTATCCTCGCCTGAGCGTTGTTGTTGTTGTTGTTGTTTCCCTTAGTCTGTCTTGCAAATGGTCTCCTAAGTGTCTTCCAGCTTCCCAGTGTTCCCCGTACCTGTATCCTGTATCCTGTTTCCCGTGCTATCAGTACCATCCTGGTCTACTGCCGTGCTGAACTGTTGTCGCATTTTGCTTCATCTCCACGCCTGTTCTGCTGCCCCATGACTTACGTCTACCTGCCGCCTGGTCCCAGCCGAGCCTGCCTTGCTACTGCCTACATTGCCTCAGGTACCCTTTTCTGGACTATAGACTCTGTACGATACCTGTTTGGAAAGCTGCTATCCCGCTACGCGGTACGGCCCAGTGGGTCCACACCCCGCATCGTGACAGTAGGGTCCAGTATAATGTAGGTCAGTGTGCGAGGTACCAAACGAAGAGCAGAAGAGTAGTCAGTAAGCCAGGGTCTGTATGGAGCAGGAACAAAATAGAAGGAGCTGTAGCTGGGCCAGGAAACCACACGAAAAAGAATAACAAGCAAGGAGGAACAGGAAATGCAGGTATAAATAGACAGAGGGCGGGAGCTAGCTGAGTCTGGCCAGGCTGCGATAGGCTCTCCCACTCCTAAGCCTGCCAGCCTGAGTGGTGGAAGCTGGAGTCAGTCTCAGGGATGTAGATTCAGGTGCTGACTGATTAATTAAGGGAGTTAACCCCGAAGCTGTGCCTGGCAGATCCTTTACAGATGCGGTGCCGGCCAGGAGCCAGAAGACGCCACGGACAGTTAAGTCCACGGCAGCGGGAGTGGGCATCAGCCATTACAGTTTTCAGGTGATATAGTGAAAACATGCGGAATAGCGTAAAAAGATCCAAATATGGTTTAGGCCCTGTTCACACGGAGTTTTTTGACGCAGAAAACGCGTCGGAAAACGCGCCAAAAACGACCCAAAATGACTCCCATTGATTTCAATGGGAGACGGAGGCGTTTTTTTACCGCGAGTAAAAAAAACGCCTCGCGGCAAAAAGAAGGGACATGACCCTTCTTGATGCGGTTTCCGCGTCCAAAACCGCATTGAAAGCAATGGGGACACGTCAAAAAACACCTCAAACTAGTGAGGTGTTTTCTGACGAGTATATTGCCGAGTGTTTTGCAGGAGTCGTCTCCTGCTGCTAGTCCAGCCCAGCAAGGGGCTGTCATTTCCTGTCTGCTCGTGGAGCCTGAAAAACATCGTGGACAGAACTCAGGGATACAGAAAACCGAAGTCCTGCATCCAAATCGAATACAAGTAAGTGCAATTGCTCCTATGTTCCATACATGCTATACATGTATGGAGCTGTGCATTTTTTTTTTTAGATTTTTTTTTTTAATTTTTTTTTTAGATTTTTTTTTTAGATTTTTTTATTTTTAATTTTTTAATTTTGTTATGCAGTTGTTCATGTATGTCATCTCTTTTTTATTTTTTTTTAACATTTCAGGAACAGAAATGACGACAGCAGAGGTGTACCACCGAATGGACATTGATGTTGGGAAATTGATTCAAGAAGTAAGTATACTTTTTTTTTTTTAATGTGGGCCTGTTCACATCAGCGTGGTTTCCGCTGAGGGGTTCCGTCGGTGCTTTCAGTCAGGGGAACCCCTCAACGGAAAGGCAAGTGTGAAGTGGTGACAGATCCGTTGCTAATGGTTTCTGTTTGTCCCCGTTGTGCAAAGGGTTCTGTCGTTTCGACTGAACCAATACCGCAGTGTAGGGAATCCCATTAGCAACGGATCCATCAGCATTGAAGTCAATGATGATGCAAACAGAAAACAATGTTTTTTTTAATGTGGGCCTGTTCACATCAGCGTGGTTTCTGCTGAGGGGTTCCGTCGGTGCTTTCAGTCAGGGGAACCCCTCAACGGAAAGGCAAGTGTGAAGTAAGTTCCGTTTGCATCACCATTCATTTCAATGGTGACAGATCCGTTGACAGAAGGATGTCAGGCTGGGTTCACACGACCATGTTACGTCCGTAATGTACGGAACGTATTTCAGCCGGAAGACCCGGACCGAAGACAGTGCAGGGAGCCGGGCTCCTAGCATCATAGTGATGTACGACGCTAGGAGTCCCTGCATCGCTGCAGGACAACTGTCCCGTACTGTAATCATGATTACAGTACGGGACAGTAGTTCCACGCAGAGGCAGGGACTCCTAGCGTCGTACATCACTATGATGCTAGGAGCCCGGCTCCCTGCACTGTCTTCGGTCCGGGTCTTCCGGCCGAAATACGTTCCGTACATTATGGACGTAACATGGTTGTGTGAACCCAGCCTCATGCGTGTGAAAACCTCGGCAAAAACAGCCTGAAAAACCGCCTGGAAAACCGCCTCAAAAACCACGTCAAAAACCACGTCAAAAACCACGTCAAAAACCACATCAAACATGAAAACCTCCAGGGTCAGTTTTTACAGGAGGAATTTTCCTCCTGCAAAAAACTCCGTGTGAACAGGGCCTTATATAGGAAGTTCGTACTGTGAGTATGATTTTGTATACGTTGGGTCCGAAAGAAGGTGATACCCACACCTCCCTACTTTCAAGAATCAGAAAGAGGGTAAATTTTTTTACTTTTAGGCCATGCCTCTAATCCCACCCAATCACCGCTCATACACACCTGGTTCAGCCCACACAGTATCATACTCCCATAGTGCCTCCCACACAGTATAATACCAAATAGCTGACCCCACACAGTACAATGCTCCCATAGCTGCCACCATACAGTATAATGCCCCCAGAGCTACCACAATACAGTATAATGCTCCCATAGCTGCCACCATGCAGTATATTGCTCGATAGATGCACCCATACAGTATAAAGCCAATACAGATGCCCCCATACAGTATAATGCCCATACAGATGCCCCCATGCAGTATAATGCTCAAACAAATTCCCCCATACAGCATAATACCCGATCGCTGCCCCATGCAGCATAATGTCCCCATAGCTGCCCACATACAGTATAATGCCCGCACAGTAGAATGCCCACACAGATTCCCCCATACTGTATAATGCCCACATAGCTGCCCCATACTGTATAATGCCCAGTAGCTGCCCCCATACAGCTTAATGCCCCCACAGCTGCCCCCATACAACATAATGCCACCATACAATATAATGCCCCCTTAGCTGCCCCTAGTGCCACTGCCCTTGTAGATAGTGACACAGTGCCATTGTATATAGTGCCCATGTAAATAACCCCATAGTGTCCCCTGTAGATAGAGCCCCTATATAGTGCCAGAGTGTCCCTGTAGATAGTAACACACCCCCTTTAAGATAGCAAACCCCCTGTAGATCGCACCATTGGGACTACCTCTAGGAGCGGAATCCCCAGCAAGATCATAGGCTGGGGATTCAGCTCCTAGAGAGAAACCCTGACGCCTCTGTCCATATATGGACAGTGACGTCAGTGGCTGCTCCTTAAGCGGAATCCCCGTTGCCGATTCTGGCTGGGGATTCCACTCCAGGTGGAGCCCCTGATGTCAACGTCCATATATGGACAGTGACCTCAGGAGTTTCCTCTAGGAGCGGACTGCCCAGACAGATCATCGGCAATGAGGATTCCGCTCAAGGAGTAGCCACTGACGTCACTGTCCATATATGGACAGTGACGTCAAGGGCTTCCCCGAGCACAGCGCTTAAAGTAGCGCGGTGCCCGGGGAGTCCTCTAGACGAGCAGAGGAGCTCCCTCTGCTCCTCCACTCTGAACTAATTCTGAAGCAGGGACCTGATTGTTCCCCCCTTGGTGAAATTTTTTCCGATCTCCGAAAAACCCCTTTAGGAACTGCATAAATTTTTATGATTATATATACATTTTCTGATCGTCCTACGGCAGCACACTTAAAGGAACAGTGTCACGAAAAAAAAATTTTTTACATCAGTTTGATTTTTGTGTTTTATTAAAAACTTTTATATTTATTTGTGTGTTTGTGTTTTACTTTTTTTTATTTTTGAACTTTTTCTTCCCTATGGGAGCTGCCATTTTTTTTTCCATTTCTGTATGTGTCGATTAACGACACATACAGACATGGAATACGGCAGCTACAGTCCCATAGTGAATGCGAACGGGGCCCGTTCCATTCACTATGCTGTACGCCGTCTGTGTGGGAACGGCGCATGCGCCGCTCCCACACAGTCCAAGTTGAACTGTGCGGCGTCCGGCGCCATTTTCCTGTAGACCGGAAGTCGCGGATGGACAGTAAGATTTTCTACTTCCGGTCGCGGCTTCCGGACTTGTGCACTTGGAGCGGCGGTAGCAGACGGAGCGGACGGACCGGAGGGAGCGGCGGCGACTGGAGCAGGTAAGTTATTTCTATGTATGTTCGTGTTTTACTGTGTGTTTACTAGTGTAAATTAACCTACTACACTGTGTGTTAGCCAGGGGCATAACTAGGAAAGACTGGGCCCCATAGCAAACTTTTGACTGGGGCCCCCCCCCCCTCTGCTGGGTATCACATAACCCCCCCCCCCTTGTAGATAGTGCCTCCCTATAGATTCCACCACACAGCGCCCCCCTATAGATAGCACCATACACAGCCCACTGTAGATAACGCCATACAGCCCCCTCTGTAGATAACGCCATACAGACCCCCTCTGTAGATAACGCCATACAGCCCCCTCTGTAGATTACGCCATACAGACCCCCCCCAAAAAAAAAACGGCCTATAGTTTGTCCTACAAAAGACATGCATCCCCTATCCACAGGATAGGGGATACATGTGTGATCGCTGGCAGCGATAAGGAGAACGGGGGACCGAAAGTCCCCCGAAGTTCTCCATGACTAACCTTGGACTTCCGGCGTCTGCGCAGTTCAATAAAAATTAAAGGAGCGCTGGTCACGCATGCGCACAAGCACGACCGGTGCGCAAGTCATTTCCATGGAGCTGCAGACAGACTACGGAAGTCCGAGGTTTGTCATGGAGAACTTAGGGGGGACTTTCGGACCCCCGTTCTCCTCATCGCTGGGCGTCCCAGCGATCCCACATGTATCCCCTATCCTGTGGTTAGGGGATGCATGTCTTTTGTAGGAACAACCCCTTCAGTGGCGTCGCGCTGTAGCAGCCATAGCGGCTGCTAGCAGAGCCTACGGCCATGGGAGGGGCCGTGCCGGCGGGTGGCACGGGCCCCCTCATGCTGCAGGCCCCGTAGAAGTCACTACGGCTTCTATAGCGGTAGTTACGCCACTGCGCATAGGTTTGTACGGCGTAAAACTACAGCTCCCAGCATGGCCGAAACAATGATAAGGATATGCTGGGAGATGCGGTTTCACAAAAAAAAAATCATACCACCATCATCTCGCTGCAGATCATACAGTGACTACAATACTGATTAGAGGCAGAATAAACATTTACATTAAGTGACTCACCGGTGACGTCTCAGATTCTAGTTCTTTTCTTCTCCCTCCGGTTCAGACATCTATGATGGATTTCTCCCGGGCATGACCCATTTCTGCAGTTTTCCGTTTAGATGTCTTCAGCTTCTCACTTTTAAAACATTTCTGCACCTGTAAACAAAGTTAAAATTCTCAACACATCTAAATATAACTGTCTCGCACACACACACACACACACACACACACACACACACACACACACACACACACACACACACACACACTGTGCCCCCTGTAGATAGTGCCCCCTGTAGATAGTGACCTACATAGAAGCCCCTGTAGATAGTGCCCACATATGGACTCCAGAGCTGCAAGGCAATAGTGCTAACCACTGAGCCACCATGCTGCCCTATATATAGCTTCCCCTATAGTTAGTGCTCCACGTATAGCCCACCTCTGTAGATATTGTCCCACATATAGCCCACCCCTGTAGACTGTGCACTACATATAGCCACCCTGTTGCTAGTGCCCCACAGGTAACCCACCCCTGTATATAGTGTCCCACACATAGCCCACCCCTATAGAAAGTACCCTAAAAAATAGCTCCCCTATAGATAGTGCTCTACATATAGCCCACCCCTGTATAGTGTCTCACATATACTGCCCCACATATAGACCCCCCTGTAGATAGTGGCCCACATCCCCACATACAGACCTCCCCTGTAGCTAGTGCCCCACATATAGACCCCCCCTGTATATAGTGGCCCACATATAGACCCCCCTGTATATAGTGGCCCACACCCCCACATATAGACCCCCCTGTAGCTACTGCCCCACATATAGACCCCCCTGTAGCTACTGCCCCACATATAGACCCCCCTATATATAATAGCCCACATAAAGACGACCCCCCCCTGTAGATAGACCCCCCCACTATAGATAATGCCATTCACATTTTTATGAGGAAAAAAATATATAAAGTTGACATACTCACATTCTCCGGTTCCCACGCTGTTCACTGGCGATGCAGACATGCTCTCTTCTGAGCATGTCTGCAGGAGCTGAATGAGCGTCCTTCAATGACGCTGATTGGCGGGGCAGAATGACTTGCCCCGCCAATCAGCACCTTCCAAGCATGGAAGCGGCACGATGATGTCATCGCGCCGCTAGCCAATCAGTGTCATTGTAAGGCACTGGATGGTCAGACACGGAACATGCCCGGCCATTCAGTGCTAATACATGTATTTGGCTGCCGCTAGCACCGGGGCCCCCTCCGGTGCTAGCTACACCTATAGGCATGAGAGTGCCTGTGTAAGGCTCGGTGGCGCGGGCCCCACAGTAGCGGTGCTACCCCTGTAGCAGCCATAACGGCTGCTAGCGGCGCCACCGGGCATTTGGGAGGGTCGTGTCGGCTGGCGGCCCGGGCCCCCTCAAGCCCCGGGCCCCGTAGCAGCCGCTACTGCTGCTACCGCGGTAGTTATGCCACTGGTGTTAGCTCAAAAAATGGCGACACACAGTGTAGGAGGTTTGACCGTTCAATCCCCTCGTTTCTCCCGGCACTAGCCAGGATAAAGGAGGGGGGGGGGGATTCTGAGAGCTCACTAGAGCGAGTGAGTTTTCCCAAATTTTGCAGCATAAAGCAATGTGGTTGCTTTACCACATGCAATGCTGCAATTTTGGGAATTGCTCCATCTAGTGACCAGCACTGGGAAATATTATAAATTAGAATCTAATTTATAATATTTCCTGACTCGTGAAAAAAAATTTAAAAAAATTAGAACACTGTTTAATCACCTATACACTAATTGTTTAAGGGGTAAAGATACTTCCTCTGACCGGGTGGAAGAGACATATTACTCAGCAGTAATCAATTAAACAATTAGGAAGTCCCAGGTAGCCTTAAAGGGAAGGTGTCATTATTTTTTTTTATCATATTGCTTTTAATATGATATTAACATACATTTTATTTATTTTTGTTCTCATGTTCTACTTTTTACTTTGTTCTTACTTTTACTTCTCTATGGGGGCTGGCATTTTTTTTCATCTCTGTATGTGTCGATTAACGACACATACAGAGATGGAATACATTCAATCCCATAGAGAATGCGAACGGGAGCCGTTCTATTCTCTGAAGCGTACGCCGTCTGTGTGGGAACGGCACATGCGCCCCTCCCACACAGGCCAAAACAAAGCTCGTTCGTAGAGCGAAATCCGGCACCATTTTCACGTGGACCGGAAGCCGCTGCCGGACAGTAAGATGACGACTTCCAGCCGTGACTTCCGGCCATATGTTTAAGGAAGCAAAGGCGGAAGGAATAGGAGCGGAGGCGGCGGTGGCGGCAGGAGAAGGTAATTTATGTTCGTGTATGTGATGTGTGTATTATGTTCGTTTTATACTGTCTGCTGAGCACTGTATCTAATCCTCCTACATTGTGCAGTCGCTCAGAAAATGGCAGCACACAGTGTAGGAGGTTTGAAGATTCAAACCCCTCCTTCTCCTGGCACTAGCCAGAATAATGGAGGGGGGATTGTGTGAGGACACTAGAAAGAGTGTGTCTACCCCAAATTTGCAGCATAAAGAAATGAGGTTGCTTTACCACATTGACCATGCTGCAATTTTGGGAACTGCTCCCTCTAGTAGCCAGCACATGGAAATGTTATAAATTAGAATCTAATTTATAATATTTCCTGACTTGTGAAAAAATGTAAAAAATTAAAACAATGTGTAATCACTTAAATAATAATTGTTTAACTAAAAAAAAAAAAAACTAATTTCTAGCGACACATTTCCTTTAAATAGAGCCCAAATCCCTTTAGAAAGCATATTTTTTCTCTTCTATGAACATGGATAGCTGAAGACATCTATACTGAGATGCTTTATACAGAGGGTTTCCTCTGTCCCTAAGCTGCGACCCATGAGGACATCGGGGGCTGTATACTGGGGGTTTCCTCTGTCCCTTGGCCTGGATTCTAAATCTTACCTGGAGATGAAGAGAAGTCACGCTTCCATTCTGGAGCGGCATACAGGTTTACCTATCCCTCGTCTCCTACACGTGGATCCCATCCAACTCCGGATGGGTGTTCCAAGATGGCCGCCGCCGAAGTAAGGTGTACGCCGGCTTCCGGGGCATGCGCCGTGCACTCTTCCAACTTGGTGCGTACTGCGCATGTGTGAGAACGGAAGTCTCGCGGGATCCCAGCCGTTCAAAAAAGGACCGCGAATCCGGGTATATGGCGCTGGTTAAGCTGCTTGACCCTGGAGAACTAAGGTACCTAACTTTCATTGTTTTAATGTTAGAGAGGTTTTTCTTCCTTGAGGCCACTTACAGGTTAGATTGTAATTTGCATGCCTCTTTTCCCAGATTGCATGTCCTGCATCTAAAGGGAAACGCAAGAGGAAATCCAAGCACAATATGTGTGAAGGTTGTCAGCAACCGTTGCCAGGGGATTGGTACCAGACTTTCTGCTCCTTCTGCAGACCTCATGAACAATCCCTGTATACTGAAGCCAAGGGGTTTCTGTCCTGGTTTAAGGATCAGCTTACGGATACCTTTCAGGAGATGAAGTCGGCTGCTATGCCGAAAAAATCTAAAGGTAGAAAGCGAATGCCCTCTGCGCATTCCCCTTCCGAATATGATATTTCGGAGGATGATCTGGAATCGGATGACTCTGATGGGGAACCTCTAGATCATATTTATCTGTTAGATAAAAACATAAAGTCCCGCACGCGAATCCATCAGGACGTGGCAGATGACACAGGTGCTGCAGGTTGCGCCAGCCGTGGCGAATCCCTCTGGACGTGGCAGATGACAGAGGTGCTGCAGGTTGCGCCAGACGTGGTGAATCCCTATAGACATGGCAGATGACACAGGACATGGCAAAGCAACAGCAGGTGCAGTAGACACAACTCCAACTAGTAGGCACAGGAACAAGAACACAGCATGGGATACAGGAACAGGTAACAGGGCACGGGTAACAACTGGAACGGGAAACACTAAGGGACCATTTGCAAGACAGACTTGTGAATAACTAGCAATGCTCAGGCAAGGATCAGAAGGGCTGGGGCCTTCTTAAAGACCAGGAAATCATGTGGTTGATAATGATGATTGTTTTACAGGTGCGCGCGCTGGCCCTTTAAGAGTGGGCACGAGCGTGCGCGCGCACTCTACGGAACAAAGCAGTGAGTGCTTGCGTCTCCTAGGAAGAAGATGGGGACCAGCGCTCACGGATCCATGGCTGCAGGCGTCGGGAGGTGAGTAAACCATGGACGCTACAGTATCGATCAAGGGGCGAGGTTTAAACACACCTACAAAACAGATCCCAAGTTTAGTTCTAACTGGGATGTTCCGCCCAGGGTTGATCTGGCTGTCGCCTGATTATCAAAGAAATCTGTGTTTCCTTCAGAGGAATCCTCACTCTTAAAGGATCCAATGGATTGCAGAGCGGATTTGATATAAAAAAAAAGCCTACTCATCGTCGGTTTCGGCGTGTAAAGTGGCATCAGACTCCATCTCGGTTGCCAGAAGCCTTCTTACAGCAATTCCCTCAAAAATGTATGCAGTCAGATCATGCGGTGGGCAGAACACAATCTGAGATCAATGTCTGCAGTCCACATTCGAGTAGTGTTGAATCTGAAAGCAGATTGGCTGAGCAGGAGAGTGGAGCTTGAATCCGGAAGTCTTCCTTCAAATCACCGGGAAGATGAGCAAACCATCTTTAGACATGGCGACCGCAAAGAATACCAAATTAAGGAAGTTCTGCTCCCTCAACAGGTCGGATCACCATAGACAGCCTATCATTGAGTTGGGAGAAGACCTTCATATATGTCTTTCCCCCCAAAAATCCAGCAAAGCTTCACCAGCTAGATGGCTCAAAGAAATCATCAGGGACTGCTATTCCTTGGAAGGCCTAGAGTCCCCCTTAGATATTCGGGCCCACTCAACCAGATCCACATCTACATCATGGGCAGAAAGATGCCATGTCCCTTAGACCAAGTCTTCAAAGCAGCCACTTGGTCTTCTTCCTCGACCTATATTAAATATTATAGGCTCAACTTATTTTCTTCTGAAGGTTCTGCCTTTGGCAAAAGACTACTAGTGGGAGCATCCAAAGCTTAAACCCACCCCCCATATTCTCATTGCTTGTTAAGTCCCTTAAGTGTGCTGCCGTAGGACGATCAGGAAGTAGAAAATTTACCTAAAATTTTAATTACCTGGAGTCCATGGGCAGCACAAGTTTCCCACCCTATATATATATATATATATATATATATATATATATATATATATATATATACTGCTGCATACGTTATGCTTTCTGAAGGGATTTGGGCTCTATTTAAGGCTACCTAGGACCTCCTAATTGTTTAATTGATTACTGCTGAGTAATATGTCTCTTCTGTCCGGTTAGATGAAGTATCATAACCCCTTAAGTGTGCTGCCTACGGAATCCAGGAAATGAAAATTTTAGGTAAATTTTCCACATACTTATTTTTATATATATATATATATATATATATATATATATATATATATATATATACATACATATATATATATATATATATATATAGAAGATCCAAACATAGGAGCAGCACTGTGTCAATAGCCAGAAACGGTTGGTGCTAGCTTCAAAATATCAAGGAGTGACGAGCTCCTCATGCATATATCCAAGAAAAAGAGACTGGAAGCAGCACTCAGCAATAGGGACTCCCCTACGGTTGATTTTTTAGGGGAAGCAACCAGCGTACCAGAGCAAAGTCAGCTTGTACAAGGAGAGGTGGCAGAAAATACAGGCGGGGATGTAAGAAGCAAGAATATCAAACAGCTAAGATCGACGGCACAAGTGAAAAAGAGGTCTCCTGTGACCACCAATTAGTGGTAAATGTTTCTGATTATACTTTATCTGTTGATGAATTGTCGGTTTTGCATAAGGGGTTATCGTTCTGCCCAGTGGCGGATTATCATTAGGGCGTTTCGGGCGGTCGCCCGGGGCCCAAGACTGCCAGGGGGCCCAAGGAGCCTATGACCGCCCGAACCCCCTCATGCCCAGTGGCGTCGCTAGCACCGGAGGGAGCCCCGGTGCCAGGACCGCACCTGTCAGGCGAGGGGAGCTTTGCTTCTACTTAGCAGCCGTGGTCTGTGCTGCTTTAGAAGCTCCCCCTCCAGCCCCCCTTCCCTGCTCTAAACATCTCTGCTGCTAGCTGTCGGGACATGGGGGAGGGGAGACTGTCGGCGGGCTCTGTGCTGTGAGCAGGAGAAGAGCTGCAGTGAAGACATAAAAGGTAAGTGCATGTGTGTTTAATATCCATATTCATGTGTGTTTAATATCCATATTCATGTATGTTTAATGTCCATATTCATGTATGTTTAATGTCCATATTCATGTATGTTTAATGTCCATATTCATGTGTTTACAAGGTGTACTTTGTGCATACTCGTGTATAATGTGCCTACTTAGTGTATAATGTACATACTCGTGTGTACTTTGTGTACTATGCATACTTTGTGTATAATGTGCCTACTTTGTGTACTTTGTGCATAATGTGTGTACTTTGTGTACTGTGCGTACTTTGTGCATAATGTGCGTACTTTGTACTGTGCGTACTTTGTGCATAATGTGCGTACTTTGTGTACTGTGCATACTTTGTGCATAATGTGCCTACTTTGTGCATAATGTGCGTACTTTGTGCATAATGTGCGTACTTTGTGCATAATGTGCCTACTTTGTGCATAATGTGGTACTTTGTGTACTGTGCATACTTTGTGCATAATGTGCATACTTTGTGCATAATGTGCGTACTTTGTGTACTTTGTGCATAATGTGGGTACTTTGTGCATAATGTGCGTACTTTGTGTACTTTGTGCATAATGTGTGTACTTTGTGCATAATGTGCGTACTTTGTGCATAATGTGGTACTTTGTGTACTGTGCATACTTTGTGCATAATGTGCGTACTTTGTGTACTTTGTGCATAATGTGCGTACTTTGTGCATAATGTGCCTACTTTGTGCATAATGTGCGTACTTTGTGTACTTTGTGCATAATGTGCGTACTTTGTGCATAATGTCCTTATTTGTGCATAATGTGCGTACTTTGTGCATAATATGGTACTTTGTGTACTGTGCGTACTTTGTGCATAATGTGCCTACTTTGTGTACTTTGTGCATAATGTGGTACTTTGTGTACTGTGCGTACTTTGTGCATAATGTGCATAATGTGCGTACTTTGTGCATAATGTGCCTACTTTGTGTACTGTGTGTACTTTGTGCATAATGTGCGTACTTTGTGCATAATGTGCGTACTTTGTGCATAATGTGCGTACTGTGTGTACTTTGTGCATAATGTGCCTACTTTGTGTACTAGTGTTTAGGTAGTGTTAGCAATAGTTACGGCGCGGCAGGGTGGTGGTGGAGAAGGGGGGCCCAAGTTTGGGTAACAGCCCAGGGCCCATGGTCTTCTTAATCCGCCACTGGTTCTGCCCTATTCAAAACATGGATTGGCTGCAACTTGATATTGACCTGAATAATTTTTTCAGGTCAGTCAGGATGAAGACTTGGTTTTCCCAACAGCCTATTCCGGTGATGAATAGTAATCCAGGGCCAGATATAGAACTATGCCTCAAACATTGGGGTTTGTCCAATAGGAGCAACTTCCAGCCCCCTGCATGTTTGCAGGTGGTTGAAACGTTTATTGCATCAGTGCTTAAAGATGTTTCAGAATTTAAACAGGAATGTTGCTCTGGTATATCTATGCATACCCGACACAATTTGTCCATTAAAGAGAAAGTAGCTTTGGATAAATTGGTCCGTAATGATGACCTCATTATTAAACCCGCGGATAAAGGGGGTGCGGTTGTCATTATGGACCGAACCCTGTACCTAAATGAAGTCTATAGACAACTCAATGATATAGAGGTCTATAGGAGAATCTCGATTGACCCTGTGAGGGACATTCAGAAACGTATTAGAGTACTGGTTGACAATGCTTTTGCTAATGATATGATTGACAGAGATCTGTATACTTACTTAACACCACTTTATCCAATAACACCCATACTATACTGTCTACCTAAAATACACAAGAGTATTACTAATCCCCCTGGGAGACCCATTGTTTCGGGCAGGGATTCGTTGCTCTGCCCTCTTGCAGTCTTTCTTGACAAGATTTTGAGGAAGTTCGCCGTGTCTGCTAGATCTTACATTAGGGACACGTCGGACTTCCTGAATAAAATCAGTGACATCAATGTTCCTAATGGGGCCCGGTTGGTCTCATTTGATGTGACTAGTTTATACACCTCTATCACTCATGTGAGGGGTATGAACAGTGTGGACAAAGCACTGAGAAACACTGAGTTCTCCGGTGAATGCAGGGAATTCCTGATGGGTCTCCTTGATATAGTTCTAACCTGTAACTATTTTCTCTTCAACAACGAGTTTTTTATGCAACTCCGTGGTACGGCTATGGGGTCAAATGTGGCCCCTACGTACGCCAACATTGTGATGGCGGACCTAGAGGAGACGTCGATCTATGTATCCCACCACTTTACCTCGGTACTTGGGTGGTGGCGTTACATAGATGACGTCTTCCTTATTTGGACGGGTGACCTGCTTGGTCTCAATGGGTTTTTTGAATATCTCAATGATATTGATTCTGATATTAAATTTACCATGGTAATGTCTGACACTAGTATCCAATTTTTAGACACTAGGGTTTATATTCAGGACTCCAAACTTATGACGGATCTGTATGTCAAGGAAACAGATTGTAATAACCTATTGAGTTTTAACAGTCACCACCCGAGGGGGATGATCAGGTCTCTACCATATAGCCAACTATTGAGGGTTAAACGGATAGTTGATGACCCTACATGCCTGGACCACAAACTGGACATGATGGTGGGTAAATTTCTGGACAGAGGTTACCCGGATAGACTTTTAAAAAAACATATCCAGAGAGTACAACAAACTGATAGGATCCAATTGAGACAGGATAGTAGGAGGGATCGACAGACTGCTGTCAGATTCCCTATGACCTCTACATTCAGTATCTATAGTTCTAATGTTGCAGGCATCATTAGGAGACATTGGAGGATTTTGTCCAATTACTATGATGGAGTGGTAGAATTTCAGTCACCCCCCCTCTTCTCATATAGAAGACCTCGGAACTTGAGGGATAAACTTGTGAAGACAGATGTCTGTGCAGTTAACAGTCGGGCTAGAGGTGGACTACATGATGTGACACGCCATGGGTGTTTCCCTTGTCTGTCGTGTGACAGTTGCGCTATCATGTTAAAGGGTAGTTCTTTCATACATCCCACCACTGGTAGAGCGTACAGAATCACTTCACATTACACATGTCGAAGTGATTTTGTCATTTACATTTTACAATGCCCGTGTAATCTGATTTATGTGGGTGAAACTACAACTGAATGCAGGTTGCGACTGAATAACCATAAATCTAGCATTCGGACGAAGAAAGTTGAACTTCCTGTACCTAGACACTTCGTAGAGTTGGGACATAGCGTGCAACAGCTTAGATTCTGTATTGTTGATAGGGTTCCCCCCCTTAAACGTGGGGGCAATAGGGAACTGGTCCTCAAACAACGGGAGGTTCAATGGATTCATAAACTTAACTCCCTTCATCCCAATGGTCTTAACATGGATTATCCTTTGAATGTATTCAAACGCTGATTGTATGTGTACAGTTAGAATTTTTGGATGTGGTTAAATTTTTGGATGTCTGTCCTTCTCTTTTTAGGGCATTTGTTTGATGTACTTTTGTGGACCCTGGGGTTCTCTTGCCTGATGGTACCATTCATTATTTAGTTGTTACTCTGAAAATTTTTATATTTTTGATGTATGGAATAGGAGTAATTATATTATAAATTGATTTTAATGTGTTTACTAATTTGATTCTCTTTTGTCTTGTAGATTGAAGACTTTGAGATGTTGAGATTAACACTGAAGGACACTTACCAACTGGTATTAGGAAGGCTACTTTTATATGTTTTGTACTTTATTCTGCCTACGAGAATGTTCAAGAGTTTCATGACCTGCCTAGGTAGAGTCGTGTGTTAACCTTAAACCATACTATCCCCCACCCCCATTTAGTAACGACACATGACACCGAGGTTGGATGTGAAATGGCCACAGCAGCCGTTTATTAATTTCACAGTTTTATAAAAACAATTTAAATCCGAAACATTCGGATAACTAGTTAGGAATCCACCAGAGAATTCCTCCTAATAATTCACATGACCCAACATGGGTCAGAATCATAAATAACCATTAAACGTTAACATTAACCCGAGCAGAGGAAGTCCTTGAAGCCCCTTCAGATGTTCCTTTCAAGAACACACCGAATTAGCCATCTGCAAACCACTAATTACCTCCAGCCGTAAACCAGCTCGGAAGCACCGTTCACCTCTGCAGATGGCTCCACCCACTAGAAGTCCACTTCAAGGGGATAACACCCGTTGAAGCCCTCAAGTGATATACCGACCACTAGAAGTCCACTTCAAAGGGATAACACCCGATGAAGCCTTCAAGTGACATACCTTCTACCAGAAGACCACTTCAAAGGGATAACACCCGATGAAGTCTTCAACCATGTACCTTTTTTGGGGGACGCATACCCCCGATGCGACCCCCCCACCATTTTGTACTGACTGGCCTCAAGGACTCCCCCCGCCAGCTGCCATGACAACAGAACCTACTCCGGAAAAAAGAAAAACATGTTAAATAAACACACAAAATAAAACACAACGCTCATATACGGACGTACAGAAGACCTAAGGAGTAACAAAACAAGGGTGGGAGGGTGGGAGCTTTGCTTCTTGTGTACTACTCCTCCCGCTGCTTCCGGCTCAATGCCGAGAAACAGCGGGAAGCGCAGTAACGGCCCCCCCGTCCCCCCTAGCTCCTCCCCGTCCCTCCTTCAGCTTCTTCACCTTTCCCTCACCTCTTAACATTAACCCTTTCCCTACCAGGACGGTCATGTCGGCTTCCCTCAAGCCTGCAGCTGCGTCCAGCCTCTTCTTGACCTGCCTAGGTAGAGTCGTGTGTTAACCTTAAACCATACTATCCCCCACCCCCATTTAGTAACGACACATGACACCGAGGTTGGATGTGAAATGGCCACAGCAGCCGTTTATTAATTTCACAGTTTTATAAAAACAATTTAAATCCGAAACATTCGGATAACTAGTTAGGAATCCACCAGAGAATTCCTCCTAATAATTCACATGACCCAACATGGGTCAGAATCATAAATAACCATTAAACGTTAACATTAACCCGAGCAGAGGAAGTCCTTGAAGCCCCTTCAGATGTTCCTTTCAAGAACACACCGAATTAGCCATCTGCAAACCACTAATTACCTCCAGCCGTAAACCAGCTCGGAAGCACCGTTCACCTCTGCAGATGGCTCCACCCACTAGAAGTCCACTTCAAGGGGATAACACCCGTTGAAGCCCTCAAGTGATATACCGACCACTAGAAGTCCACTTCAAAGGGATAACACCCGATGAAGCCTTCAAGTGACATACCTTCTACCAGAAGACCACTTCAAAGGGATAACACCCGATGAAGTCTTCAACCATGTACCTTTTTTGGGGGACGCATACCCCCGATGCGACCCCCCCACCATTTTGTACTGACTGGCCTCAAGGACTCCCCCCGCCACCGCGAAACAGGCCTTGACCACCTTAAGCCTGTGAGTTCCTCCACACCACCACCGCCCTTTCTATGCCTTCTGCTATAGCCAAGCTCCAAATATCAATGCCAACCTCGGTCAGATGAACCCCGTCACTCCTCCAGAAATTCCCCAATCCTGACTCCAAATCCCTATGCCTCACGCAAATGCCCCCGTTCTTTGCCACAAAACGGGACACCGCCCGGTTAACTTTTATCCGAGCCTTATTGACTCTCTCCACCGATCTAGCTAACCGCCAATGCTTCCTTGGGACTATGTCCGACCACACTACCACCAACTTGGGATAAGATACCCACAAACACAACAAATCATGTTTGATATCCCGCACCAACTCACGAAAAGGGCGGACTCCTAAGTCATTCCCACCCACGTGCAACACTAAAACCTCCGGAACCCTATCAAGCCGCACATATGTCTGGAATTCCGCCAACACCCTGTTCCACGACATACCTCTAAACCCCAGCCAATGCACAACCGCATCCTGTCGCGGAATGCGCAACTGGCGACCATCCGGGCGGACGTCCGCCCTCAAAGCCCCCCAGTGCACGTACGAATGACCCATCAACCACACCAGACAAGGAGGCGAATCTGAAACGGAAAACACAGTTAGGCACCACCATATACATTTGCAAGCATAAACAACAAAATTACAACATATGGGGGCGGACATAGGACTTAAACCTTTTAGACTCCCAACGACCAATACGCCTCACCCCCTCATCATCCAACCCCCAGCGCCCTGCTTCCGTTGCTGCGCCAATCCGGAAGGAATGAGATGAATATGAGCCTGCCGCAACCCCAACCGCCGTCAAACATTTTTTAAAAACAGCTCCAAACTGAAACCTGGACAAGAACGACCCGTCCACATGACATAACAAAGGCAAATCTGGAGACCCCCTGTTTTTTGTAAAACCACGCATGCACTCTACTGGGCACATGACCGACCCCGGGAGAGCGAACAAAACTATCAGTTTTCCCTTCCCTAATTGGTCAGTTTTTGATCTACGCAACCATACCTCCAACCGATCTGCAAAAAGGCTCACCTCCCCAGATCTCAGCCCCCCTGCCTGTTTAGTACTTGGCGACACCAACTCACCTATTCTAAATGCTCCGAAGAACGCCAACGAGAAAGCCAACCGAAACAAATCCATTTCATCTGAAGAACGACATACCGATGCCAATGAACCACCCAACAAGCCCAGCAAAGCAAACGACACCGGCCTTCTACTATCCGCCTCCACCCTACCTCTGCGCAACCCCTTCAAAGCCTGCGATACCAGAAATTCCTTCGATACATCCCGCAAGCCCCGCAACTTAAGCCCAAACGCCACCGCGGATACAAACCGGTTCACCTTCGCTACTGAAAACCCCGCCTCCCAGGCATCCCCTAACCAATACAAAAGTGCCACCAACCTGTCTCTATCCGTATTGACATCACCCAACTCTCTTACCCACTCCTCCCACTGCCTCCAACAAGCAGCATAAGCCCTCCACGTCGTGCCCGCCAAAGACCTTTGTAACAGCTGCTCTACGGGACCGATACCAGATCCCATAGATGATCCGGACACGCCAAACCAATACGTTCCGCCCCCGGAGCCAATTGCCGAAACCGGTCCCACTGCGAGCGAGAAAGAGCATCAGCAACACAATTCCGTACACCCGGGACATGCACCGCCACCACCCACGCGTTCAGCGACAAACACACCAACACTAAATGTCGCAACAATTGAACTACCGGAGGAGAGGACGCCGTGATGTTATTAATGGCAAGCACCACACCCATGTTGTCGCAGTAAAAACGGACCTTCTTATCCCTGAGCCTGTCCCCCCAAATGGTAGCCGCCACCACGATGGGAAACAGCTCGAGCAGGGCCAGATTCCGCGTCAATCCACTGGACACCCAGCTAGCCGGCCATTGACCTGCGCACCACGGACCTCCCCCGTAAGCTCCAAAGCCACCCGCCCCAGCCGCATCCGTGAAAATATTCAGATCACTCGTATCCTGCGCTGGGGCCATCCATAGCGAGCGACCATTGTACTGGCCCAAGAAGTCATCCCAAACCTGAAGATCAGCTCGGTGCTCCTCCTTGAGCCTCACAAAATGATGCGGCGCCCGCACTCCCGCCGTTGCCGCCGCCAACCTTCTACCAAACACCCTCCCCATCGGCATAATCCGGCAGGCGAAATTCAACTTCCCCAGCAGCGACTGAAGCTCCCTCAACGACATTTTCTTCCTTCTACAAGCCCGTCGCACCTCCAGCCTCAAAGCACCCAGCTTATCCGCCGGGAGCCGACACTCCATTGCCACCGAGTCAATTTCGATTCCCAAGAAACAAATCGTCGCTACCGGGCCCTCCGTTTTTTCCGGCGCCAAAGGGATCCCAAAATCCCTCGCCACCTTCTGCAGGGCATGAAGCAAGTTACCGCAAACCGGCGAACCCCCCGGGCCAACGCACAAAAAATCATCTAAGTAATGGATCAACGAATCGACCCCGGATACTCCCCTCGTTACCCACTCCACGAAGCTACTAAACGCCTCGAAGTATGCACAAGAAAGAGAACACCCCATCGGAAGGCACCGATCCACGTAAAAGGCCCCATTCCAAAAACAGCCCAACAGCCGTTGGCTTTCTGGATGCACCGGCAACAACCTGAACGCCGCCTCGATGTCGGTTTTTGCTAGCAGCGCCCCCGGACCCGCAGCCCGCACTAACCCCACCGCCTTATCGAATGAGGTATAAACTACGGAACACAACTCGTGATCAATCCCGTCGTTTACCGACGAACCTTTGGGATACGATAAATGTTGAATCAAACGAAACTTTCCGGGCTCGCGTTTAGGGACAATACCCAAAGGGGACACAACTAAATCTTTCACCGGCGACTCCACAAATGGCCCCGACATGCGCCCCAACGAAACTTCTTTTAACAACTTTTCCGACACGACTTCCGCATGCACGTAAGCCGATTTTAAATTTCTCCGCGTAACCGGAACCTCATAAGGAGGCGGAGGAATAACAAAACCAACACTAAACCCTTCATAAAGCAACTTAGCCGCCGCCCTATCCGGATACTCATTTAGATAAGGGGCCATCCTTTCCACCCTCACCGGCGACACCCCCTTGACCAGCCCCGTGCTGGTTCCCGGACCTCTTTTTACGCAGACATTTTGCCGCCCCGTGTGATGCACCATTACACTCGGAGCACACGTGCTTGAACTTGCACGTGGCCCCGAACTTACACTGGCCTTCATTGAATTGCCAGCAAAACCCCGCCTTTCCCCCGCCGCTTGGTCCACTCTGACTAGTCTGGCCTCCCTGGCCACCGCTCCCGGGAAAGGGCTGCCTAACCGGAACCGTAACCCGTAACCAGAGAGCAATATCCTTCTGGTCCCACCGAATCGCCGGCCGAACCGCCTTCCGCTGACGGAATTGCTCATCATATCGCAGCCACGCCTGACCCCCATACGCCCTATGAGCCTCCCCAATAGCATCAAAATAACAAAATAACGCCGAACAATTTTCCGGCGCCTTTTCCCCTATCACACTAGCCAATATGGCGAACGCCTGCGACCAATTAACGAACGTCTGCGGGATAAGCCTATACCGCCGCCGTTCCTCCTCGTCCTTTTTACTCTCATCCCGCTTGCTCTTATCCAAATTGAATTTAGCCAGCGGCAAGAGAGAAAAAATTTCAACATATTCATCTTTCCAGATCCGATCACGCACCTCCTGCTTTAAATGCGCCCCCAACGGACCCTCAAAACAAACATACACCTCCCCCCGAGCACGATCGTCCATGCGCACTCGATCGCCGTCCTTCTGTGCCTCAGTCTGCACCGACACCGCGACCGCCTCTCTAACCGCCACCACAGGACGCGCCTGCAACGATCCCACTTCCCTGGGGCCTTCCCAAACTACCGCAGGGGACACTTCCGTTACTACCGGCGCCGCGGCCCTATCCAGGCGCCCCACCAGCTCCCGTAAGCAACCCACTAAATCTGCCAAACCCGCTCCGTCGCGTCCGCCCGCGCCACTACCGGCCCCCGATGCTATGCTAGCAGCCCCCCCGCCGACACCCGACATAAAAATCGCTGGATAAGACAATAAAGGAGTTATACACTCACCGGGCTGCACAGGCGCTGTGTTCCCGTCAGCCGGACCATCCTGACCTCGACGATAGACGTCCAGTTCACCTTCCTCCAGTTCTTCTCTCGCCGACGACTGTCCCTCCCAACGACCTCTTCGGAAAGGGGATGAGGACGCGCTGACCGATGGGCCGGCAACCTGCCGCCCGACCGCCGGGACCCAGACTTCCGACCGGACCTGTTGCCTCGACGTCGCTGCAGATCTAGTCGTCCGTCTAGACGATCCTGACGAAGCCTGCCCCCTGGCCGGAACATCACCATGCGGGGCGGCCGTACCTTGCTCTTGACATCTTCCATCTGATGGGGGAGGGGTGACAGGGAGCCCGGCCTGCGACTCCCTGCTTACCGCCGGACCCCGTCGCGGCCTGGGATTCCTGCCAGGACGCAGGGCCTGGGAAGGGGCGGTCCTCCCAGCTGCCTGGCCTGCAGCGTCCGGGATCGGGCTCCCTCTGCGACGCCGTGTCCGCGGGACTACCTCCGGACTCAGGCGCTCTGGAGGTCGGGACCGCCGAGAGGGACGGGTCGACACAGCCTGCATCGCCGTCACCCCTGCTACCGCTCTCTGCCTGCCCAGCGCAGGAGCGGTTGTTGCCGACTCCCCCCCCGCCGCCATAGCCATGCTCGTAGGGGGGCCGGGGGAGGGGAGCCTGTCCCTTACAACAGACCCCGAACGCCGTGCCCGACGTGGCGAAACGGCGTCCGGGATCCGCGTTAATGCAGCCACGGTCTCCTCCAGCCATCCGGGACCGTGGTGCACAGCAGCGGCACGCAGCCGCTCTAAAATCAGGGCCTCTGCCATACTAAAAAGCCGGGCAACGGGGAGCTTTGCTTCTTGTGTACTACTCCTCCCGCTGCTTCCGGCTCAATGCCGAGAAACAGCGGGAAGCGCAGTAACGGCCCCCCCGTCCCCCCTAGCTCCTCCCCGTCCCTCCTTCAGCTTCTTCACCTTTCCCTCACCTCTTAACATTAACCCTTTCCCTACCAGGACGGTCATGTCGGCTTCCCTCAAGCCTGCAGCTGCGTCCAGCCTCTTCTAGAAAGGTCTCTACTGTGTAGAAGATGCTACAGCGCTGACCTGCACGGATGATATATATTGTGTACCAGAATTAATAGGGGGGTAGTTGATAGGGGAATAAGCTCTTTTTTTCTCATAACTTGAAACACGAAGTAACCTAAAATGTATCCGGGATGAGGATCTGACATATTTGCATGTCGAGATTCTTCATATGACGGTATTCCCTTGATTGATTCATTTGGGGGATACCTTGTCTTTTGGGTTTTAATAAAACTTCATTGTGATGTTATTTACTATCTTTATCTACCTACATTCTTACCACATATTTTGTGAATACTGATGTGATATATATCTCTCCGTGCAGGGTTCTTTTTCAGCCATTGCTGCGCATACATCCCGAGAATGGTATCGCATTACTGGCAAGTTTTCCAGTTTTCACTATGGCGTGGCTAAAGCGTTTTATCGCATTGCGCCTGCGCGGGACTGCGGCCCCTCTATGATGTTGTAATCAGACTGCGATGTACAGGGTCATAGTGCTTTGTTTTGCACGTGTTGGCAGCAGCCAATAGACGGTGTGAGTTGGGGCATGCGCAATATGGCGATTATGGCGCCGGAATTCTTTTTCTTTTTTCTTTTTTCACTGACTTCTCGTGGACAGATGGTCCTTGTTTACCTAGATTGGTGAGTGCCAGCTTCTGTGTATCATACTGTGATTGTTGATTAATCTGTAATTAATATGTTTTCACTATTATATGCACATACATGTCACTTAATACAGTTGTGATTATCTACATCTAAATGTCAGTGATTGACTCATATGTTTCTGCACTATACTTTTTGCTACACTTTTATAATATATCGTATTTTTTGATACATTGTATAACTACTACGATTCATTACACCTGTTAATTGGGCTGTGGCTCTGTCTATATATGTCAATGTGTGGTTTTCATTCATTGCTTGAAAATGCTTCCATGGAGGAAGTGAAACGTTGCTGTGTTGGGTGAATAAATTCACATTTTTTTGCTGAGTGCTGCTTCCAGTCTCTTTTTCTTGGATATATATATATATATATATATATATATATATATATATATATATATATATATATATATTTGAAAAGATCCTGCAGAACTCTGGTATAGCAAAAAAATGTGGTTTATTCAATCAACATAAAGATACAGCATTTCTGTCCAACCTTAGCACCTTTCCCAAGGTGAATGACAGCCATGACTAAGAGCACTTGACGTGCTTGAAACGCGTAGGCTCACTATACCTACCGATTGCTGCCTTGATACCAAGTCTGCCTGTTACCGAATTTTTATATGTTTTGATACGAATAAAATTGGGAATACGTTCCTTTTTAAAACACTCCTCCAGCGCTGGACAGCGCTGGATCAACTTTTTCTACTCTACTATTATCTACCGTGGACCGTTGCGGAGACCCGAGCGAAGCAGGAGTGTCAGGCATTGGGCTGGTGAGCTGGAGGTTTCCTCCCCTTGTTCACCTTTCCCAAGCATAGTGATATACTGATATCAGTGATATATAAAGTATGTGATTCATTTACATAATGAGTAATCAATAAAGAATTTTACAAATATAAAATAAAAAATTTACATAGTATAAAAAAATTAATCAAGTATAACAGCAGTGAATCTGTGTTTGTGACAAGTATATAGTGATAAAAGCATAATCATACATTACAATAATCATATATATATATATATATATATATATATACTTGATTAATGTTTAATCAAAAATGCAACCCCATGTGTCTAATTTGGGGTTTCAGGGCCACTCACCAATCGGAGATGAAGTATGTTAATCCATAATGGTATACTAGTAATGCCAGACCATGTGATCGTTAACTACATGGCATTCCTAAAGCGCCACTGCGCATGTCACCTAGCTTTGGCCGGAAGTCTGTCGTTACCATGAAACTGTACGAAGCGCAGACTACTGCGCAAGCGCGGAAATCTCAATGCGCATCGCTAACAATAACTACGGAATTATTCTAACAATAATAGATGTCTATTATTTTGTACTTTGTTCAAAGATCGACTGTATGGGGAGGGACAATAGTCCTAGTATACAAAGTGACTGGTCATCAATGGAAATGGAAGACATATGAACAACTATTTTGAGAGCCCTCATTCTCATATTTTATATTTATAAAAAGGAATTAGTATAACAGTTCCACAGTTCCCGATTCACCCTTCCGTGTACCATGGTCAGAACCAAAACAAGGAGCCCTGCTTTTATAGCTTTTATAGCGGCTCAACTTGCAAATGGTCCCCCCCCCCCCCCCCATAACCAGCCACATACAACATAGCAGCAGCACCCTAGCACTACCAGGGTGGGAAGGGCCACTGTGTTTGGCCATTCCCAGCCTAATAACACCAGCCTGCAGCCACCCCAGTGGCCGACCATCACTACAGATGGTCGGGTACTGGATCGCACCCGGCTCTTCCCGATACCCCTTCACCGGCTAACACTAAGCCCCGCTTTAGTAATGGACGCTGTCAGTCAGCGGCCATTGCTAGGGCGGTAGTAATAAAGTCAGTTGACAGTTAAAGACAGTCAGCAGTCTTTCCCACAAAAACTAAGACATCATCCGCATAAAGTGAAATCTTGTCTTTTCTCTCCCCCCCCCCCCCCCCCCCCGCAACCAAGCCTCTCAAACTGCTTATGCTGTCTAATCATAGCTGTCAACAGTTAAACAAGGAAGGGTGTCACGATCCATGGATATGTGGAACCCATAGCGGCTAGGCACAGATGAAGCGTTACACAGACCGAAGGGCATTACCAGGTATTCATATTGCCCGTCTCGAGTGTTGATTGCCGTCTACCTTTTGTCACCCTGGTGGATCTGGATAAAATTGTAAGCTCCACGCAAATGTCTAGTTTAGAAAAAAACTTGGCCCCTAGTATGCGGTCTAATATTTCGGAAATTAGTGGCAACGGATATTTGTTCTCGACCGTGATTTGATTGAGACCATGGTAGTCAATGCAAGGTCGAAGAGATCCATCTTTTTTCTTGACAAAGAAGAATCGGCCGGAGAGGAGGATTTTTGTTTGAAACTCGTCCCCTGATTCTCCTTGATATAGGCCGACATGGACTGAGTCTCTGGCAGGGAGAGAGGGTATACCCATCCACGGGGAGGAGACGCATTTGGAACCAGTTCAATGGGACAGTCATAAGCCCGGTGTGGGGGAAGCATCTTAGCCTCCTTCATGCTGAAGACATCCGCAAAGTGAGGGAAATGAGGAGGTAATCCTGACAATGACTGAGACAGAGGGGGCTGGACAGGATTGATCTGTAACAGACAGCGGTTGAGACATTTGGAGCCCTATTGGAGAACCTCTCCGGAATTCCAGTCCAGGACTGGGGCATATAACCGGAGCGAAGGCCGGTCCAGTAGAACAGGATCGACGGCTTAAAGCAAAACAAGAAACAAAATCAGTTCAGTATGGAGGGCTGCAACTTGGAGCTTCAGCGGCTTGGTTTCAGATACGATCGGGTCGGGCAGAGGCAGTCCATTCACTGAGGCAACAGCCATAGACGTCTCTAGAGGAACTGGCTGCAACTGGAAATGACCACTAGGTATTTTTGGATGAAGTTTGCCACGGACCCTGAGCCCAGATAGGCAAAGACCCAGTGCGTCTTTTCGCCGGACACTATGGTCACGGGGATGGACAGTTTAGAAGAGAATTTTGTATTCAGCGCCGTTCCACCTAGGGTTGTCTCTCCAACCAATCCTAGGCATTGGAGTTTTTTGGCTTCTGGGGACACAAACGAACAACATGGCCTACGAGGCCGCAATGCAGACAAAGTCCCGAAGTGCGTCTGCGTAGTTTCTCCTGGGCTGACAATTTGAGCCGGTCTACCTGCATAGGCTCCTCTGGTGGAACAACTGGTGAGGGCAACAGAGATTGCTGGAAAGTAGGAGCCAGCCTGGGGAATCTTCTCTCCCGACGAAACTCTTGGCATTGCTCCCGGATCTTCATGTTAATCCGGGTGGCAAGAACAATGAGGTCATCCAGGGTAGGTGGCAGATCACGGGCAGCAAGTTCGTCTTTAATCTCGGAAGACAGTCCCTGCCAGAATGTAGCCACCATGGCCTCATTTTTCTAGGACAGCTCTGCCGCCAGTTTGCGGAACTGAATGGCGTACTCGTCCACAGAGATGTCACCCTGACGAAGGGTCAGCAGAGATGCAGCTGCTGACGAGACTTGTCCAGATTCCTCAAATACCATGCAAAAATTCTGTAGGAAACACTGGAAGTCACGGGTCTCTGGTCCCTGACGTTCCCAGATAGGATTCGCCCATGCTAGGGCCTGGCCAGTAAGGAGAGAGATGATGAAAGCGATCCTTGCACCATTGGAAGGGAATGCTCTGGCATGTTGACTGAAGTGGATCTGGCACCGATTCAGAAATCCCCTGCAGGTACTAGCATCTTCGTCGTAGCAAGGAGACAGTGGCAGCGAGAATCGGGAGTTGGCACCGGTACTGACAGGAGGTGTAGCAGGAGGAGCAGCCGCGGCAACAGGAACAGGTGCTGTGAGGACAGCAGCTTCCGCATCCAGTCGATGTGCAATGGCGTTCACCGCCAGGAAGAGTTGGTCCTGTCGTGACCGACGGTCTCTCAGGTCTGCCTGCATGGCTTGTGATGTCATTATGGTCTTGGGTTGACCAGCGGGGTCCTTGGCCTGAGCGTACTGTCACGATCCTTAGGTATGTGGACCCAATAGGCCACACCGCCGTAGCAGAGTAGCTGCTGACCAAAAAACTGTCCTAGTACAAGGGTACCTGTGATAGTCCAGACAGGATCGGAGGCTAGGCACAGATGAACTTGCATGCAGATGACACCAGACGTGGTGTATAACTGCAGGCGTGACAGGTGGCACAACACGACTCCAACACTCTAAGGCACAGGAACAAATATAGCACGGGATACAGGATACAGGTAGCAGGGCACGGGAACAACGGGAACAGGATAACACTAAGGAACCATTTGCTAAGACTAACATGGGTAAACACAACAACACTCAGGCAATGAGTGAAAGGGCAGAGCCCTTTTTATAGTCCATGGTGATCATGGGCTAATTATAGATTTTACACATGTGCGCGTACTGGGGCTTTAAGGTCGGGCGCGAGCGTACCCTACCCTACAGGAACCAGCACAGTGATGCGGAAGTGAGTGTTCGCCTCTATCAGGAGGGAAATGCACTCTCTCGTCCATGGCCGCGGCCGTCGAGGGGTAAGTTAGAATGATGGTCCGTGATGGTCCGTGGCTGTGGACGTTACAAAGGGGAAGATGATGAGTACCTCTAGCAAGAGAAAATCTTTGTGACAGCTTCCCATTCACCAATACCCTACCCTGCTTTACCTACTTGTTGTTATTCAGTAGAAACATTCATTGTTTACTTCCAGTGGATAAAATTCTGTCCATGGTCATGTGATGGACACACTGGTGCTGGGATAGTTAGAAGACACAGACGTTGGGTTCGTGGACCCACTGGGCCGTACCGCCTTGGCGGTATGGCAGCTGGCCAACTGGGCGCAGGTAACAGTCTATAGTTCGTATAGGTTACCTATGGCAGCTCGGACAGTAGCAAGGCAGGCTCCGCTGGGACTAGGCAGCAGGCAGATGTCAGGTGTGGTGTAGCAGGACAGGCGTGGTATGCAGTACAGCACGACTACAGCTCAGCACGGCACTTGACCAGGAAAGCACAAGATACAGGTACGGGAAACACTGGGAACTGGAAGACACTAGGAGACAATTTGCATAGACAAACTTTGGGTACGACAACGATGCTCAGGCATGGGAGGAAGGCGCTAGGTCCTTCTTATAGCCCAGGGTGCTCTGGGAGCAATGGGCTCAATCTCTCACCTGCGTACGCTTTGGCTTCTTAAATCTAGACTGAGCTCACTAGCGCACCCTGGTGGTCACTATGGAACAGGACGCCCATATGTGCAGACATCTCTGGAGAGAAGGGCGTCGACTGGATGGAAGGAGTTCATGGTCAGCGACCACGGACGTTACACAGCCATGATACACATACTGTTAGGCAGAGGCGTAGCTAGGTTCTCCAGCACCCGGGGCAAAGATTCAGATTGGTGCCCCCCCAACTTCTTTCCCGACATCTCCTTCTCCCTCGACATGTTTGCTTTCTCTACCAATCAATGAGGTGTAATTTTTTTTCATCATTTTTTTTATGTAACTCGAGCATAAAACCATTTCTGCACTTTACAAGCAATATAGTTCTATAAGGTAGTTAACATAACAATAAATTAAAAGAAAATAAATGATAGAGGCCACACACAGCTCCCTTGTAGATTGCGCCGAACACAGCCCCCTTGTAGTTAGTGCCACACACAGCCCCTTGTAGATAGTGCAACACAGCCCCCCTTGTAGATAGCACCACACACAGCACTCTTGTAGATAGTGCCACACGCAGCCCTCTTGTAGATAGTGCCACACACAGCCCTGTTGCAAATAGCGCCACACACAGTCCTCTTGTAGATAGTGACACACACAGACCCTCTCTTGTATATAACGCCACACAGCCCCCTGTAGATAGCTCCACACACAGCCCACCCCTGTAGATAGTGCCACACACACCCCCTGTAGATAGCGCCACACACAGAGCCCCTGTAGATAGTGCCACACACAGCCCCCTCTTGTAGATAGCGCCACACACAGCCCCCCTTTTAGATATTGCGCACAACCCTCCCTTGTACTTAGTACCACAGCCCCCCTTGTACTTAGTGCCACAACCCCTTGTACTTAGTGCGACACTGCCCCCTTGTACTTAGTTCCACACTGCCCCCCTCGTACTTAGTGTCACACTGCCCCGCTTTGTACTTAGTGCCACACAACTCCCCTCCCTCTTGTACATAGTGCCACACAACCCCCCACCCCCTTGTAAAAAGTGCCACACTACCCCACTCCCCTTGTAATTAGTGCAACACAACCCCCCTCCCACCTTGTACTTAGTGCCACTGAACCCCCCCTCTCCCTTGTACTTAGTGCCACTGAACCCCCTCCCCCTTGTGCTTAGTGCCATACTGCCGGCAGAGCGGAGAGCGGTAGCGGTAGCCTACTGCTACCACTCTCCGCTTTTCCTGACGTGACTCACTGTTAGGCCTTATTTACACGAACGTGTTTAACTTCCGTGATATGCGTGTGAAAGGAGGAGATGGACACAACCCCAGGCCTGAAGGAGGAGGAGCATCCCACGGGCTAGTGACTGACTGGAGGTTGTTGATAATATGTCCGAGTTCCAGCAAAGGGCACGCAGAGTTGCAGACTGTCGCTTTGGCGTAGTCATACGTCATAAACCTATCTCGGACACTGGGATGAATCTGGCAGCAGTAGTTCCAATCCGGTATCTAATGAAGTCCCTGTCCTTATTGCCGTCCACCCTCAGGATAAGGGACAGGGCCTCAATTTCTACCTCTAGCTGCCTTTCTGTTGCCCGGAGGTTTCTCTGAGATTTTATATAGTGGTGGGGGCAAAAAGCGCATTAGGGGTGGCCAACATTGTTGGCTATTCTTCAGCAGGCAGCAGCTGGTGGTGGTGTATCCACCCTTGATGGTCCATTCTGATGGTCTTCGTCCCCCTCCGGTTTCTGCTGGCAGAGGATTAGCATCCCTCTACCTTACCTGATGCTCATCTTGTGCAGCAGGAGCCTCAGCCAGGCTTTCTCATTGCCTTCAGATCTGTTGAAAAAAATATATAATCACCAAAATGTACAAAATTATTTTAATTAACCCCTTAAGGACGCAGCCTAGTTTGGGCCTTAAGGCTCAGAGCCCATTTTTCAAATCTGACATATTTCACTTTATGTGGTAATAACGTCGGAATGCTTAAACCTACCCAAGCGATTCTGAGATTGTTTTCTCGTGACACTTTGGGCTTCATGTTCGTGGTAAAATTTGGTCGATATATTCAGTCTTTATTTGTGAAAAATTGCAAAATTTAGAGAAAATTTACAAAAAATAGCACTTTTCAGAATTTAAATGCATCTGCTTGAAAAACAGACGGTTATACCACCCAAAATAGTTACTAGTTCACATTTCCCATATGTCTACTTTAGATTGGCATCATTTTTTGAACATTATTTTATTTTTCTTGGACGTTACAAGGCTTAGAACATAAACAGCAATTTCTCATATTCTTAAGAAAATTTCAAAAGCCTTTTTTTGAAGGTACCAGTTCAGTTCTGAAGTGGATTTGAGGGGCCTATGTATTAGAAACCCCCATAAAACACCCCATTTTAAAAACTAGACCCCTCAAAGTATTCAAAACAGCATATAGAAAGTTTTTTTTTAACCCTTCAGGCATTTCACAGGAATTAAAGCAAAGTGGAAATTAAATTTGCAAATTTCATTTTTTCTGCTGAATTTCAATTTTATTCAATTTTTTTCTGTAACAGAGAAGGTTTTACCAGAGAAATACTACAAAATATGTATTGTCCAGATTCTGCAGTTTTTAGAAATGTCCCACATGTGGCCCTACTGCGCTCGTGGACTAAAACACAAGCTCTAGAAGCAAAGAAGCACCTAGTGCATTTTGAGGCCACTTTTTTATTAGAATATATTTTAGGCAGCATGCCAGGTTTGAAGAGGTGTTGAGGTATCAAAACAATGGAAACCCACCAGAAGTGACCCCATTTTGGAAATTACACCCCTCAAGGAATTCATTTATGGTTTTTGTTATCATTTTGACAGCACAGTTTTTTCACAGCACCTATTTGAATTGTGCTGTGAAATGAAAAAAAATGATATTTTTTCCAATAAGATGTCATTTTTGATCAAAATTTCTTATTTTCACAGGGAACAACATACCCCATTTTGTTGCCCAATTTGTCCTTAGTGCGGCAATACCCCATTTGTGGTGATAAACTGCCGTTTGGGCCCATGGGAGGGCTCAGAAGGAAAGGAGCGCTATGTGTTTGTTGGAGTCCAGATTTTGCGGGATTGGTTTTCGGGTGCCATGTCGCATTTGCAGAGCCCCAGAGGTATCAAAGCAATGGAAATCCACCAGAAGTGACCCCATTTTGGAAACTAAACCCCTCAAGGAATTCATTTATGGTTTTTGTTATCATTTTGACCGCACAGTTTTTTCACAGCACCTATTTGAATTGGGCTGTGAAATGAAAAAAATGATATTTTCTCCAATAAGATGTCATTTTTGATAAAAATTTCTTATTTTCACAGGGAACAACATACCCCATTTTGTTGCCCAATTTGTCCTTAGTGCGGCAATACCCCATTTGTGGTGATAAACTGACGTTTGGGCCCATGGGAGGGCTCAGACGGAAAGGAGCGCTATGTGTTTGTTGGAGTCCAGATTTTGCTGGATTGGTTTTCGGGTGCCATGTCGCATTTGCAGAGCCCCAGAGGTATCAAAGCAATGGAATCCCACCAGAAGTGACCCCATTTTGGAAACTACACCCCTCAAGGAATTCATTTGAAGAGCAGCTCAAGATATACGAGCGTCACAGACGCCTCGTATATTACGAGGAGGAGCATTTACGGCTGAAACGACGCAGCTGTTTTCTTCTGAAAACAGGCTGTCATTTCAGCCGTAAAAGCCAGCTAGCGTGTGAACATACCCTTATACTGTGTCAGCTATGGGGCATTATACTGTGTCAGCTATGGGGCATTATACTGTGTCAGCTATGGGGCATTATACTGTGTCAGCTATGGGGCATTATACTGTGTCAGCTATGGGGCATTATACTGTGTCAGCTATGGGGCATTATACTGTGTCAGCTATGGGGCATTATACTGTGTCAGCTATGGGGCATTATACTGTGTCACCTCTATGGGGCATTTTACTGTGTCACATCTATGGGGCATTATACTGTGTCGCAGCTATGGGGATATTATACTGTGTCACATCTATGGGGGCATTATACTGTGCCACATCTATGGGGCATTTTACTGTGTCACATCTATGGGGCATTATACTGTGTCAGCTATGGGGCATTATACTGTGTCACATCTATGGAGGCATTATACTGTGTCGCAGCTATGGAGGCATTATACTGTGTCGCAGTTATGGAGGCATAAGGGTATGTTCACACGGCCAAATTTCAGACGTATACGAGGCGTATTATGCCTCGTTTTACGTCTGAAAATACGGCTCCAATACGTCGGCAAACATCTGCCCATTCATTTGAATGGGTTTGCCGACGTACTGTGCAGACGACCTGTTATTTACGCATCGTCGTTTGACAGCTGTCAAACGACGACGCGTAAAAATACAGCCTCGTCAAAAGAAGTGCAGGACACTTCTTTGGACGTTTTTGGAGCTGTTTTCTCATAGACTCCAATGAAAACAGCTCCAAAAACGGATGTAAAAAACGCCGCGAAAACGGCGTGAAAACGCAGCGAAAAATGCGAGTTGGTAAAAAAACGTCTGAAAAGCAGGGTCTGTTTTCCCTTGAAAACAACTCTGGATTTTCAGACGTTTTTTGTTGACTACGTGTGAACATACCATTAGGGTATGTTCACACGGCCAAATTTCAGACGTATACGAGGCGTATTATGCCTCGTTTTACGTCTGAAAATAGGGCTCCAATACGTCGGCAAACATCTGCCCATTCATTTGAATGGGTTTGCCGACGTACTGTGCAGACGACCTGTTATTTACGCGTCGTCGTTTGACAGCTGTCAAACGACGACGCGTAAAAATACAGCCTCGTCAAAAGAAGTGCAGGACACTTCTTTGGACGTTTTTGGAGCTGTTTTCTCATAGACTCCAATGAAAACAGCTCCAAAAACGGACGTAAAAAAAAAAAACCCCGATAACGGCGCGAAAAACGCCGCGAAAAATGCGAGTTGGTAAAAAAACCTCTGAAAAGCAGGGTCTGTTTTCCCTTGAAAACAGCTCTGGATTTTCAGACGTTTTTGTTGACTACGTGTGAACATACCCTTATAGTGTGTTGCAGCTATGGGGGCATAAGGGTATGTTCACACGGCCTATTTACGGACGTAATTCGGGCGTTTTTGCCCCGAATTACGTCTGAAAATAGCGCCTCAATAGCGCTGACAAACATCTGCCCATTGAAAGCAATGGGCAGACGTTTGTCTGTTCACACGAGGCGTATATTTACGCGCCGCTGTCAAATGACGGCGCGTAAATAGACGCCCGCGTAGAAGAAGTGACCTGTCACTTCTTTGGCCGTAATTGGAGCCGTTATTCATTGACTCCAATGAATAGCAGCGCTAATTACGGGCGTAATTGACGCGGCGTTCAAGCGCCTGCACATGCCGGTACGGCTGAAATTACGGGGATGTTTTCAGGCTGAAACATCCCCGTAATTTCAGCCGTTACGGACCCCCGCCGTGTGAACATACCCTTAGACTGTTGCAGCTATGGGGGCATTATACTGTGTCATAGCTATGGGGGCATTATACTGTGTCGCAGCTATGGAGGCATTATACTGTGTCGCAGCTATGGAGGCATTATACTGTGCCATAGCTATGGAGGCATTATACTGTGTCACATCTATGGAGGCATTATACTGTGTCACAGCTATGGGGGCATTATACTGTGTAGCAGCTATGGGGACATTATACTGTGTTGCAGCTATGGGGATATTATACTGTGTCACAGCTATGGGGGCATTATACTGTGTCGCAGCTATGAAGGGCATTATACTGTGGGGGCAGCTACGGGGGACATTATACTGAGCAATTACAAGAGCTGCAGGTCCAAGGGGGGAGACGCTGTGTAGCACAATATACAAGGGGGGATTGTTGTATAGCACTATATAGAAGGGAGCGATGTGTATCACTATATCTAAGGGGGATTGCTGTGTAGCACTATATACAAGAGGGGGAGGGCTATGTGACGCTATTTACAGAGCGGGAGGACTGTGTAGCGCTATTTACAGGGGGCTGTGTGTGGTGCTATCTACACTGTTTGACACAATTATATTCAGGGGCGCAGTCTATGGTGCTATAATATTTAGGGGCACAGCGTTTGTACTATTTTATTCAGGGGCGCAGTGTTTGGTGCTATTATATTTAGGGGCACAGTGTGTGGCACCATGATAATATTATCTTTGTTTATAGGTGTGGAAATGTTGGAAAAGTGAGGAGCCAAAGACATCTGAGTGGCAAATTCGGCAGAAATTGGTCATGGCCGGGAAAAGTCGTCATGAAGTCTGGACTGGATGGAGAAGAGGAAAAAAACTACGTCGTCACCTGTGAGTCACTAGATTTATAGACAATCTGTCATCTCTACTGACCTGTTTATTATAGGAAATCCTTGTATTTCACAAAGTCTTTGTGCAGTCCAGGACTGATAGACAAATAAGTGTTACTATTACCCTTGACAGGAGAATGTGTCCCTACACGGTGCGATACTGTCAGCGATGGTTGGAGACTGTCAGTATGTGGGGACACAGCCTTTTGACAAGGGGAGTAGTAACACCCATTTGTTAATGTCTGGACAAAAAGGAAGTGTTAACAATAGTTACAGGGCGGCGGTGGAGAAGGGGGGCCCAACTATGGGTAACAGCCCAGGGCCTATGGTCTACTTAATCTGCCACTGAATACGTCGGCAAACATCTGCCCATTCATCTGAATGGGTTTGCTGACGTACTGTGCAGACAACCTGTCATTTACGCGTCGTCGTTTGACAGCTGTCAAACGACGACCCGTAAAAATACAGCAGGACACTTCTTTCAGACGTAATTTGAGCCGTTCTTCATTGAACTCAATGAAGCACAGCTCAAAATTTACGGCTGTCAGAGAAGCCTCGCAAAATGCGAGGAGGAGCATTTACGTCTGAAACGAGGCAGCTGTTTTCTCCTGAAAACAGTCTGTCTTTTCAGACGTAAATGACAGCTATCGTGTGCACATACCCTTAGGCCTCGTTTACATCTGAAAATAGGTCGTGATTACAATGGGAAAAACGGCGCTCTGTTCCGATGGTTTGAAAAACGGCCGCGTAAAAAAACGGCCGCGAAAAAGAAGTGCAGGTCACTTCTTGGGATGTTTTTGGAGCCGTTTTTCATAGACTCTATTGAAAACAGCTAAAAAAACGGCTGTAAAAAACGCTGCGAAAATCGTGAGTGGCTTAAAAAACATCTGAAAATCAGAAGCTGTTTTCCCTTGAAAACAGCTCCGTATTTTCAGATGTTTTTGAGTTTGCGTGTGAACATACCCTTAGGGTATGTTCACACGACAGCGTCCGTAACGGCTGAAATTACAGGGATGTTTTCAGGAGAAAACATCCCCGTAATTTCAGCCGTAATGGCATGTGCAGGCGCTTGAACACCGCGTACATTACGGACGTAATTGGCGCTGCTTTTCATTGGAGTCAATGAATAACGGCTCCAATTACGCCCCAAGAAGTGACAGGTCACTTCTTTGACGTGGGCGTCCATTTACGCGCCGTCATTTGACAGCGGCGCGTAAATATACGCCTCGTGTGAACAGACAAACGTCAGCCCATTGCTTTCAATGGGCAGATGTTTGTCAACGCTTTCAAGCTGCATTTTTCGGACGTAATTCGGGGCAAAAACGCCCGAATTACGTCCGTAATTAGTGTGTGTGAACATACCCTCAGGGTACGTGCACACACAAACTCAAAAATGTCTGAAAATACGGAGCTGTTTTCAGAGAAAACAGCCTCTGATTTTCAGGCGTTTTTGAAGCTGAAAATGAAGCTTCTTTAATTTGGAGCTTCTTTTGAGGCTTCTTTTGAGGCGTTTTTTGAGGCGTTCAATGGAAAATCAGCTCCAAAAAACGCCTCAAGAAGTGACATGCTACTTCTTTTTACGGAGAGGGTATGTGCACACGATGAGAGGCTTTTACGGCTGAAATGACAAACTGTTTTCAGGAGAAAACAGCTGCCTCGTTTCAGCCGTAAAAGCTCCTCCTCGTATTATGCGAGGCGTCTATGACGCTCGTAAATCTTGAGCTGCTCTTCATTGAGTTCAATGAAGAACGGCTCAAAATACGTTGCAAAGAAGTGCCCTGCACTTCTTTGCCGAGGCAGTCAATTTACGTGTCGTCGTTTGACAGCTGTCAAACGACGACGCGTAAATTACAGGTCGTCTGCACAGTACGTTGGTAAACCCATTCAAATGAATGGGCAGATGTTTGCCGACGTATTGTAGCCCTATTTTCAGGCGTATTTCATAGTTATATTCTGTCTGTAAGGGCAGATACACACGAACGTTGCGTTTTTGCGCGCGCAAACAACGCAGCGTTTTGCGTGCGCAAAAACCATTTGACAGCTGCGTGTGTCATCCGTGTATGATGCGCGGCTGCGTGATTTTCGCGCAGCCGCCATCATAGAGATGAGGCTAGTCGACGCCCGTCACTGTCCAAGGTGCTGAAAGAGCTAACTCTTTCAGCACCCTAGACAGTGAATGCCGAACACAATATCGAAAAACCTGTTAAAAAAAAGAAAAAGTTCGTACTTACCGAGAACTTCCCGGCCGTTGCCTTGGTGACGCGTCCTTGGTGACGCGCCTCTCTTGACATCGGGCCCCACCTCCCTGGATGACGCGCCAGTCCATGTGACCGCTGCAGCCTCTGCTTGGCCTGTGATTGGCTGGAGCTGTCACTTGGACTGAATTGTCATCCCGGGAGGTCAGACTGGAGGAAGAAGCCGGGAGTTTTCGGTAAGTCAGAACTTCGGTTTTTTTTTACAGGTTCATGTATATTGGGATCGGAAGTCACTGTCCATGGTGCTGAAACAGTTTAACTCTTTCAGCACCATGGACAGTGACTGTCTCCTGACGTCGCGGAGCGGAACATTTTTTGCCGGGTTCGGCCAAAACGAGTTCGGCCGAACCCGGTGAAGTTTGGTTCGGTTGGCCGTGTTCGCTCATCTCCAAGACACTCCGTTTGGATGCTTGGAAACAGAAAAGCACGTGGTGCTTTTCTGTTTACATTCATCCTTTTGACAGCTGGTGCGCGAATCACGCTGTTCGCACGGAAGTGCTTCCGTGCGACCTGCGTGGTTTTCACGCACCCATTGACTTCAATGGGTGGGTGATGCGCGAAATACGCAGAGTTATTGAACCAGTCAAACGCTGCGCAAAAAGCACGGACTGTCTGTACTGCCCCATAGACTTGTATTGGTCTATGCGTGGCGCGTGAAAACCACGCGGCCCGCACGGACCGAATACACGCTCGTGTGAATCCCCCCTAACTGCGTCTGATCAATGCTGTATTCTCTAGTATGGTCTGTAGCGTGATAATCCTCTGCAGAGCACTGTGCAGAACTGGTATCGGACCACTATATGGCCACTTTATGGCGATAGTATTGGTTATATTATCCTTTGTATAGTCGTAGCATACACTTGTCCCTGACTGAAAGAGCGAGTGTACACCTGTACCTGACTGTGTGTCAGTGCCGGTTTTAGAAAAAGTGTGGCCCTGGGCAAAGTTAATAGGTAAAAATGCTAAATTAGGGCCTATTTACATCTGCGTCGGGGTTCCGTTGATGGCTTCCGTCAGACCTTTCCTTCAGGGGAACCCATGAGCGCAAACCAAACTGAAATCATAGCTTTCTGATTGGATTACCACTGATTTGAATGGTAATGTTTCCATTGTAAATGGTTTCCGTGTGTCTCTGTTCCGTAAGGCTTTTGTTTTTTTTTGTGGAAACAATAGGGCAGTGGACTGCGCTATTAATTCCGTCCAAAATATAGCAACCTTACGGAATGGAGACAAACAGAAACCATTTGCAACAGAAGTATTACCATTGAAATCAACGGTAATGCAAACGGTAGCTATGGTTTCCGTTTGTCTCCGTTCCGTAAGGTTTCCGTTTTTTTTGATGGAATCAATAGTGCAGGTACAGGTGTACACTCACTCTTTCAGTCAGGGACAAGAGTATGCTACCACTATACAAAGGCTAATATATCCAATACTAGCGCCATACAGTGACCATATAGTGGTCCGATACCAGCATGCTGTTACTGAACACAACTCACTATTATAAGACCAATATTACCAATAATAATACATTATGAGGTCCAAATAATACCGCCACACCATAACCACATAGTGACTGAATAATACCCCCATACTGTTACTGAATAATACCAGCACACTGTTACTGAATGATACCGCCACACCATAACCACACAGTGACTACATAATACCCCCATACTGTTACTGAATAATACCAGCATACTGTTACTGAATGATACTGCCACACCATAACCACATAGTGACTGAATAATACCCCCACACTGTTACTGAATAATACCTCCACACCATAACCACATAGTGACTGAATAATACCCCCATACTGTTACTGAATAATACCAGCACACTGTTACTGCATGATACCGCCACACCATAACCACACAGTGACTAAATAATACCCCCATACTGTTACTGAATAATACCAGCATACTGTTACTGAATGATACTGCCACACCATAAACACATAGTGACTGAATAATACCCCCATACTGTTGCTGAATAATTCCACCACACCATAACCACATAGTGACTGAATAATACCCCCATACTGTTACTGAATAATACCAGCACACTGTTACTGAATGATACCGCCACACCATAACCACACAGTGACTACATAATACCCCCATACTGTTACTGAATAATACCAGCATACTGTTACTGAATGATACTGCCACACCATAACCACATAGTGACTGAATAATACCCCCACACTGTTACTGAATAATACCTCCACACCATAACCACATAGTGACTGAATAATACCCCTATACCGTTACTGAATAATACCAGCACACTGTTACTGCATGATACCGCCACACCATAACCACACAGTGACTAAATAATACCCCCATACTGTTACTGAATAATACCCCCATACTGTTACTGAATGATACTGCCACACCATAAACACATAGTGACTGAATAATACCCCCACACTGTTACTGAATAATACCACCACACCATAACCACTGACTGAATTATACCCCCATACTGTTACTGAATAAAAAACACCATACTTAGGCTGGATTTACACGAGCGTGTGCGTTTTGCAAAAGGCACTTAACAGCTCCGTGTGTCATCACCATATGATGTGCGGCTGCGTGATTTTCGCGCAGCCGTCATCATTATGACACTCTGTATGTTTGTAAAAAGAAAAGCACGTGGTGCTTTTCATGTTCTCAATCATACTTTTTACTGCTGTTACGCGAATCACGCGCGTCCCACGGAAGTGCTTCCGTGTGGTGCGCGTGATTTTCACGCACCCATTGACTTCAATGGGTGCGTGATACGCGTAAAAAGCACAAATATAGGACATGTCGTGAGTTTTACGCAGCGGACTCACGCTGCGCAAAAATCACGGACTGTCTGCACGGCCCCATAGACTAACATAGGTTCATGCGACGCGCGTGTAAATCACGCGCGTTGCACGGTCATATTACACGTTCGTGTAGATAAGCCCTTAGACCAATATTACCAACGTGTAGTGAGCATATAGTGGTATATGTCAGTTATACACAGGAGCACTGCAGACAATATAAGTGATTACAGCACATTTATATCTAGTGACTCACAGGTGATGTTTTCTCTGATTAGAGTCGTTCACCTTTTTTTCTCCATCCGGCCCAGACCACTGTAACAAATTATTCCAGCCACGACTCGTCTCTGCAGAATTTGACACACAGACATGTTGGTTTCTTGCTTTTCCAGCACCTTCCCCACTTATACCCCATCCTCTAACAAACTCGTAATCCACAGTGCACCAGATCCTCAGTGCTCGACACAATAAAAGTGCCCCATCAGTAACCATACCCCCTTTGTGCCCCCACAGTAATGATGCCCCCTTTGTGCCCCCAGTAGATAGCGTCATACGCAGCCCCCTGTAGATAGCGCCACACACAACCCGCCTGTAGATAGCGCCACACAGCCCTCCTCCTTATAAATAGTGCCATACAGCCCCCCTAGTAGATAGTGCCACACAGACCCCCCACTTTGTATAGTGCCACACCGCGCCCCCACTTAGTATAGTGCCACACAGCCCCTCTTGTATATAGTGCCACAGCCCTCCCTTGTATATAGTGTCAAACAGCCCCCTTGTATATAGTGCCACGCAGCTCCCCCTTGTATATAGTGCCACTGAGCCCCCCTGGTATATAGTGCCACACAGCTCTCCCCTTGTATATAGTGTTACACAGCCCCCCTTGTATATAGTGCTACGCAGCCCCCCTTGTATATAGTGCCACACAGCCCCACTCCCTTGTATATAGTGCCACACAGCCCCCTTGTATATAGTGCCACACAGCCCCTCCTAGTATATAGTGTCACCGCTACTCCTTGTATATAGTGCCACACAGCCCTCCCTTGTATATAGTGCCACACAGCATCTCCTTGTCTATAGTGCCACACAGCCCCCCCTTGTATATAGTGCCACACAGCCCCCTTGTATATAGTGCCACACAGCCCCTCCTTGTATATAGTGCTACACAGCCCCCCTGTATATAGTGCCACACAACCCACTCCATTATATATAGCACCACAAAGCCCCTTCTTGTATATAGTCCACATGGCCCCCCCTTGTATATAGTGCCACACAGCCCACCTGCCTTGTATAGTGCCACACAGCCCCTTTGTATATAGTGCCATACAGCCCCTCCTTGTATATAGTGTCACACAGCCCCTCCTTGTATCTAGTGTCACACAGCCCCTCCTTGTATATAGTGCCACACAGCCCTCTCTTGTATATAGTGCCATATAGCCCACATTTTATATAGTGCCAGTCAGCCCCCTTGTATATAGTGCTGCACAGCCCCTCACTTGTATATAGTGCCACACAGCCCCTCTTTGTATATAGTGCCACACAGCTCCCCTTGTATATAGTGCCACACAGCCCCTCCTTGTATATAGTGCTACACAGCCCCCCCTATAGAGTGCCACACAGCCCCCCTCCCTTGTATATAGTGCCGCACAGCCCCCCTTGTATATAGTGCCACACAGCCCCTCCTTCTATAGTGTCTCACAGACCCTCCTTGTATATAGTGCCACACAGCCTTCCCTTGTATATAGTGCCACATAGCCCGTCTTGTATATAGTGCCAGACAGCCCCCTTGTATATAGTGCCACACAGGCCTTCCCTTGCATATAGTGCTACACAGTCCCCCTTGTATATAGCTCTACACAGCCCCCTTGTATATAGCGCCACACAGCCCCCCTCCCTTGTAAATAGGGCCACGCAGCCCCCCTTGTATATAGTGCCACACAGCCCCTCCTTGTATATGGTGCCCCACACACAGCCCCTGCCACACACCCCCCCCCCATGTAGATAGTGTCACAAAGGCCCTTCTTGTATATAGTGTCACACAGCCCCTCCTTGTATATAGTGCTACACATCCCTCCTTGTATAGTGCTTCACAGCCCCCCTTGTATATAGTGCCACACAGCCCCTACTTGTATATAGTGCCACACAGCCCCCATTGTGTATAGTGCTACACAGGCCCCCTCTTGTATAAAGTGCCATCCAGCCCCCCTTGTATATAATGCTACATAGCCCACCACCCTTGTATATAGTAACACGCAGCCCCCTCCCTTGTATATAGTGCCACACAGCGCCCCCCCCCTGTATATAGTGCCTCACAGCCCCCTTGTATGTAGTGCTACACAGCTCCCTCCCCTTCCTTGTATATAGTGCCACACAGCGCCGCTCCCGTGTATATAGTGCCACACAGCCCCCCCTCCCTTGTATATAGAGATACACAGCAATCCCCTCCTATATATTGCCACACAGCCCCCCCCCCCAAATAATATTGTACATACCTTGCCCCGTTCCCGCGATGGACGGAGAGCTGCACAGGCTCCGATCAGGATGCATGCACAAACCAGGGTGATGCAGTGACATCATCATGCCAGCCTGCACAGGGAGTCTTCCCATCCCTTATAGGCTGCAGGCCTAACGTGGCCTGCAGCCTATAGTATTAATTTGTATCTGCGTCCTGAGGATGCAGATACAAGCTTATGTGGCTGTCGTTAGCACCGGGGCCCCCTCCGGTGGTAGCGACGCCACCGAGCATGAGGGGGCCTTTGCCATCCGGCCCTTAAATGTTATGGGTCGGGCGGCACAGGCTTCCTTGTGCCCCGTAGCAGCCACGGGAAGGGGGCCCTAAGAGGATGGGGGCCCTGGGCAATTGCCCAGTTTGCCCCTCCCTAACGCCGACCCTGCTGTGTGATTAGGTGTTTCTATGCTCTACTATTATTTTCCTTATGTTGACGGTGTGGTTTACATATTTAACCCCTTTAGAGACTGACAATTTTCATTTTTCATTTTTGTTTTCCATCTTCGCTTTCCAAGAGCCATAGACATAGCTGTATGAGGGCTTGTTGTTTGTGGGACGAGTTGTAGATTTTAATGGTACTGGGAAATCTGTAATGTTGCTCACCATGCGGTAAAAACGACATGTTAACTTTATTCTGTGGTTTCATATGATTAGAGCGATATCAAATTTATACTGTTCTTTTCATGATGTACTACTTTTAGGACACACACACACACACACACACACACGATTTCCCACAACGGATTGCATTGTAGCAAATCAGCAGAGTATTACAGGAGCAGCAGAGTGGATGAGATTTGAACAAATCTCATCCACACACAGTGGAAAAAATCAGCCGAGAAACCGGTCATAAATTGACCTGCAGTTTGTTTTTTTAATCCGCAGCATAAATTGACATGCTGCGGAATCTCCGCACTTCTGTTGCGGGTTTTAACCAGTGAATATAATGTGGAGGTAAAAGCTGCATCAAATAGTCAAATGTTGCAATTTTTATGGCGGAAAAGCTGCGATTCCACTGCAAAAGTCGCATTTCAGAAAAAAACAGCAAAACAGGTTTTGCTTCACAAATAATAAAAAGGTTCATACTTTCCCCTGGCCATTGTTCTAGGCATGCATCCCTCTGCTCTGAGTGCAGCTCGGCCTCCTGGGATGACGTTTCAAACCATGTGACTACTGCAGCCAATCAAGGGATGTAGCGGTCACATGGGCTGCAGTGTCATTGTAGGAGGCGGGGCTGTACTAAGAGCAGAGGAATGCACCAATTATTAACTTTTTTCTTCCTAGCAGTATTTCCACAGCGGATAAACACAAATTGGTGTGGTTTCTCAGGGTGGAATTCCCTGCATATTCCAGAACGGATAGGCTGTATACTTTTACACAGCGTATCCGCCCTGTGTGCATTTACATTGATGGAGCGTATATCCGCCTTGTGTGCACTTGCCCATACAAAGAAAATTCATACTGTTAAATAAAAAAATAGTTTTATGTCACCATATTTTGAGAAACATCACTTTTTTAATTTTTCCGTAGATGGAGCGGTGTGACGGCTTGTTTATATTAGTACAATTTCCAAGCTGTAGATTTTATTACTACCATTTAAGGATGCATAGGCCTTAATAATCACTTTTTATTCTATTTATTTTGGGAAGCAAGGTAACCAAAAAACAGCAATGCTTGCGTTGTGATTTTTTTTTTACGCCATTAACCCTGAAAGTTTAATGTGATATTTTACTAGTCTAGACTTTTATGGATGCTGCAATACTAATTATATTCAGTTTTTTTTAAACTTTTTTTTTGGTCCCCTTAGGAAACTATTCCATGCGATCTTAGATCACTCATAAAAAACAATGCAATAATGTATTGCAGTGCATTGCCTTTGTCTGTGCTCTAATATATATCTGGTAAGGCCTTCAAGAGGCCTCAGGCTGCCATAACAACCAATTGTTAACCTCGCTATTTTGTCAGGAGGGGCGATCCGGGACAAAGGGAGTCGGTGGACTATTGAAGGCCTCGAGGTCCGCCTCCATTGCCCAGAAGCAAGGCTTTACAGTATAGCACAGATAAAGGAAATACATAAGTAATGCAGGGTATTGCATGATCTATATCTATTTATCTATCTAACTATATTATTAATCTCCAGGATACTAAGAGGAAACCAGTGGTGATAGATCTGAAAACAGGCCTAGGCCAAATTTCCTGCCAATTTTGCTCCATGATCCCACAATCTTTTTTTTTTTTTTGTAAACAGAAACGATGACATGCCGTACACAACACGTTTTATCAGCAGCTAATCAGTGGCCGCAGCAATGACGTGCTCACCATACTTTCATCATGGTTGCAAACAGCGGTGGGGAATTTGAAAAGTTAATATGTGACTATTTGTTATTTTTAGTAAGGCCTCATGCACACGACCGTAGCCGTGTGCACGGCCGTGATTTTCGGGTCGGCCGGCTGCGGACTGTCAGCGGACTGTCAGCCGCAGGCCGCCCGCAAATCGTGGGACATGCACATGGCCGCGGCCATTGTTTTCAATGAGCCCGGACCGCAGAACCAGGCCGTAATAAGACATGCCCGTTCTTTCTGCGGTCCGGGCTCCCAGGCCGTGCAATGACTGCAAAAACTACGGTCGTGTGCACGGCCCCATAGAAAAGAATGGGGCCGCAATTCTCCCATGGATTTTCGGGGGAATTGCGGCCGCAAAAACACGGTCGTGTGCATGAGGCCTAAGGCCCCATGCACACGACCGTGTTTTTGCGTCCGCAATTCACCCGCAAATCCACGGGAGAATTGCGGACGCATTCATTTCAATGGGCCCATACACACTATCCGTGTTTTCACGGGTCTCCGCATGTCCGCACATCCGTGCCGCAGAAACTCAGGACATGTCTTATTACGGGCCGCAAATTCGATGCGGACATGCCAATAGAAGTCAATGGGCCCGTGGAAAATGCGGATACACCTCCGTGTGTCATCCGCAGTTTGCGGATTTGCGGAAGTGTTGCTAGGCGACGACCGGGAATGAGTTCCGTCGTCGTGAAGGCTGGAGACAGTGCAGGAAAGCAGCAGAGAGCAGCAGAGAGCAGCATGGCTTCAATTAGCGTGGAGAAGCTAATCATCCTGGTCCAGCACAAGCCCTGTCTATGGAATAAGCGCCTTGAAGAGTATGCTGACAGGAATCTGAAAGATCTTGCCTGGCAGGAGGTCTGCAGTGAGGTGCATCCTGAGTGGGAGAAGGCAACGAACGTGCAAAGGAAACGCATGGGTAAGTTTCACACCTTGATGCGGTTTCTGAGTACTCCTGTCATGTCATGTCATAATGAAATGCCTGAAGTTTTGATTGGTGGGGGTTGGATCACTGAAACACCCACCAATCTCTGAAATGAAGCTGCAGAAGTGCACGTGAGATTGTGGGGGTCTCATGCAGGGCCGCCATCAGGAATTTCAGGGCCCCCTACAGCTACATTTTCTGGGCCCCCCTACCGTGGCACCGCCTGTTAACGGTACTCCGTCCAGTACTATATCATGGTACCCAGGGCCGCCATCAGGGGGGGTATTAGGGGTACTGATGTGAGAGGCCCGGCCAAACCTAATTGAAAGGGGGGCCCGGTAAACTGCCGCGACTTGCCTTTGGTAGAAAAAAAACAGGCCCCTGCAATGGGGCCCGTTTTTTTCACCAAAAGAATGTCATGAGCTGCGGGCCCCCCTTTCAATTAGGTTTGGCCGGGCTTCTCACATCAGTACCCCTAATACCCCCCCTGATGGCGGCCCTGGGTAGCATGGGGGCCGTCAAACACCGCCGCCCGTGCGACCGATCACGCGCACCACGCAAACTCCCGCGCATGCGCACCGGCGACCGCCTGGAAGCGCGCACCGAATTTTGAGGCAGATTTTGACCTGCCCACACTATCTTGCCGCGTTTTTTGCCTGCGGCGATTGAGGACAGCAGACAGAAAACGCAGCGAAAAATGCATTTTCTGCCTCCCATTGATTTAGATGGCAGGTCAGAGGCAGAACCGCGGCAAGAAAGGACGTGCTGCTTTTTCTTTTTTCCGCGACTGGCTCCCATTGATTTCAGATTAAATCAATGGGAGGCGGTTTTGGAAGTTCTTTGGTGCTGATTCTGACGCAGTGTCCGAGTCAATATCAAGGGCCAAAAACTCTGCGAACTGGGCCTTATTGTTAGGGCTTATGCAGACGAACGTGTAATACGTCCGTGAAACGTGTGTGATTTTCACGCGCCTCGCACGGACCTATGTTAGTCTATGGGGCCGTGCAGACTGTCAGTGATTTTCACGCAGCGCGAGTCCGCTGCGTAAAACTCACGACATGTCCGATATTTGTGCATTGTTCGCGCATCACGCACCCATTGAAGTCAATGGGTGGGTGAAAATCACGCCCAGCACTTCCGCAGCCGTATAAACTATGAATGAAAACAGAAAAGCACCGCGTGCTACAAACATACAAACAGAGTGTCATAATGATGGCGGCTGCGCGAAAATCACGCAGCCGCGCATCATACGCTGCTGACACACGGAGCTGTTATGGACCTTTTGCAAGCGCAAAACGCCACGTTTTTGCGCGCGCAAAAAGCACACGCTTGTGTAAATCCGGCCTTAGGGTAGGAACACACTAGGCATGAACACTGCGGATTTTATGCAACACATTTTATTGTGGAAAATCCGCAGCGTATAACAGTCGCAGCAGAGTGGGTGAGGTTTGAACAAATCTCATCCACACGCTGCAAAAATAATGGACCTGCCGTGTGACTTTTTGGCTTTTTAAGTCGCATGTCAATGTATTCTGTGGGATCGCCGCTCCTCTGTTGCAGAAATGCTGCGGTTCTGCCGCAAAAATCACAAATGAGAAAAAAAAAAAAAGCCACTTTTTTAAATTTATAAAAAAGTTTAGACTTGCCCCGGCCGTAGTCCTGGTGACGCGATCCTCTATTCTTAGCGTAGCCCCGCCTCCTGTCATGACGTTTCATCCCATGTGACTGCTGCAGCGGTCACATGGTCTACAGCGTCATCCCAGGAGGCGGGGCTACGTTCAGAAGAGAGAGATGCGTCACTTAAACTACGGCCGGGGTAAGTCTAAACTTTTTTTTCCCTGCAGGATTCCCGCAGCGGACACGCCTCACCAAACCTGAGCCACTACTTGGTGCGGTTTTTCTGGCGGAATTCCCTGCGGCTACCGGGGCGGATAAGTTGTGTAGTTTTACTCAGCATATCCGCCTAGTGTGTCCCTTATGATGTCGCTCCTGGAGCTGCTGCCGGTCTCTAAATAGGCAGTTGGTCCAGTAGAATTTGGAATTATTTTTTTTTGTGAACCAGCTTAAAAAAATACAAAACTTTTGTGTTAGGGCCTGTTCACATCACCGTTCACTTCCGCTCCGGGGTTCCTTCTGAGGTTTCTGTCGGGTGAACCCCGCAACGGAAAGTGAAAGTGATAGCACAGCTTCCGTTTCCATCACCATTAGCGCAGTCGACTGCGCTATTAATTCCGTCCGAAAACCAGCCGGAATGGTGACGAACCACCGCTCCGGGGTTCCGTCTGAGGTTTCTGTCGGGTGAACCCCGCAACGGAAAGTGAAAGTGACAGCACAGCTTCCGTTTCAGTCACCATTGATCTCAATGGTGACGGAAACATCGCTAATGGTTTCCGTTCGTCACCATTCCGGCTGGTTTTCGGACGGAATTAATAGCGCAGTCGACTGCGCTAATGGTGATGGAAACGGAAGCTGTGCTATCACTTTCACTTTCCGTTGCGGGGTTCACCCGACAGAAACCTCAGACGGAACCCCGGAGCGGAAGCGAACAGTGATGTGAACAGGCCCTAACACAAAAGTTTTGTATTTTTTTAAGCTGGTTCACAAAAAAAAATAATTCCAAATTCTACTGGACCAACTTCCTATTTAGAGAGCGGCAGCAGCTCCAGGAGCGACATCATAAGGGACACACTAGGCGGATATGCTGAGTAAAACTACACCGCTTATCCCGGGAGCCGCAGGGAATTCCGCCAGCAAAACCGCACCAAATAGCGGCGCAGGTTTCGTGAGGCGTGTCCGCTGCGGGAATCCTGCAGGGAAAAAAAAGTTTAGACTTGCCCCGGCCGTAGTCCTGGTGCCGCATCTCTCTCTTCTGAACGTAGCCCCGCCTCCTGGGATGACGCTGTAGACCATGTGACCGCTGCAGCAGTCACATGGGATGAAACGTCATGACAGGAGGCCGGGCTGCGCTAAGAATAGAGGATCGCGTCACCAGGACTACGGCCGGGGTAAGTCTAAACTTTATCAATTTAAAAAAGTACCTTTTTTTTCTTCTCTTGTGTGATTTTTGCGGCAGAACCGCAGCATTTCCGCAACAGAGGAGCGGCGATTCCACAGAATACATTGACATGCTGCGGCTTAAAAAGCCAAAAGCCACACGGCAGGTCCATTATTTTTGCAGCGTGTGGATGAGATTTGTTCATATCTCACCCACTCTGCTGCGACTGTGATACGCTACGGATTATCCACAATAAAATGTGTTGCATAAAATCCGCAGCGTTCATGCCTAGTGTGTTCCTACCCTAAGGCCGGATTTACACAAGCGTGTGCTTTTTGCACGCGCAAAAAACGTGGCGTTTTGCGCATGCAAAAGGTCCATAACAGCTCCGTGTGTCAGCAGCGTATGATGCGTGGCTGCGTGATTTTCGCGCAGCCGCCATCATTATGACACTCTGTTTGTATGTTTGTAGCACGCGGTGCTTTTCTAATTTCATTCATAGTTTATACGGCTGCGGGAGTGCTGGGCGTGATTTTCACACACCCATTGACTTCAATGGGTGCGTGATGCGCGAACAATGCACCAATATAGGACATGTCGTGAGTTTTACGCAGCGGACACACGCTGCGTGAAAATCACTGACAGTCCGCACGGCACCATAGAGTAACATAGGTCCGTGCGAGGCGCGTGAAAATCACGCACGTTGCACGGACGTATTACACGTTCGTCTGAATAAGCCCTAACAATAAGGCCCAGTTCGCAGAGTTTTTGGCCCTTGATATTGACTCGGACACTGCGTCAGAATCAGCACCAAACAACTTCCAAAACCGCCTCCCATTGATTTAATCTGAAATCAATGGGAGCCAGTCGCGGAAAAAAGAAAAAGCAGCACGTCCTTTCTTGCCGCGGTTCTGCCTCTGACCTCCCATCTAAATCAATGGGAGGCAGAAAATGCATTTTTCGCTGCGTTTTTTGTCTGCTGTCCTCAATCGCCGCGAGCAAAAAACGCAGCAAAAAAACGCAGCAAGATAGTGTGGGCAGGGCAAAATCTGCCTCAAAATTCTTTAAGGAATTTTGAGGCAGATTTTTTTTTGCCTGCAAAATACTGTGTAAACAGGGCCATACATAAACAACACTTTGAGATAATTTACTCACTGTCAGAAGAGCTGCTCCCACTCCAGTCCTCTTCCGGCGATGTCTTCCAGGGGAGGTCTTCGGTCCAGACGTCCAGTCCTTCACCTCCAGCCAGGCTCCAGGTAAGTTTTGTCCATGTGTGTCCGCGGCTGCGCGCGCTTCGTTCGCGGGTGCGCGCGCGGCCGGTCGCGGGTGCGCGCGCTTCGTTTGCGGGTGCGCGCGCGGTCGATCGCGGGTGCGCGCGCGGACGGTCTCCAGTGCGGGCGTTCGTGGATGCGCTCGCGAGTGCGCACGCGCGGCAGTTTCATTGTGCGCGCGATCGGGTGCGCGCGATCGGGCGGACGGTTTGACGGCCCCCCATGACGAGGGGAGGGGGCCCGCAGCAGCAGCAGCAGCAGCAGCAGCAGCTCACGACATTCTTATGGTGAAAAAAACGGGCCCCATTGCAGGGGCCCGTTTTTTCCTACCAAAAGAATGTCGAGGCAGTTGCCGGGCCCCCCTTTCAATTAGTTTTGGCCGGGCCCCTCACACCACTACCCCTAATACCCCCCTGATGGCGGCCCTGGTCTCATGGCTCGGACCACCACCGATCAAAACGTGACATGTCACTATGAGGGTATGTTCACACACACTAATTACGGACGTAATTCGGGGGTTTTTGCCCTGAAGTACGTCCGCTAAATACGCCGCAGTAGCGTGGACAAACATCTGCCCATTGAAAGCAATGGGCTGACGTTTGTGTGTTCAAGCGAGGTGTATATTTACCCGCTGCTGTCAAATTACGGCGCGTAAATATACGCCCGCGTCAAAGAAGTGACCTGTCACTTCTTCTGCCGTAATTGGAGACGTTATTCATTGACTCCAATTAAAAGCAGCGCCAATTACGCCCGTTCAAGCGCCTGCACATGCCTTTACAGCTGAAATTACGTGGATGTTTTCTCCTGAACACATCAACGTAATTTCAGCCGTTCAGCTGTCGTGTGGGCACGGGCAGACGTGGTTGAATTGATGTTGAATTAAATGAGAAAACAGAAAACTGTGGCAAGTACGCAGTCGTTTCTGCAACGTCTCAATTACCTGTCAAATATGCAAATGTTGGTGCAGATTTGTTGCGTAAACGCCCCAAATCTGCACCAACATTTTCAGCAAAAAAATTTCCTAAGATCTAGTAATGTACACTTCAAATATGTTGATCTGTGATTGTTTTATTTTATATCATAGTTGGATACGTGAAAACACGATGGAACACATGCCGTGACCAATTTAAGCGTGAGCTGAATGACAAGGGGAAGAGCGGAGACGGACGGCAGAAAAAAAGACCATACCTGTACACAAAACAGCTGTCGTTCCTTCTGGATGTCATGCAGGTTGGCCCGTAAGTATTGCTTATATACTTTGATCATTGTAGTCTGGCCATGTAGTCAGTGGCGTAACTACCGCCGTAGCAGCCGTAGCGACTGCTACGGGTACCGCGGCATGAGGGGGCTCCACCATGTCCGGAGGCTCCGCTAGCAGCCGCTATGGCTGCTACAGCGGGACGCCACTGAACACTACGGCAGAGCAGGTAGGTATCTCCCCGCTCTGTCATTAAACAAAAGACATGTATCCCCTATCCACAGGATAGGGGATACATGTGTTATCGCTGGCATTGACAGGGAGAACGGGGGACTGAAAGTACCCTGAACTTCTCCATCACAAACCCCATACTTCCGGCCTGTGTCCGCAGCTCCGTAGAAATGAATGGAGCGAGGGTTGCGCTTGTGCGCATGCGTAACGAGCGCTCCTTTCTCTTTTATTGAGCTGTGCAGACGCCGGAACTCAGAGGTTAGTCATGTAGAACTTCAGGGGACTTTCAGTCCCCCGTTCTCCCTATGGCTGCCAGCGATCACACATGTATTTGTAGGACACACTATAGGTCGCATTTTTTATGGGGGGGGAGGGGGGCCTGTATGGCGTTAGCGCCATACAGCCCCCTCTGTAGATAACGCATGACAGTCCCCCTATAGATAACACCATACAGTCCCCCGGTAGATAATGCCATACAGTGTACAGTGGGGTGCTATATGGCGTTATCTACAGGGGTGGGGGGGCTGTAAAAAAGGCACTATCTACAAGGGGGGGGGGTTGTGTGACACCCAGTGTAGGGTGGGCCCCAGTCAAAAGTTTGCTAGGCGGCCCAGTCTTTCCTAGTTACGCCCCTGCATGTAGTGATGCATGTGAGTATGTTAAAAGAGTACGTATTGGTGTGGCCAATTATACGGTCTATTCAAGCACATAATTCCCTCTAGGCAGCCCATCGGATAAGCTGCATATGTTTGCATAGTGTATTTGCCCTGCTGTAGACATGACGTTAAATTACTACTAAAATTCCCTAACATTATGTTTTCATTTTCCAACAGAACCAAGGATAATCTGGAGGCAGAAGACTCTGATGCCACTCAAATAGAAGAGGCTGACGTAGGTTTGGGGATTGCTAGGTCCACTTCCACTCCAGTGCCTGCTGAAAATACAACAGTGGATAATCCAGTCTGTGCCACGGAACCGGAAGACGAAATTATACCCCGAGGTAAACGCCAACGTTCTGCCAATAAAGGTCCAACATGTACAGAGCCAAGGCAGGCGGTCGACTTGCGGGTTTTAGAACACCTGGAGAAAAGAGCGACAGAAACCGAAGAGGGCACCTTCTGTCACGCTCTTTCAAATATTCTAAAAAGAGTGCCAATTGAGAGGCAGATCAGGTGCCAAACAGCCCTAATGGAAGTGGTCGAAATTTTTGCAACACATCCTGACCCACGTGAAATCCATCATGCCATAGAGTTTCATAGGCGGGGGTGTGATGGAAGCACCTTCCGCTCTGTCCCTCCAGCACCTGCAGCAACCGCTCAAGCCAGTCGGCAGTCACCATATGAAGGCTCAATGCCACTATTCAGTGAAGATCGTCCAGGGTATGGCATGCCTGGACCTTCGCAACAGCAATATCGGCACATGCAGCAGGGGGAGGCTGTTCCACTACCCCATTATGACCCTGCACCTTCTCAATCATTTTATAATTTATAATTTGTTCAAATTATATAGTTTTGTTTTTGTTTCATGACACTGTTTTGTGCAAAGAATAAAATAAGTTTATAGTTAATTATGTGTTTGTATTTCTTATTATTGAAAAACATAATGAGGTATTGGTTTGCATTTCGGCCGAATGCAAAGAATCACATTTTTTTTTTTTTAATTAATACATAATTTTAAAAAAAAACGACAGAAATACATTAGCTCGCAACCCGCGTCAAGGGTCCTCATTCTCTTGCGAGTCCCTACTCTACTACTGCAACTTTAACTACTAACATTTGTAACATAAAAACAGTAAATACAACAGTCCCTATTAAATTTTAATTTGGCAGACGAAGCACATCCCTTTGCCAATGAACTGCTCCCTCAGGTGATACAAAATAGTCTGTATACAAATTACGGACTGCCAGTCCAGACACTCCAGGTCTTCCATGTTGTGTGTAGTCCAAAGCGATGGAATTAGTTGAGAAATGGTTCAGCTCTGCGTCCACTGCTGACTCATGAATCCTCAGAAAATTGTGGAGGACAACACAGGCTTGGATAACCTTTGTCACATTTTCAGGATTCATCTGAATGGAGCTCTGGAACACACGCCACTTGCTGCTTAGAATTCCGAAGGCGCACTCCACATACCGTCTCGCACGGGTAAGGCGGTAGTTAAAAATGCGCCTCCGTTCATCTAGGGAATGGACGCATCAGGTGAGGGGACAGTCCGAAACCTTCATCACCCATAATGACAAAGGGTGCTGGTGGTCCTGTAGATCCTGGAAGGTGTCTAGGTTCCGGAAGGTCGAGCTGGTTAGATGCAAGCCGTTCACCCATTCTGGAAGCCCTGAAGATGCCAGCATCCGCAGAGCTTCCATAGGCCCCAATATCGACAATTATAAACAGATAGTCACTGTCAGCCAAGGCCAACAGCACCACCGAGAAAAACTGTTTATAATTGAAATACTGAGACCCTGAGTGAGCAGGCTTTTTTACGCGGATGTGCTTACCATCCAGCGCACCAACACAGTTGGGAAACTGTGCTGATTCTAAGAAGCCATCGGCAATCCGAATCCAGTCCTCAGGCTTGGGCTTTGGCATCACTGCTGCTCGAAGTTGCTGCCAGATGACTTCGCAGGTAAGCTTGACAATCTTAGAAATAGTGGAGCACCCCAGCAGAAAATGGAAATGTAGCGATGCAAAGGAGTTGCCGGTGGCAAGAAATCTGTAAAAAAATATATATATATATATATAAAAATATGCACATACAGGAAAAATATCTGCAGCACGGTGACATGGCGGCAATATGAACAGGGGACAAGTATACTAATATTGTTTGCAGGGTACAGACATGTCGTAAAAGGGGATTTAGGTTTTCTTACCTCAGAGTGACGATCAGGCGTTCCTCTGGAGAAATGCAACGTCTCATGGTGGTGTCCTTGAAGATGAGTCCAGGACGAAGGTCCGCCAGCAGACAGTCAAAAGTTTGAACGGACATACGGCAGTAGCTGAGGAACTTGTCCGGGTGCTGCCGCAGGTCTGAGTACAGCATGTTAAAATGCCCCTTCCTAAGCCGTTGGGAGACAATGGGGTGAACCCAATATCTCCTCCTCCTCCTCGGTTCTTCGTCCAGCATTGGTGGTTGCTGTCCAAATCGCCTGGAGAGGAGCCAGTACAGGAGTACATCATCCACATCATCAGAAGACATCTTCGCAGTGAGGAACTGACAAAAACCCCAGCTAAATCAGCAGCGCAATCTCACAGAACTCGCACAAAGCAAAGATCAGGAAAAATGCACAAGGAAATGGCTCCTGAGCGATCATGTGACCTTCTAAAGGGGTTGGAGCAAGCTTTTGACATCCTGTTTAAATTAGCCTTTTTTTTTTTTTTTTCATCCGCATTTTGCGGATTACATACGGATGAACTGTGGATGACATTTCACGGAACACGGTCCTGGAATTTGCGGACCAGAAAACACTACGGTCGTGTGCATGAGGCCTAAGGGTATGTTCACACGCTTAACAAAAAAGTCTGAAAATACGGAGCTGTTTTCAAGGGAAAACAGCTCCTGATTTTCAGACGTTTTTTGAGCAACTCGCGTTTTTTGCAGCGTTTTTCACTGCGTTTTCACGGCCATTTTTGCAGCTGTTTTCAATAGAGTCTATGAAAAACGGCTCCAAAAACGTCCTGCACTTCTTTTGACGAGCCGTCATTTTACGCGCCGTATTTTGACAGCGACTGGTAAAATAAAGGTTCGTGGGAACAGAACATCGTAAAACCCATTGCAAGCAATGGGCAGATGTTTGCAGACGTAATGGAGCCTGTTTTTCAGGCGTAATTCCAGGCGTAAAACGACTGAATTCCCTGAAAATAGGTCGTGTGAACATACCCTAACAGGCAGCATATACTGTGATTTTTATTTTAAAGAGACGCTGTCACCACATTATAAGTGCCCTATTTTCACGTGCGTTGCCCGTAGCTATATTAGTCAATGGGGCCGTGCAGACATGGCAGCGTTTTTTGCGCAGCGTTGCTCCGTTGCAAAAAACTCACGACATGTCCGTTGATTCTGCGTTTTCAACGCATCATGCACCCATTGAAGTCAATGGGTGCGTGAAAACCACGCATGTCGCACGGAAGCACTTCCGTGCGAACTGCGTGTTTGCGCAACAGCTGTCAAATGGGTGAATGTAAACAGAAAAGCACCACGTGCTTTTCTGTTTCCGAACATCCAAACGGAGTGTCTTTGCGATTAGCGAAGCCGGACAAGCGAACCGAACTTCACCGGGTTCGGCCGAACTCGATTTGGCCAAACCCGGCAAAAAAATTATCGGTACGCGACGTCAGGAGATAGTCACTGTCCATGGTGCAGAAAGAGTTAAACTGTTTCAGCACCATGGACAGTGACTACCGATCCCAATAAACATGAACCTGTAAAAAAAAAAAGAAGTTCTGACTTACCGATAACTCCCGGCGTCTTCCTCCAGTCTGACCTCCCGGGATGACAATTCAGGCCAAGTGACAGCTCCAGCCAATCACAGGCCAAGCACAGCCTGCAGCGGTCACATGGACTGGCGCGTCATCCAGGAAGGTGGGGCCCGATGTTCGAGAGGCGCGTCACCAAGGACGCGTCACCAAGGCAACGGCCGGGAAGTTCTCGGTAAGTACGAACTTTTTCTTTTTTTCACGGCATTCACTGTCGAGGGTGCTGAAGGAGTTAGCTCTTTCAGCACCTTGGACAGTGACGGGCGTCGACTAGACTCATCTCTATGATGGCGGCTGCGCGAAAATCACGCAGCCGCGCATCAGACACGGATGACACACGCAGCTGTCAAATGGTGTTTGCGCGCGCAAAACGCCGCGTTGTTTGCGCGCGCAAAAACGCAACGCTCGTGTGAATCCGGCCTAAGAACGCGATGCTGCTGTGTAAATTAATGGAGAGGAGTGCATGATGCTGATTGGTCACTGATTGGTCAGCGTCATACACTACCCTGTACAACGCCCACTTGGTCGAAAGTAAAAACACGCCCACTTGGGCATTAAGAAACTCATTAGCATAAAGCTAAAAATCGCTAATAAAGTGGTTTAAAATAGATATTTTTTCTAAATAAAAAGCATCACTGTCACCTACATTATAGCGCCGATCTCCTTATATAGGAGATAGGGAACTTATAATGTGGTGACAGCCTCTTTAAACTTCTAAGAAAATCCCATTAAGATGTATAAATATACATTTTTAGAATTCAGTTAGGCCTCATGATATACTGTTTAGAAGAGCTATTTTCAATTTTTTGACATGGTAGGTAAAAGTTAAAGTGTCCCTCCAATGTTACGCTCCCGTTCAATTTGAAATCGAGCGTGGATAGCTGCAATTGCACACTGGGCGGTACAGTGCCGAGGCCACTGTACAACGCCCATCAAGTATCGTGCACAGGTCCTATTAACCCCTTAATGACATGACCAATATTTGTTTTTTCATCTTAGGCCTCATGCACACGACCATAGCCATGTGCACGGCCATGATTTTCGGGTCGACCGGCAGCAGCATTTTCTATGAGCCTGGACCTCAAAACACCGCCGTAATAAGACATGTCCGTTCTTTTTGCGGTCCAGGCTCCTGGGCCATGAACGGACTGTGGAAACCACGGTTGTGTGCATGGGCCCATTGAAATGAATGGGGCTGCAATTCACCCGCGGGTGAATTGCGGCCGCAAAAATAAGTTTGTGTGCATGGGGCTTTAGTGTTTTTCTCCACGCCTTCCAAAAGCCATAACTTTGTTGTTTTTTTTACATAGCCGTACGAGGGCTTGTTTTTTGTGCGACATGTTGTAGTTTTTCATGGCACCGTCTAATGTACCACATAATGTACTGGGAAACTGGAAAAAAAATGTGTGGGGTGAAATGGGCAAAAACAGTGATTCGCCATTTTTTTTCCATCTATTACTTTTTATTTCATTTTTTTGGGGAGCTAAGCTAACCAAAAAACAGCAATTTGGGTGTTTTAGATAACTATAATGTTATATTGTAATAGTTCTGACTTTTACGGACATGATGATACCATTTATATTAACTTTTTTTAACATTACTTTGAACTTTTAATATATATTATTTTTTTTAACAAGTCCCTAGGGGACTTGGATCGCTTATATGATATACTGCAATTCTAATGTGTTGCAGTATATCGTGTTTCTTACAGTGTCCTCTGAGGCCCCCAGGCTGCCATGACGACCATTGGCACATCACAGGGGGCCGCCCCCCTCATTCTAAGGCTTTAGCTGCCTCAATTGACCGTGTCATCTAAGGGGTTAAACGTGCAGGATGAAAGTGATCTTTGATTCCACCTGTTGCAGTGAGGTGTTGGCTGTATTACACAGCCGTCAATTGCTAAGTATGGAGCGAGCTCAGCTCTTAAACCCGCTCTATACTTCCCCTTAACGGCTGCCACGTACATTTGTAGCATGACGTTAAGGGGTTAATTAGAATGCGCTCGATTCTTGCTGGGCCTTGTACAGTTGCATCGTCAACTGTATCACCCAGCATGCAGTTGCAGCTCTCCACAACCCAATATCAGGGAGAGTAACATTGGAGGGACTGGTCTTTTAGTGTGTGCCCCCACTGCCAGGCCCAGACTAATTGTTTGATTCTCATGATGTTTTAGATATGGGCCTTATTGTATGTCACGTTTTTGATGGTCCTATCCTATTTTAGGAATAGTTATATGTATTCAACTGGGATCCTTATTGGGGCTTCTCATGTAGTCTGGCAGGTCTGATCTAGTTTGGGGTTCATGCACACTTTACAGTGTATCTTATTGTGGATCACTCTTTGTACTCTTGTATACAAGGCTTTTAACGTGTTTGTCTTTTTTGGCGTCAATAAAATTTTGCTATCGTTTTGATATATCTTTGGATGTGCATATCCGTTGTTTTGCCCCACTTTCTTCTTTCTTAGGGCATGGATTGTGCACTTCTCATATAGTTAGTGTGCTTGCCCATTCCAGTTTTTCTTTTGGACACTTGAAGCTGGACACACATATGAAAGTGTTTAGCCAACTTCCTTTTTTAGGGAGATGGAAAGAATGGCCCTGCCGGACACCTCTGGTAGTGCTTATAGCCTAGGGGAATAAATTATCCTTTCCCCTGAAAGTAAAAGGGGCCCCGTACACATTAGACTGTTGGCCAATCAATGGATTAAAGGGGTTGTCTAGGGATTTAAAAAAAAAAAAATGCCACAGCTGTCTGTGTTCACTAGAATGGCAATGAACTGCAATACCAAATACAGCCTATGGACAGACATGGTGCTGTTTCTAGGAAAGAAAATTATCAGATAAAACATAGAAAATATGCAGCACCCACTAATTTATAATAGTGGCGTCCAGAGCATCACACCTAGGCTAAATAGTGGTACAAACAGATACTCTTTCTGCTACTGTCTGTAATAGCCAGTAACATAACAATGTGTCCAGCTCCAGGGGAGGTTGCTGCCATCTCGAGGAATACGTAGATTGTAAGCTCTTATGGTCAGAGACTTCTCCCCTTTTTGCTCATTTGTTCTGAATATTTGACATTTTACTTGTTTTCTACTTCCCTAATTGTAAAGCACCGCAGAATATGTTGGCGCTATAAAATAAACATCAAGGCAAAAAAATTATTTTAACTTTTCTCTTGGAGTTGCACTTTAACTTAGAAAAGAGGACACCCCACAAATAATGTGAAATGAGAGGACCGTATTTACACACCCTCTGCCAGCGGCGTAACTATAAGGGGTGCAGAGGTTGTTCGCACCCAGACCCTGGAGCCTGTGGGGGGCCCAAATGGTCTCTGCCCAATACAAATAGAACAGTACTACAAGTGACGCATGATTGTTTAGGGGCCGGTTACAGATTTTGCATTGGGGCTCAGGAGCCTCAAGTTACGCCTTCTGCCCTCTGCAGTCACAGCATACCATATGGCTTTAGAAATATCACGTTTGATACGTTAATAAAAAAGCCACTTGTCCTGGTAATAATAAAAGAAACGATAAAACATATTTGTTTTTTATTAAAAAGAGTCAAGGGTAATCCCAAAATATAAATTTTCTCTTGACTCAATATTTCATTTACAATGTACAATTCCACATGGGGGGGGGGGGGGATTACTAATAAGAGCTTTATACTCCCAATGACATTTCTATGCTCACCTTTAACACAAAGAAAGGAGATGCCTGGCAGTGCTACAATTTAATGTCTATGTGCTGAGGAGGGGACAGTTCAATCTCATCTAACTTTATGAGGACGAGGAGAGATAAAAAGGGAAACCAACATAATTGTACAATTTAACTGTATATTTAACTAGAAACAGTCATCATGCTGTAATTTTTGGAGGGACTGTGTCGTCCCATCCGAAGTACGTCTTTGCAGCTGGAGTGGGTTTCCAAAGGCTTGCCCACTGCTGGTGATCCTTCATACAATACACAGATAGATCCATCTTCTCCAATACGATAGGAAACTTCAAATGGGTCGACCCACATTGTGAGCTCACTGGGAAGAAGCTGGAACAGTCTCCAGTGGCTCAGGCCAATATGTCCAGCTGCGCGACCTATCAAGGGGTCCATTTTATGGTTGATTCTTAAACAGCGATAGCCTGATCCTCTGAATGGAACCTGAGGAAACCAGTGATGTTTATAATGATCTGTTGGAAACAAAGAGGAGTGGGAGTGGGGAGGTGGAAGAGGAGAAGTGGGAGTGGGGAGGTGGAGGAGGAGAAATGTGAGGGGGTGGGAGAAAGGAGGAAAAAAAACAACAACATTAGCAACTATTCATTACAATATAACTATTCAATCCTCGGTCTAATTCTAAAATGTATTGGAGTATCCAATCGCTCGATTAAGATTAGTTCCAAATTAACTCCTTTGCATAAAGCCCAGGGCTCGGTGAATCCCAGTAGGCCCCTGGCAGGGTTGACAAATTGATTTGTTGCTATAAATTGCAATGTTTTGTGGGCTACAATGTGTCAATCTGTATCCAGCTACACCCACCTATCAATATTTTATAGTTTGGATAAGTCAAACACTGCACAAGTTTGATGGCAAAGAGACAATAAAGGATCTGTACAGAAATTAGGACAAACACATAATAAAGGTTGATACAACTTAAGTAAATAGAATATACAGAATAAGAAAATACAGAAAACTTAGATGCTTTTTAGCCCATCCAGGGTTTTTATGGTCCACAACAACAACAAATTGTTTTTGAGTGTCTCATAAATAACATAACATAAATAACCTAGTCCAACAGACTAAATCAAGTCAACAAAAGTATCACATGTCCTAATAAATACACAAAGGATTCATTCTGCTTCCCCTTTATGTAGCACCTACATCTTGAGCAGCACATAGGTGGAAAGATACAATATACCATATGTTTTGCACGGGCTTCTTACCTTTCAAGGACTCTTGCAAGGACTGGCAGAACTGTTGCAATTGATTCTCCTCAATAAGCCCGCTTTGTTTGAGGAGCTTGGTGATGAAAACAGCAGCTTTTGAGATTTCAGTCTTCATTTTGCCCCTTAGGTTCCTGGTCCGAGACTAACACAAAGATTCTATGAATATCATACAACAATTTTATTCTATCCTAGAAATGTAGAGCAAACTGATCATGGGATTTGGGTGAAAATATTAAAGATTTGATCAATCTATTTCTTTAAACCTTTGTAGCACAGTTCACAGGATCTTGTTATTTATCAAAGGATCAGACCCCAAATGTTTCCTAGTGGTCTGTTTTGGCTAATAATGAGTGGGGTAAAGAGCACAACTGCCCCTAGCCTGGCCACAGCTGGATTCTGTGTTTTCCAGGAAGAGTAGAGGGAGGTCCTATACTGTTGACGACGTGTGGAAGAGGTCGGGTTACAAAGTGATTAAATTGTCAGTGTTTTTCCCTTCGTTGCCTCCCCCCTAAAGGCCTTCACTTTACTAAGGGTTCTTGCCTTATTGTAGAAGACGGTTTAGGCAGCGATTTAAGCTTTCCCTAACGTCCTAGCTTTTCTAAACCCGTCAGCACGACTAGACAAGCGGAGGAAGCGTATAGCGTTCTTCGCTGCACAGCCAAGGGTAAACAAGAGGGAGGCGGAGTCACGGAAACACCACTCCCCTCTGACGTCACAATGGAATCGAATCAGCACGTCTGCACAGGTTTGTTACAATGTATAAATAAACAAACGAAACGTTCTGACACGTCACGGGCGAGGAATCTGCCTAGCAACAAGTGGGAGTGGGCGGCTGGCGAGGGGGAGTCTGCTTAGCAACAGGTAGAAAGTAGGGTGAGTGAAGCCGCAACTTCCTTTGTAACTTCTACCAATAAGGCTCGCCGTCTTTAACATGGAGTGATTGTTGCCATGAGTGGTCTTTATCCTTCTACGTGGTAAATTGAGGAGAAATTCATAAAAGTCCACACCCTTCAGATGGTTTATCCTGCAATGAGAAGTCAACAAATAATAATTCTGTATGGAAGGCGTTAATCCACCTGAAATGATAAAGTTTCCCAAAATGCTGCAATATCTCATTATGTGTAGATAGAAATATCATGACTGTACAATATCAGTCATGTAGAAGTAAAGCTTCTCCTAAGGGTCCATTCAGACTGTGAGGTTAAAACCGCAGCTGCAAACCACATGCGTTTTTACAGCAATTTGGTGTGATTGTCGAATGTGTTTTTTTTTTCTATGCGGTCCTATCCGCAACATGTGAATGGACCCCGAGTATATCAGCCGCACACCGAGCTCCCTTGCAGTTTTACCAGAAATCGGCTGGGTTTTTTTTAATAACGTCTGCATGTTTTTTGCAGGTTAAACTGATGTTTACTTACAAAAATACAAACCGAGCTGATATGCGGTAAAACTGAATGGTGGCCCGGTGTAGCCTTCATGTGTCCCCACCCTTAGGCTATGTTTACACGGCGGATTTTGCTTGGCGGGTCCCATCACAAAATCCACCGCAGAATTTCTACTCCCATTCACTTCAATGGGAGGTTTAGGCGGAATCCGCCCGCAGATCGGGCAGGACGCTTCTTTTGACCGCCAGCTGAAGAAATCAGCCAGCAGGAAAAAGAAGCATCCGACTCCCATTGATGAATGGGAGGTGGAATCTTGCAGTGTAATTAGCAAAAATTCCGCCATGTGAACAGGGCCTTTAAAGGATAATTGTTAGTATAGTTTTCAAATCATCTTTACATTCTTAAGGTAGGGCGACAAGGCATCTTTGGCTGCGGCACAGGTTGCACAGCCAAAGATCGCTCTGTGATCACTTTGTTGCACTGCGTGTGTCAATGTAACTAAAGTGAATGTTGCCGCGTTTAATCCGCTGGTTGCGTAAAAAATCCAAACTTGAAGGAATGGCCATATTTACACCGACCCATTTACTTAGATGCACAACACACCGATTTTTGGCTGTGCGACCTGTATTGCGGCCAAAGTTACCGCGTAGCACTAGGCTTAAAAATAACAGTGTCATGAATAATTAATAAATACCCTGTTCACTCTTTTAGTTCTTTACCATTGGGTATCCGTCGTTCTTTGATGGTTAAGGTGGCCATACACATTACTGTCGGCTGTACTTGCCGATTTCAGCAGGATAGGCCGACTCTACCTCGATGGTAGATGTTTGGGAGGGAAGGATCGGGCAGATGGATTTCAACGTGGCCAATTATTTTGTTCTCTGGGAAGATAGGCCACTGTCAGAGGAGTCCGGCAGCGCCTTTCTCCCCTATCCCCATTAAAAATACATGCACACACAACCAAGTGTGCATGTGCATCGGGGGATCAGTAGGAATAGCTGTTGGCCGAACGAGCATTTGGCCCACAGCAATCTCGTGTATGGCCAGCCTTAGAATATCCAGTAAAAAACCAATATGGGCTATTAAGGATTAGTTAACGTGTACTTCCAGACTTTGTTTCAGGGACACAGCAGATATTTTCATAGGAGGGCTCTAAGGCCCTACTATTTTGGTAGAACAAAGTTGCTAAAGCTTCAGTTTCAGATCCTGTTGGCTTCTGGCCATGTGAGGCCTTATTCACACGAACGTGTGCGTTTTGTTGTTCCGTGTGTCATCAGTGAATGGCGTGACTGCGTGATTATCACGCATATGCCATCCTTATGACACGCAATTTTGATGGTTATAAACTGCAAAGAATGTGGTGATTTATTTATTTATTTTTTTTTTTACTTAATTGGGGTGCGTGATGCGCGAAAAATGGCCAAGTATAGGGCATGTCGTTTTACCGCTCGCAGGAGAAATCCGCCTCCCATTGAAATCAATGGGAGGCATTTTCAGCTGTTTTTTGGCGAGTTTTGGGGCGCGGTTTCCGCGTAAAAAAACTAGTCAAATAACTCCGTGTGAACATACCCTAAGGCTCCTATAGCTACACCACTCGATAGAATTGGATACATTGTCTCAGCAGACAGTATAACACATGATGGGCTAGGGTATGTTCACACGCAGAGTTTTCAGGTGTTTTTTTCGTAGCGTAAACGCCTCGAAATACTCCTGAAAAAACGGTAGCTAAACACCTACAAACATCTACCCATTGAATTCAATCGGAAAAACAGCATTTCATTCAGACAGGGCGTTTCTTTACGTTGCCGTTTTAAAAAATGGCGCGTAAAAAAACGCTGTGTAAAAAAAAAAAGGAGCATGTCACTTCTTGACACGTTTTTGGAGTGTTTTCATTGTGTCAATGGAAAAACCGCTCCAAAAACGTCTAGAGAAAAGGCTTCAAAAAACGTTTTCAGCTTCAAAAACGTTTGAAAATCAGAAGCTCTTTCCTCTGAAAACAGCTCAGTAATTTTCAGCTGTTCTTACTTGTGCGTGTGAACATACCCCTAGATACATGGCCCCAGCAGACAGTATCACAAATGATAGGCTTAGATACATGGCCCAGGAGACAGTATCACACAGGATAGGCTTAGATACATGGCCCAGCAGACAGTATCACACATGATAGATACAGGGTCCCAGCATAAAGTATGCCTGTACTAACATATTTCCACCCCACAAAGAAAATGTATGTGTATATATATATATATATATATGAGACAGCCTATCTGTAGCACTCTGACCCTATAGCTATGGATAGGATTACATACATTGGCTCAGCAGACTTTATCACATATGACAGGCTTAGATATAAGCACTGGCGTAGCTATAGGGGTCGCAATTGCGACCGGGCCCCGAAGCCAGGGGGGCCCACGGCCCCCCGCACCACATCAATAAAAAGTTACTATAGTAACTCGGGCCGCGGGCCCCTGTTACTATAGTAACATACTTTACTTACCTTCCTGGTTCCGGATCGCAGCGGAGGTCCTGACGTCAAGCGCTGTGCGCAGCGCATGACGTCACAGCGCTATGCGCCGCGCACAGCATCGAGACGACAGAACTCCCGCCGCGGCCGAAGAGAAAGGTAAGGTTAGCCCTGACTGGCGGGGTCCGACTCCTGGGACCCGCCAATCAGCTGTTTTGAAGGGGCCGCAGCACTCGTATGAGAGCTGCTCCCCTTCATTCCGGTCACACTGTGAATCCGAGTCGGCGATTCACAGTGTGAGCGAGTAGTGAAATGAAGGGGAAGCAGCTCTCGTACGAGTGCTGCAGCCCCTTCAAAACAGCTGATTTGCGGGTCCCGAGAGACACATCAGCTATTGATGGCCTATCCTGAGGATAGGCCATCAATGTTTAGGGACTGCACAACCCCTAAGCCTACGATGTAGCAGGCTTAGGCTATGTTCACACGGGGTATTTTGCCGAGTTTTTTGACGCGGAAACCGCGTCGCAAAACTCGGCAAAAACGGCCCGAAAATGCCTCCCATTGATTTCAATGGGAGGCGTCGGCGTCTTTTTCCCGCGAGCAGTAAAACTGTCTTGCGGGAAAAAGAAGCGACATGCCCTATCTTCGGGCGCTTCCGCCTCTGACCTCCCATTGACTTCAATGGGAGGCAGAGAAAGCGTATTTCTCGCTGTTTTATGCCCGCGGCGCTCAATGGCCGCGGGCAAAAAACGGCGCGAAAAACTCTGCGAAAATCGGCGTGCAGGGAGAGGAAAATCTGCCTCAAACTTCCAAACTGAATTTTGAGGCAGATATTCCTCCTGCAAAATACCCCGTGTGAACATAGCCTTAGGGGGCCCATGAGACAGGATCACAGATTGTGTGATCCTGTCTGCTGGGCCCTGTATCTAAGCCAATCACATGGTAGGCTTCGATACATGGCCCATGCGTGATCCTGTCTGCTGGGCCCTGTATCTAAGCCAATCACATGGTAGGCTTAGATACATGGCCCATACGTGATCCTGTCTGCTGGGCCCTGTATCTAAGCCAATCACATGGTAGGCTTAGATACAGGGCCCTTGTGTGATCCTGTCTGATGGGCCCTGTATATAAGCCTACCACACTGTAGGTTTAGATACAGGGCCCATGTGTGATCCTGTCTGATGGGCCCTGTATATAAGCCTACCACACTGTAGGTTTAGATACAGGGCCCCAGCACACAGTAATCTTATACTGTATAAGATTACTGTCTGCTAGACCCTGTATCTAAGCCTACGTTGTGGTAGGCTTAGATACAGGGTCCCACAGACAGTATCACACATGGGCCCTGTATCTAAGCCTAACACACGTGTTACTAATCATTTTTTGTGTGTTTTCTTACAGGTTCGGTCGTTGGACTACGTCGGATTCCAGGACTACTTCGATGACAGCTTTTTTTTTATTATCAATAAAATGGTTAATGAGGGTTGTGTGGGTTTTTTTTTTTATTTCAATAAAATATTTTTTCTATGTCTTTTTTTTTTTTTTTTTTTAAACTATATTACTACCACCTTAGTAATGGCCGGTGGCTGATTGACAGCATCCATTGCTAAGGCGGGGCTTAGTGTTAGCCGGTATAGAGGCTAACACTAACCCCCTTTATTACCCCGGTACCCACCGCCACCAGGGGTGCTGGGAAGAGCCGGGTACCATCCAGTACTCGACCATCTGTAGTGATGGTCGGCCGCAGGCTGGTATTATCAGGAGGGGAAAGGCCAAAAACAGTGGCCCTTCCTACCCTGGTGATGCTATGCTGCTGCTACTTTATTGTATCTGGCTGGTTATGAAAAATGGGGGGGACCCCATGTCATTTAAAAAAAAATAAAAATGGAAAAAACGATGTGGGGTCCCCCCCAATTTTCATAACCAGCCAGATACAACACAGCAGCAGCAGGCAGCATTACAAGGGTGGGAAGGGCCACTGTTTTTGGCCTTCCCCAGCCTAATACTACCAGCCTGCGGCCAGCCCGGTGCCTGCCCGTCACTACAGATGGTCGGGTACTGGTTCGTACCTGGCTCTTCCCAGTACCCCTGGTGGCGGTGGGTATCGGGGTAATAATGGGGCTTAGTGTTGGCCTCTGCACCGGCTAACATTAAGCCTCGCCTTAGTAATGGAGGTTGTCAATCAGCCAGCGGCCTTTACTAAGGCGGTGATAATAAAGTTACAAGCACATAGAAAAAATATTTTATTGAAATAAAAAAACAACCCTCATTAACCATTTTATTGAGAATAAAAAAAACGCCGTCATTGAAGTCCTCGAATCCGAAGTCCAACAACCGAACCTGTAAAAAAACACAAACACACAAAAATAATCAGTAACACATAAAGAAGCAAAATTATTATTCTTACCTATCCTGGGTCCAGCGCTGGAGCCGCAATGTCAGCAAGCTGGGCCCTGTATCTAATCCAATCATGTGTGATACTGTCTGCTGAGCTGTGTATCTAATCCAATCATGTGTGATACTGTCTGCTGAGCTGTGTATCTAATCCAATCATGTGTGATACTGTCTGCTGAGCCGTGTATCTAATCCAATCATGTGTGATACTGTCTGCTGGGCCCTGTATCTAATCCGATCATGTGTGATACTGTCTGCTGAGCCACTGTATCTAATCCTATCTTGTGTGATACTGCCTTCTGAGCCACTGTATCTAATCCTATCATGTGTGGTACTGTCTGCTGAGCCACTGTATCTAATCCTATCATGTGTGATACTGTCTGCTGAGCCACTGTATCTAATCCTATCATGTGTGATACTGTCTGCTGGGCCCTATCTCTAATCCTATCATGTGTGATACTGTCTGCTGAGCCACTGTATCTAATCCTATCATGTGTGATACTGTCTGCTGGGCCACTGTATCTAATCCTATCATGTGTGATACTGTCTGCTGAGCCACTGCATCTAATCCTATCCATAGTTTATAGGGTCGTAGTGCTATAGATATGCTATGCTGTCTCATATACACACTTTTTTTTGGGCGGACACATATGTATTGGGGCTATTTCCCTGACATTTTAAGCCCTGAGGGTATGTTCACACGGCAGCGTCTGTTACGGCTGAAATTACGGTGCTGTTTTCAGGAGAAAACAGCACCGTAATTTCAGCCGTAATGGCATGTGCAGGCGTCTTTCGCTGCGTCCATTACGGACGTAATTGGAGCTGTTTTTCTATGGAGTCCATGGAAAACGGCTCCATTTACATCTGAAGAAGTGACAGGCACTTCTTTGACGCGGGCGTCTTTTTTACGCGACGCCCTTTGACAGCGGCGCGTAAAAAAAATGACCGTCGGCACAGAACATCGTAAGACCCATTCAAATGAATGGGCAGATGTTTGCCAACGCTTTTGAGCCGCATTTTCGGACGTAATTCAATGCTAAAATGCCCGAATTACGTCCGTAAATAGTGTGTGTGAATCCAGCCTTAGTGACGCCCCCGGCTGCTAGTGCTGCATTGTTGGGTCACTTAGGAGACCCAGCGATGCAGCTGAAAGCTGTGGACCGTCGGCCATGAGAATTTTTGCATCGGAGCCCATGAGCCTTTAGCTACGCCCCTGGATATAAGGTCCAGTTCGCTGACATTGCGACTCCAGCGAAAGTTAAGTATAATAATTGGTTTGCTTTTTTATGCGTTCCAAATTTTTTTTTGTGTGTTTGTGTTTTTTTACAGGTTCGGATGTTGGACTACTTAGATGACAGCTTTTTTTTATTCTCAATAAAATGGATAACGAGGATTGTGTTTTTTTTTTTTCTTATTTCAATAAAATATTTTTTCTATGTTCTTGTATTTTTTTAAACTTTATAAGTACCGCTTTAGTAATAGCTGCTGGCTGATTTACAGCGTCCATTACTAAGGCGGGACTTAATGTTAGTCGGTAAAACCCACTGCCACCATTGTTGCCGGGAAGGGCTGAGTACGATCCGCAGGCTGGTATTATTAGGCTGGGTTGCCCAAAAACAGTGGGACTTCCTACCTTGGTTATGCTAGTCTGCTGCTGCTGTGTTGTATCTGGCAGGTTATGAAAAATGGGGACACCACGTAGTTTTTTCCAATTATTTATTTTAAAAAAACAAACGAGCCAGATACAACACAGCAGCAGCAAGTTAGCTTTACCAGGGTGGGGAAGGCCACTGTTTTTGGGCTTTCCCAGCCTAATAATACCAGCCTGCGGCCGCCCATGTACCCAACAATCACTTCAGATGGTCGGGTACTGGATCGTAACTGGCTCTTCCCGGTACTCCTGGTGACGGTGGGTACCGGGGTAACAATGGGGGGTTAGTGGTAGCCTTGTCACCAGCTAACACTTAGCCCTGCCTTAGTAATGGACATTGTCAATCAGTCAGCGGCCATTACTAAGGCGGTAGTAATAAAGAATTTTTTTTTATTGAAATTTAAAAAAAACACACAACCCTCATTAACTATTTTATTGAAAATAAAAAAAGCTGTCATCAAAGTAGTCCTCGAATCCGATGTAGTCCAACATCTGAGCCTGAAAAAAACCACAAAAAACCCCATTAGTAACACATGTGGCAGTGTTAGTATCACACATAGGCCCCTTATCTATCTGTTAGACCATGTATCTAAGCCTACCACAAGGTAGGCTTAGATTCAGGGTCCAAGCAGACCGTAATCTTATACTCTATGAGATTACTGTCTGCTTGGGCACTATGTTGTAGGCTTACATACAGGGCCCATCAGACAAGATCACACATGGGCTGTGTATCTAAGCTTACCATGTGGTAGGCTTAGATGCAAGGCCTAGCAGACAGGATCACACCATGTGGGATCCTGTCTGATGGGCTCTGTATCTAAGCCTACCACATGTTAGGCTTAGATACAGGGCCCCAGCAGACAGTAATCGTATACAGTATAACATTACTGTCTTCTGAGGCCCTGTATCTAAGCCTACTATGTGGAAGGCTTAGATACAGGGCCCATCAGACAGTATCATACATGGCCATATATCTAAGCCTACCATGTGGTAGGCTTAGATACAGGGTCCATGTGTAATACTGTCTGTTAGACCCTGTATCTAAGCCTACCACAAGGTAGGCTTAGATACAGGACCCCAGCAGACAGTAATGTTACACTTACCCTCCTCTTCGGCTCTGGGTGCAGCGGATGTCCTGACACCATCCCGCGTCGTGACGCCATGATGCGAGAAGACGTCGGGACTTCTGCTGCGCTTGGGAAGGAGGAGGGTAAGTATAGTGTCACTACCCTAGTAACAGGGGCCCGTGTATTTTATTGCATCGGTCCCAGTTACTATAGTAAGCAGTGGCAGATTAAGTAGACCATAGGCCCTGGGCTGTTACCCATAGTTGGGGCCCCCCTTCTCCACCGCCGCCCTGTAACTATTGTTAACGCTTCCTTTTTGTCCAGACATTTGCCCCTTGTCAAAAGGCTGTGTCCCCACATACTGACAGTCTCCAACCATCGCTGACAGTATCGCACCGTGTAGGGACACATTCTCCTGTCAAGGGGAATAGTAACACTTATTTGTCTATCAGTCCTGGACTGCACAAAGACTTTGTGAAATACAAGGATTTCCTATAATAAACATGTCAGTAGAGATGACAGATTGTCTATAAATCTAGTGACTCACAGGTCACAACATAGTTTTTTTCCTCTTCTCCATCCAGTCCAGACTTCATGACGACTTTTCCCGGCCATGACCCATTTCTGCAGAATTTGCCACTCAGATGTGTTTGGCTCCTCACTTTTCCAACATTTCCACACCTATAAACAAAGATAATATTATCATGGTGCCACACACTGTGCCCCTAAATAGAATAGCACCAAACACTGCGCCCCTGAATAAAATAGTACAAACACTGTGCCCCTAATATTATAGCACCATAGACTGCGCCCCTGAATATAATTGTGTCAAACACTGTAGATAGCACCACACACAGCCCCCTGTAAATAGCGCTACACAGTCCTCCCCCTCTGTAAATAGCGTCACATAGCCCTCCCGCTCTTGTATATAGTGCTACACAGCAATCCCCCTTAGATATAGTGATACACAGCGCTCCCTTCTATATAGTGCTATACAACAATCCCCCCTTGTATATTGTGCTACACAGCGTCTCCCCCCCTTGGACCTGCAGCTCTTGTAATTGCTCAGTATAATGTCCCCCGTAGCTGCCCCCACAGTATATTGCCACCCATAGCTGCCCCCACAGTATAATGCCCTTCATAGCTGCCTCTACACAGTATAATGCCCCCATAGCCGTGACACAGTATAATGCCTCCATAGCTGTGACACAGTATAATGCCTCCATAGCTGTGACACAGTATAATGCCTCCATAGCTGCGACACAGTATAATGCCCCATAGCTGTGACACAGTATAATGCCCCCATAGCCGCAACACAGTATAATGCCTCCATAGCTGCTACACAGTATAATGCCCCCATAGCTGCCTCTACACAGTATAATGCCTCCATAGCTGCGACACAGTATAATGCCCCCATAGCTGCGACACAGTATAATGCCCCATAGCTATGACACAGTATAATGCCCCCAGAGCTGCTACACAGTATAATGCCCCCATAGCTGCTACACAGTATAATGCCCCCATAGCTGCTACACAGTATAATGCCCCCATAGCTGCTACACAGTATAATGCCCCCATAGCTGCTACACAGTATAATGCCCCCATAGCTGCTACACAGTATAATGCCCCCATAGCTGCTACACAGTATAATGCCCCCATAGCTGCTACACAGTATAATGCCCCCATAGCTGCTACACAGTATAATGCCCCCATAGCTGCGTCACAGTATAATGCCCCATAGCTATGACACAGTATAATGCCCCCATAGCTATGACACAGTATAATGCCTCCATAGCTGCGACACAGTATAATGCCCCCATAGCTGCGACACAGTATAATGCCCCCATAGCTGCGACACAGTATAATGCCCCCATAGCTGCGACACAGTATAATGCCTCCATAGCTGCGACACAGTATAATGCCTCCATAGCTGCAACACAGTATAATGCCTCCATAGCTGCAACACTGTATAATGCCTCCATAGCTGCCTCTACACAGTATAATGTCCCCATAGCTGTGACACAGTATAATGTCCCCATAGCCGCGACACAGTATAATGCCTCCATAGCTGCTACACAGTATAATGCCCCATAGATGTCACAGTATAATGTCTCCATAACTGCAACACAGTATAATGCCTCCATAGCTGCAACACAGTATAATGCCTCCATAGCTGCGACACAGTATAATGCCGCCATAGCTGCGACACAGTATAATATCCCCATAGCTGCTACACAGTATAATATCCCCATAGCTGCTACACAGTATATTGCTCCCATAGCTGCGACACAGTATAATGCCCCATAGCTGCGACACAGTATAATGCCCCATAGCTGCGACACAGTATAATGCCCCATAGCTGCGACACAGTATAATGCCCCATAGCTGCGACACAGTATAATGCCCCATAGCTGCGACACAGTATAATGCCCCATAGCTGCGCGACAGTATAATGCCCCATAGCTGCGCGACAGTATAATGCCCCCATAGCTGCGACACTGTATAATGCCCCCATAGCTGCGACACTGTATAATGCCCCCATAGCTGCGACACTGTATAATGCCCCCATAGCTGCGACACAGTATAATGCCCCCATAGCTGCGACACAGTATAATGCCCCCATAGCTGCGACACAGTATAATGCCCCATAGCTATGACACAGTATAATGCCCCCATAGCTGCTACACAGTATAATGCCTCCATAGCTGCTACACAGTATAATGCCCCCATAGCTGTGACACAGTATAATGCCCCCATAGCTGCGACACAGTATAATGCCCCCATAGCTGCGACACAGTATAATGCCTCCATAGCTGCAACACAGTATAATGCCTCCATAGCTGCAACACAGTATAATGCCTCCATAGCTGCCTCTACACAGTATAATATCCCCATAGCTGTGACACAGTATAATGTCCCCATAGCCGCTACACAGTATAATGCCTCCATAGCTGCTACACAGTATAATGCCCCCATAGCTGCTACACAGTATAATGCCCCATAGCTGCTACACAGTATAATGCCCCATAGATGTGACACAGTATAATGCCCCATAGCTGTGACAGTATAATGCCTTCATATGTGCGTACCTAATAAATAAAAAAAACATAATTACTTACCTATCCCGGTTCCCACGACGGTGGGGGATGCTTCTCCTCCTCTGCACTGTGCTGTGAGTGACTCCGTGCAGACAGGCGCGATGACGTCACTACATTGCGCCTGCCTGCACCGAGCCGCTCATGGCAGAGTGAATGCTGGAGCGAGGCTCCAGCATTCAACCCAACTGAATCTGCGTCCTGCGGACGCAGATTCAGTTGGAAGCGGGCAGCGCGGCATAGTTTTTTAAGATTGTGTGCGGTTCGGGCCGCGATGGGCCCCCTGGCTGCCTCGGGCCCCGGGTGGCCGCCCGAACCGCCCATATTATAATCCGCCATTGATAGTAAGTATGTATAGACGCGGTGAGGGGGGCCCCCTTGGCTTCAGGACCCGGTCGCAATTGCGACCGCTGGGACCCCTATAGCTATACCACTGAATGTTTCAGTCGCCCGTGGATCCGGGGCATCGGGCCAAAGAACCGGGGCTTGGGCCCCAAAGGCCCCGTGCTAACGAAGCCCCTGGTTATATGAAGACTAATCTATCCCAGTGCATTATGGGTGCAGTGCTCCTAAGTTTTCTATTATAATCTACTGTATTATTTTTTCCAACCAGTAATGTAAAGGCAGTGCATGTACAGTATGTGGTAAGAAGTTCTAGGAATTTTCAAGGACAGGGCATATATAATATGTGGTGATATCTAGGATTCTTCATAAAAACTGAATTGGTTGTAATAATCCTAAACAGCATTTTAGACTGACAAACTAGGTTTCCTATAGTGTCCTTTATGAAGAATACCGAATGAGTTAACTGAGTGAAAATTAATAACACACTCTTATAAATAATGTAAATTCAAGTATTGTAACCACAGCCAAAACACAGCTAGGAAGAGATTACATTTTGCTGCTGTGGCTAACATAAGGGTTGGCCCTTCAATTAAACCCACCCCACACCTCAATTTTCAAGTGCAATTTCTCCAAATCCAATTACAAGACTGCCATATAGGATGCATTTCTGGAGGGCAAGGGTTATAAGCAAGGGCGTAACTAGGAAAGACTTGGCCCAAAAGCAAACTTTTGACAGGGGCCCCCAGTCCAGTGGTGAGGGGGGCTCCCCTGGGTGCCACACAACCCCCCCTTGTATATAGTGCCTCCCTGTACATTCCGCCACACAGCGCCCCCCGCAGACAGCAACATACAGCCCCCGTGTAGATAGCTCCATACAGCCCCCTCCCTGTATATAACACCATACAGCCCCCCTGTAGATATCACCATACAGCCCCCTCCATACAGCCCCCCTGTAGATAGCGCCATACAGCCCCCCTGTAGATAGAGCCATATAGCCCCACCTGTAGATAGCTCCATACAGCCCCCCTGTAGATAGCACCATTCAGCGGCATCCCTGTATATAGCGCCATACAGCCCCCCGTAGATAGCACTATACAGCCCCCCTTGTAAAAAGTGTCATATATCCACCGCCCTGTATATAGCACCATGCAGCCCCTGTATATAGCACCATATAGCTCCTTGTATATAGTGCCACACAGCCCCCCTGTATATAGCGCCATACAGTCCCCCTGTATATAGCACCATACAGCCCCCCTGTATATAGCACCATACAGCGACCCTGTATATAGCGCCATAGATCCACGCTGTATATAGCGCCATACAGCCACCCTGTATATAGCGCCATACAGCCACCCTGTATATAGCGCCATACAGCCACCCTGTATATAGCGCCATACAGCCACCCTGTATATAGCGCCATACAGCCACCCTGTATATAGCGCCATACAGCCACCCTGTATATAGCGCCATACAGCCACCCTGTATATAGCGCCATACAGCCACCCTGTATATAGCGCCATACAGCCACCCTGTATATAGCGCCATACAGCCACCCTGTATATAGCGCCATACAGCCACCCTGTATATAGCGCCATACAGCCACCCTGTATATAGCACCATACAGCTCCCCTGTAGATAGCACCATACAGCCCCCCTGTAGATAGCGCCATACAGCCCCCCTGTATATAGCGCCATACAGCCCCCCTGTATATAGCGCCATACAGCCCCCCTGTATATAGCGCCATACAGCCACCCTGTATATAGCGCCATACAGCCACCCTGTATATAGCGCCATACAGCCACCCTGTATATAGCGCCATACAGCCACCCTGTATATAGCGCCATACAGCCACCCTGTATATAGCGCCATACAGCCACCCTGTATATAGCGCCATACAGCCACCCTGTATATAGCGCCATACAGCCACCCTGTATATAGCGCCATACAGCCACCCTGTATATAGCGCCATACAGCCACCCTGTAGATAGCACCATACATCCCCCCCTGTAGATAATGCCATACAGCCCCCCCTGTAGATTACGCCATATAGCCCCAACCCCCCCCCCCAAAAAAAACAGCTTGTAGACTAAGGTTTGTCATACAAAAGACATGAATCCCCTATCCACAGGGTAGGGGATACATGTGTAATCGCAGGGACCCCCAGCGATAAGGAGAATGGGGTACCAAAAGTCCCCCGAAGTTTTCCATAAGAAAACTCGGACTACCGGGGTCTGCGTCCAGCAGCTCAAAAAAAATTAAAGGAACGCTGGTCACGCATGTGCACAAGCTCGACCAGTGTTCCATTCATTTCTACGGAGCTGCCGACACAGACCCTGGAAGTCCGAGGTTTCTCATGGAGAACTTCGGGGGGCTTTTGTTCCCCTATTCTCCTTATTGCTGGGGGTCCCAGCGATCACACATGTATCCCCTATCCTGTGGATAGGGGATACATGTGTTCTGTAGGAACAACCCCTTTAATGGCAGAGCGGGGAAATACCTCCCTCCTCTGCCGTAGTGTTCAGTGGCGTCGCGCTGAGCCTCCGGCCATGGGGGGGCCCGTGGGCCCATGCCGGCGGGTGGCACGGGCCCCCTCATGTCGCAAGCCCTGTACCAGCCGATATTGCTGCTACAGCGGTAGTTACGCCACTGGTTATAAGATTCCTAAATATGTTGTATTATGCAGAAAACAGTCATGGCTTCAACATGTCACCTAAGTTTACACAGGTCCGCCATCAGGAATTCCTGGGCCCCATACAGCCAAGATGTCTGGGCTACCTTCCATTACCGGGGGTGGGCAATGGAAAGTGTGGCACTCACGTTTGTACGT